>NC_081307.1:23303425-23612777 GCF_030435805.1 Mustela lutreola | reverse complement strand
AGTTCTAGGCTGCATTTCCAGGAATGCCTACCAAAGCCATACAACAGAACTAAACAGCCAAGGGAATGAGGCGTCAACTACAAGAGGTTACAGAATTAGGAAACTATGAGCATAGCTGTTGCTCAGAACCACACACCCCTTTGCCCTCGCAGCACGCTGCCAAAGCAGGAATCTATCTATTAGAAGTAGTCACATTCCTGCTGCTTCTAGAAGTTCTGCCTCCACCAGGATCCAAGCCTGCAGAGGAATGTTTATGCACTTCTCTCTCTCTCTCTCTCTCTCTCTAAATAACTCAATTCAAAATACAAGTCTTTTCCAAGTACCTCCTAGAATTAGGTAGAATTAGACTCACATTTCCAAACTCTGATTATACGGGAGTTTAGAAGGAGCGTGATATGGCCATTCAGTGAGGCATTCCTTCCCCTGTGTTGACCGTAATTCGTATCACACACCATAACAGCAACAGCAATAACAAAAAGGCATTATAAGAAAATACAGGCAAAGATTTTATAAGCAAAATACAAATCCCAGAAGCCACTGCTCTTAAGATTGATAGTTTCAGGGGTTTTTTTTTCTTTCATTTTTTAAAAAGATTTTATTTATTTATTTGACACAGAGAGAGAGACAGCGAGAGAAGGAAAGTAAGCAGGGGGAATGGGAGAGGGTTAAGCAGGCTTCCTGCCTGGCAGGGAGTCCAATGTGGAGCTCAATTCCAGGACCCTGAGATCATGACCCGAGCCGAAGGCAGAGGCTTAACAACTAAGCCACCCAGGGGCCCCAAGATTGCTAGCTTTAACTACCTAAACATTTAAAGCTATTAAATGACCAAAGATATAGAAACAAAATTAAAAAGACTTGTAACTGGGAGAAAATATTTGCAACATTTATAGCAAACAAAGGGTTATCTAGAATTTATTAAGTCTCTTTCAAATCAGTAAGAAAAAAAAAAAAAAACCCAACCCAGTAAAATCAGAGAAAGTGAAATGTGTAGGTAACTCACAAAATAACCATTATATGGCAGCAGTTACTCAACCTCCTTAATAATTAGAGGAATGCAAACGAAAGCAATAATGAGGTTTTTTTCTTTTAATCTAGAAAATTGGCAAAAAAAAAAAAAAAAACCTGTAAAGATTTTTAATGTCCAGAATTGACAAGGGAGTATTCTCATACACTGTAATTGGGACAATTCATAGGTGGGGTTTTTATGGAAGGGTATCAAGGACCGTTCACCAAAATTTTAAATATACACTCAATATCCTTTGATCTTCATACAGATAGTCCACTTTTCGCTCTCCGGTCTGCAGGGATCCTCATACATGTGCACAGACAAATGCAATGATGTTTTCATCAAGGCAGTTCGTCATGATGAAGTGGAGATAATGTGAATCTCCATCAGTAGAGAGATTCTTTTTTTTTTTTTTTAAGATTTTATTTATTTATTTGACAGAGACCACAAGTAGGCAGAGAGGCAGTTGGGGGGCGGGGGGAAACAGGCTCCTCGCTGAGCAGGGAACCTGATGCAGGGCTCAATCCCAGGACCCCGAGATCATGACCTGAGCCGAAGGCAGAGGCTTAACCCACTGAGCCATCCAGGGGCCCCAATAGAGAGATTCTTAAATAAAATGTTGCAAGTCCACACAACGGAGGCCACAGCAGCCATTAAAAAGAATGAGGCAAAGCTATGTGTATGAATTGCAGAGTTTTCAAGACACGGGTTGTGGACTAGATAAAACGAGCTGTAGAATGATACATGCGGACACAGGGCATTTGGGAAGAATGGCTCCCCATCGCACCCGTCATGTCTGCATTGGCAAATGTGCACAGGTGACCTCAGAGGAGTCCAGAGTGACAACAAGCACCCTTACCAAAGGTTACTTCTGGGAAGAAGAGTGTATGAGGTGAGAAGGAGTTTGTGAAAAGGGCTTTTTCTGTATATCTTCCTTATTGTAAATTTTTACTGAAATAATACTTGGATATTAGTTGTGCCATTAAAATGGAAAGCTTATTTTGCTGTCCTTGTAATATTTGGCAATAGAAACATTTTTCCACATTTTAGGGCATAATTTGGGGCTGTTCAACACAGCCATTGCCATGGTGGGCATTTTCAAGGGTTAGTCCTGTTCCCTGAAATCGGATTGTGTTTATACTTTGGATAATGGCTCTATTTTCCATAATTAACTTCATGTAATTTTCACCACATACTTACTTACAAGATACATATTTCTTGATTTTTATAATTGGAAAATACCTCATATTTTCTTTTCTATTTATAGGGCTAATTATTGATCCTTTAGTAGCAGACCCAGCATTACCTATTGCCGCCTTCCTAACTTCTCCCCAATAATTACATCCCCATTTTTCCACCTGCATACAAGCATGAACCTGTGATCAATTACAGAAACCACTCAGGGAAAGGAATATATGATAGAAGACTCTAAAAACCTTGTCTTTCCTGAAATCATGCACTGGTATTGATTTAGAGCAGTTGAATCATTACTATCTCTTCTGTAAATACATCAGTCAGACAGAAATAGCTTATGAGAGCTGAACATCCTCCTGCTCAAAAGTGCTTTGAGTGTAGGGTAACCAAGAATCATGGAAGGCTTAAAATAATTTAGTGATAAATTTCCCATCTGTGAAAGTTATTAAATATTTGAAGAATTCTAAAGCTCCACTGAACACCTCATCTAAGAAAAAAAAAAAAATGGCACCTCTATCATTGTCAAAGGTACATTAGCCATTCCCCAAACATTTATTAAGTGCTTCCCGTGTGCCAAGTTCTATGCCTGTCACTAGAAGTGTAAAGATAAATGAGCCCTGATCCTCACACAAAGAATCTATCAAACCTGTGGAAGAAATGAAACACACTCATCCGTCCTTCCTTCCTTCCTTCCATCCATCCATCCATCCATGCATCCATCTGTTGACATGTATTATTGGGTGCTAATAAAGGTCAACCATCCTGCCAAGCACTAGGGATACAATGGCGACCGACACTTACCTAGGAACATAGGTAATGAACAAAGCTCTGTGACAGTTTAGCAAAAGTATTCTGCCTCTGATATGAAACAAAGCTTCAAACAAGGGACATTTGTGCTAAGTCAGGTGTAGGCTTTTAATATGTAAGGACATGGATGGAGGGAACATAGGTGGAAGAAAGAGTAGGAGCCAAGGGAAGAGAAACTCTGTAGGAGAGCACGTTCTGGCATGTCACTTCACTGAACCTCAGTACACAATGAACACGATAGGATATTTGACGCCACACACAACCCGAGCCTCCCAGTCAAGTTTAGTATGGAGATCCACGAACCTATGATTCTAGGAGTTCCATTTTCCATACAAATTCTGTGTACATTTGCGTGTGTGAGAGAGAGAGATAGAAAGAGAAGTCACGTCGCAGAGGAGTCAGGACCAACACTGCAAAGGCATACGTCACTTCTGTCCACATCCTTTTGGCCAGAATTAAGTCACAGGAACATGGTCCTGCTTAATAGAAAATGAGGCTGGGCTATGCAGCCCCCCCCGCGCCCCCTGTGTGCCAAGCAGATAAATGGAGCTGGTTTGTTGATCACTAAGCATTATCTCTGCTAGACTCAAGATTGTCTATAAAGGCTAATTCACATAAAGGGACCAATGGTTGGCATTTAAGTATTTAGGATTAAAGAACTGCTACATTCAACAGAATCACCATCGTGCATATTGCAAGCAAATCTAGCACTTCAAGATGGAGTGCTAGATTCGGAAATGCAAGAAATAATATAATCTACTGAAGGGGTTGACAGTTGAGGCCGGGATCAGGACTAACACGATGTCAGGTATGGTAAGTGCCAAAAGACACAGCAACACTTCACAGGATTTCAGTTTATGAATCATGCTCTATTACTATAAAAAACCAGAGACTGTGTTCACTGGGTTTCCATATTTAATTATAGGGTAGGCTTGTCGTACTTCCCGAACACAGAGACCAATGTATTGCTCATTTAAAACTCAGAGCTGTGAAAAAGAAAATGGAAGATGTTGACCAGAGAGAAGTATTTGTTCTCTGAGGAAGGGTGCAGTTCACAAAGCTGTCTGGTGATTTGTTTGTTTTAGAGAGAGAGAGCGCTAGTGCAGAGGGGCAGAGGGTGAGGGAGAGAGAGAGAATCCCAAGCAGGCCCCACCCTCCATGTGGAGGCCCACAGGGGCGGATCCCACAACCCAGATCAAGTCACAGTGATTTATCCCATAGACTTCTGCAGGAAGTTACTTGATTGCTTGATAAGCTAAAACATGGTTTTTGACATGTATTTGGATCATTTCCATCTCTCACATAGGGATGGTCTATTGTCAGCATTGAGAACATTGGTTGTTAGAGTTAGAACCGAATTGTCTCAAGGCATAGCCTCATCGCATAACTGCTTGGAGTGAGTTACTCTACCTCCCGTACCTCAGTTTCCTCATTAGTGAACAAACAAAAGAAGGACAGTAGCAAGAATGATAATTACGCTGCCTCGAGCTCTCCTGCAGATCACAGGAGTTAATGCCTCATTACATTGTGTCTGCCACCCAGCCCATGATGCATATCTTAAAAATGAGATATTGAGGGTGCCTGGGTGGCTCAGTGGGTTAAGCCTATGCATTCGGCTTAGATCATGATCTCAGGGTCCTGGGATTGAGCCCCGCATTGGGCTCTCTGCTCAGCAGGGAGCCTGCTTTCCCCCTCTCTCTGCCTGCCTCTCTGCCTACTTATGATCTCTCTCTGTCAAATAAATAAATAAAATCTTTGTTAAAAAAAATGAGATATGATGACAATGTTAAAATCAATGTTTTTGGAGATGACTTAACAGAATGAAGATGTTGCACAAAGACTCAATTTAAAGCAAATAAATAGATATAATATCTTATTTTTGATTTTAAAAATATCAGATGGGGGCGCCTGGGTGGCTCAGTGGGTTAAGCCGCTGCCTTCGGCTCAGGTCATGATCTCAGGGTCCTGGGATCGAGTCCCGCATCGGGCTCTCTGCTCAGCAGGGAGCCTGCTTCCTTCTCTCTCTCTCTCTCTGCCTGCCTCTCAGTGTACTTGTAATTTCTCTCTGTCAAATAAATAAATAAAATCTTTAAAAAAGTAATAATAATAATAAAAAATAAAAATAAAAATATCAGATGGACAGAGACAGACAAGAACGAAATGCACCAAAATGTTAACAATGCTGTCTTTAGGGATGCCTGGGTGACTCAGTCGGTTAAGCCTCTGCCTTCCGCTGAGGTCATGATCCCAGGCTCCTGGGATCAAGCCCCACAGCAGGTTTCCTGCTTAGTGGGGAACCTGATTCTCCCTCTGCCAGCTGCTCCCCATGCGTATGCTCACTCTCTCTGTGTCAAATAAATATACAATCTTAAAAAGAAATAATGTCTTTAACTGGTCCAGTTATGGATGTTTTGTTTTTCAAATAATTCTAAATTTTCAGATTTTTTAAACATTTGTTTCTTTCACATACTCTTTATTATCTCAAAAAGCCCTTACATCTTTTAAACTTGGTATGCACACATAATTGCTTTATTAACACGCTGGGATTCTTTTATGTTATTTTCTCATAAAGACAGGAAGACTTCCCTGAGGACACTCTTGGCTTTACTCTTATGTTAGTATAATTGGCCAGCAACATTAAAAATTAATCCCCGAAGAAGCAAATAATTTTGTTTTGTTTGCTTTCAGATTTTTGTAGCTCCATGGTAAAGAACTAAAATATGATTTCAAGTGCTTGTTTTCCCCTTGTTTCTCTAATATGCACCTGGAGACTTAATCAATATGTGCTGGAATAATTCCAAATAATTTCTAGTGTAAACTCTAACAGTTGAACTTGACCATTGGAGATATAGAGCTCTAGAAAGAACTCTACTCCATTTCAGATTTTCTTCAAAGCTGGGGTTTTAAAAAATACACCGAATTTATGTATATATTATAATTTATGAATTTAGGTATAAATTGAATATATACTATGCAGCATATTAGGTATAAATTGAATTTTTGGGGGAAAAAAGTTTATTTTTATTTCCATGCAAGATGGCTTTCTCTTTCAGATGAACATTTCTTCAGTCAAGCTAACTCTTGTGTGAAGAAGATTCTGTTAACACGCATTCCGTTTGGACACAGAAACTTGTGCTTGACATTGCTCTTACAGTGTCCTCTTCTGCTTCTGCTAATCTGATTTCTGAGCAGAAAGAACCGAGCTCATGAGGAAGGGCTACCGATATTACATTACACTTGCGTGTTTGTAGCCAGAATAGTTAGTGTGGGAAAGCTTTTGCCTCAGGGATGGAAGAGCCACTGTTGAAAATGACAGGCACATTCTGTCCTGCAGTAGTGGAAAATGCACGGGCAGAGGGCTTTCCTACCTGTCTGGCCCTTGACAGTGACTTAACCTCCAGGCCATTTCACCAGCAACCTTCCCCTTAGAAAGACATTCTTCCCCTGGCTCGTTATTCTTGTTGGGTGATAGCTATTTAATTTTGCTTTTAGACAACACAACACAACAGAACCCCCCCCCCCCCCACCAAACCCAAATATCCTAATTGGGCTTTTTGTGATTGTTTGGCTTGCTCAATTGGATTTTATAATGCTTTTAATCACCTTCTTACTGATTATCTTCACTTGCCTATTTTATTTCCTTCTCTTCTTTCACATTAAATGAGAAAAAGGAAGTAAAAATTCCAGGTCAGCAAAGTGAGCACCGTCTTATGCCAAACGAAAGACGCAGTTTCCCCTGACTACTTGGGCACAGGGGCTTTGTGGCTGCTAAAGCATATTCCTTGCTCTGGTCTTAGCCTAGCTCTTTTCTTTCTTTCTTTCTTTCTTTTTCTTTCCTTCTTTTTTTTTTTTTTTTTTTTTTAAGATTCTTATTTATTTATTTGACCGAAAGAGAGAGAGTACAAGCAGGAAGAGCAGCAGAGGGAAAGGGAGAAGCAGGCCCCCTACTGAGCAGGGAGCCCGATGCGGGGCTTGATCCCAGCACCCTGGGATCATCACCTCAGCAGAAGGCAGTTGCTTAATGACTGAGCCACCCAGGCACCCTCAGCCAAGTTCTTAATAATGGGCTGAAACCAATCTTTGAGACCCCTTCCCATGTTCTTTTATATCCTGGCTTGACTGCTGTTTCCAGACATACCCAGTTTCATTCCCATAATACAGAAGATGAAATCATCTGGGGGAGGAAGGAGAAACTAGACCTGCGAAGGCCTAGGTATGAAAATACCAGCCTCGTTCTTTGTCCAAACACCTGAACAGACTCTGTGTGTTCTGCCACGGCTCAACACCCTTTGTCAACAGCACATCAGAGAATCCCAGCTCTGGAAAGGACCCTGAGGTTCCTCTGCATGGCATCTTCTCCTATGTTCTCTGCAAACATGAGCAGTAAGTGAGCTGGCTTCCTTGTCTGCTTGTCCCGTGACAAAGAAGTGTAACTTTTTAATTTTTTTTAAACATTTTATTTATTTGTCAGAGAGAGAGAGACAGAGACAGAGCACAAGCAGGGAAAGAGGCAAAGGGAGAGGGAGAAGCAGGCTTCCTGCTAAGCAAGGACCCTGGTGCGGGACTTGATCCCAGGACCAGACACCCTGAGATGGTGACCTGAGCCAAAGGCAGACGCTGACTGCCAACTGAGCCATGCAGGCATCCCAAGAAGTGTAGCTCTTGAAGGAGCCCTGCTTTCAGGCAGTTCAAAGTTCAGAAATACCTTCCTCTTGTTGAGTCTAAATGTTCTTCCTTATAATTCACTTTGTCTGGCCCGAGTTGGCCCTCCGGCGCCTCTTAGAAACTGTCTCTTTCCTCTTCCACACTTCAAGTTCTTCAGAAATTATTCTCATCAGTTAAATAGAGGCTACTACCAATTATTAACTCCACTTCCGAGACTTTGAAATCCAGCTTGGAAGACAGGAAGCTCCTGCTCAAATTTCTCCTACTCGATCTACTTCTCCATTGTTCTTAGAACGGACTTGACTGTAAATGAATAAGATAAAGAAGGCACCAAATCCCTTCTTAACTTAAAACTTACTAGATCCAAAGAAAAACGCTTTCCGTTTTGGGGTGCCTAGGTGGTTCAGCCGTTGAGCATCTAACTCTTGGACTCAGCTCCGGTCCTGATCTCAAGGCTGGTGAGATGGAGCCTGGTGCTGGGCTCTGTGCTCAGTGGGAGTCTGCTTGGGGTTTTCTCCCTCTACCCCACCCCTGCTCTCATGCGCTTTCTCTCTCAAATAAATAAATAAACCTTTTTTAAAGGTTTTGTTTTGTTTTGTTTTGTTTTAAAGAGTGGTGTGGGACCCTCAGTGATTCCGTAACTCAACTCTTACTTTTCAGGTAAGTAATCTAAGATCCAGAGCTCTTCGTTCAGATCAGGATTAGAGAACTCTGGTTTTTTACTAGGATTGTGGGATCATGGTATTTATTGTTCTTGGAAGATAATAATTGTACTTTGACAACTGCAAATAGTTTTCTAATAAAGTTTTCTTATTGTATAGTTTTGAAACTATTTTACAATAAGTTAACTTCTGGTAGCATAGATCAGTACCTAATCTTAAATGTAAATTTATTCTAATTTTTTAAAAAAGTTGTACCCCCAAAGGTTCCAAAAATATTATCAAAGAAAAATAAAAACAACCACATCAAAAGTCACCTTTTCCCCCAGACTATCAAATCCCCAGGAACATACACACACACAGAGCACAGATAGGCACACATACACACAGAGAATCTACTCCATTTTTCCTAAAACTGACTTTCATATGAACTCAAGACTACCATTACTAATAGGTAGATGCAACCAAGCTACTTAGCCAGGGAAGCAACATTTCACTTTACCTGACAAACACAATGTAACACGACAAGGAACTGAGCTACAGTACAAGATGGGGCACATGGGCTGTGGCTTTGACCTTACCATGAATAGCTTTTTGGTAAGTGAATGCTGTGGTATTGTGAATTCTGTATTTAAAACACGCAGACTTACTTGCACTACTGCACTCGAGAATGTAAAGTAATATTAAAGAAAAGGAACAAGACAGCTTTCCACATGTTGATACTGCTTCTCACACACTTGACTGGAAACAGCAGGGATACAATATCAATGAAATCCATAAGCACAGAGTTGTGGCTACAAATAGGAATAATTTTTGTTCCCAAACTACATATAATCCCTTTCTCTTTAAAAAAAAAAAAAAAAAGTATAAAAGAAGGGCATGGCTCATTTGGTTAAGTGTCTGCCTTGGGCTCAGGTGGTAATCCTAGGGTCCTGGGATCAAGTCCTGCTTTGGGCTCCTTGCTTAGTGGAGAGTCTGTTTCTCCCTTCCACTTTGCCTTTGCCTTCCCCTGCTTAAGCTTGTTTTCTCTCAAGTAAATACAATCTTTAAAAATGTACAGAAGAGTACAAAAATGAAAATTCCATCACCCAGAGAAAATCACTATTAACATTTTGGTATACATGTCCTGTATTTTCCCCATACATGTATGTAAATATGCAATGTATACAAAATAGTGATAAAAATGCTTTTTTATTCGACATTATATTCTATTTCCAGGTCACTAAATTGTCTTTAAAATCATGGCTCTGTATTTTCTCTACATGCTAGATATTTTTTTTTAATAGAACACATTCCCTGTTGTTGAAATTTATTTTTTATAGTCTTTCTTTCCCTACCATGACAAAAAAAGTCATCTTTCCCACTTCCTCTCCACTCCAAGCCAAAAGCAAACAACACATATCCCAAAAAAATCATACCCGAGATTCTGTATTTGAGAGTGCTTCTTGCAAAAGAATTATGCAACAGCACAGTGAAAGAGAGAGAGAGAGAGGGAGAGAGAAACAGACCAGGAGACATGTGTCACTCACTGTTCCAGCTAAAAGCTGACTCCCAAAATTACAAGATTACAAACAGAAGCTTATGAAAGAGCAACAAAGCAGAAATTAGAAGAACGCCGAAGGAATACCCAAATTATGCCAGAGATGGGGAGGAAGTAGGAAAATGACACAAAGGATAGTGGAAGACGACACAGGTGCCCCCCCACGCAAAAGGCACAAGGTTGTTTTACATCCTCGGCAAACATTATAAATTAGAAGGTAGAAGGATGGGGCGCCTGGGTGGCTCAGTGGGTTAAGCCGCTGCCTTCGGCTCAGGTCATGATCTCAGGGTCCTGGGATCGAGTCCCGCATCGGGCTCTCTGCTCAGCGGGGAGCCTGCTTCCTCCTCTCTCTCTCTGCCTCTCTGCCTGCTTGTGATCTCTCTCTGTCAAATGAATAAAATAAATTCTTTAAAAAAAAAAAAAAAAAAGAAGGTAGAAGGATGGTGGGCTCGTGCTGGTAAGAACAGCACAGTATGGATGAGAGTGAGAAAGAAAGTTCTTGACAACACCGCTAGAAGCACAAGCATTTACATGTTGTCCTGCCGGCAGAGAAACAGGGTGCATTTGGAGATGGATGACCCTTGGATCTGTGGTAACGGAAATAAAAACAAATAGGTTAAGTGGCGGCGTGTTGAGACCAACATCCGAGGAAGCACCTGCTGGTATTTTAATCCATCGCTGTGTGATACAGAAAGCGTCACACACTCATACATCAGAACGAGATGGAGCTGTTCCTTCAACAAAAGCTCATTAAACACCTGGATTGTCATGGCTCCGGGCTAGCCTCTGAGGGCACAGGATGAATCCATCTCCTGAGTTCCCTTTAGGGAGAGATGGGACACAAGAGTTTTGATGACATTCTGTAACCTTCCTTCCAGGGACTTGATTCAGCTGGGAACTACACATTTTTTAAAAAGACTTGATACTTATTACCTGACAGAGAGGGAGAGAGGGGGAAAGAGAGAACACAAGCAGGGGGAGTGGCAGGCAGACGGAGAGGGAGAAGGAGGCTCCCGCTGAGCAGGGAACCCAACATGGGGCTTGATCCTGGGACCCTGGGACCATGACCTGAGCTGAAGGCAGATGCTTCACCAAATGAGCCACCCAGGGTGCCCTGGGAACTACACATTTTCTTCGTGATGTCTGTAATTATTTGATTAATTTTTTAACAATCTGATTAACTATTTGATTACTGGCCATCATCCCACAAGACCGTAAGTTCTATGGGGGGTGTATTTTGTCCATTTTTGCTCACCGTTGTTTTCCTAGCACAGTGCCTGGCACATAATAGATGTTCCATGAATACTTGTTGAATATATTAATGAATGAATAAGTACTTTTTATAAAAGTCATGATAAGCATCTTATATAGGATATACATAAAGACTGCTGCAGGCTCGGGACAGAGATTAATTCCAGATATAAGCTAAAAAGTTTTGAGGAAGAGATGGCCTTGTAAGTCAGGAGCCCAGATTCAACAATTACTATACTCATCTTGGTGAGAAGTAATAGGACATCAACATCTAGAGTAGAAACAATAAGAAGACAGAGAAGTGGATAGGTGAAAGTATTACAAAGACAACACTAGCAGATGGTGGCTGCCAACAGGCTAGAAGGACAAAGAGAAGCCAGGCACGCCAGGGGTTCCCCGAAGAAAGCAAAGAGTCACTGGCTTAGGTCAACCGGGCCTAGGATCTCAGATGCAAATGTACTGAGGTCCCCCCCAGAGAGACGTCAAGCAGAATGCCAGCAATGTGGATCCGGAGAAGACCAGCTCGGAGGCAGATCTTTTATTCATCCACACAGAAATTCTGCTGGCAGTTATAAAGGTAGATGAAGCTGTCCTGGGAAGCACTACAGAGAGAGAAAAGCAGAAAACCAAGGACAGGTATTTGAGAAGTACTGCAATTTTCGCCAGGGCTATTTTTTACATAGCTCAGGAAGACAGAAGGCCCATAAAACCCTATCAGATCATGTTGGGAAATTTACTGTTTACCCCAAGGAGGCCTGGGGCCCTATCCTCCTTGGGTCTGGAGAATACCAGTTCTTTGGATAAAGGCAGCAGCCCCAGACTCTGTTAGCCCCAGAGTGGCTGGGGAAGTGAACGGTTTAGGACCGAGGTGGAGGGCATACTGAACCCCAACCCTCCTCGTCCCAAATGCCAAGGACAGCTTCTGCTTATCGCTTCCATCCCTAGGATATGCTGATTTATAGTATCAGTGGCGGTGAGCTTCTTAAGCCCCAGGCCAGTCTGACTGGTTTATTATAGGGAATCCTTTGTAACCAATGAGGTCACAAAGCCTTTTCTATCCCTGGTGTCAGACTGGTTTATATCCAGTCTCCTCCAGTGATCATTCTGGAAGCACGGCTCAATTTCTTCCTGTGATCTGCACACAGCCCACCTCGTCTATGTTTACAATTCTACCTGTTGAGAGCTCCCATTTTCTGATGTATCAAGATATTATCGTACTAAGCTTGTTAAAATCACTCAAAAATACAGAATGACTTTGAAAGGAGGAGCAATGAAGGGAAGATAATTTTTTTTGTAAGTCCCCATTATAGTAATAACAGAGAAGCACTCAGACCAGAGATTTTCATGTAGCAGGTACCCAGAGCTGACATGACTAAAATAGTTACATAAGTATCATGCGGTATAGTTTGAGGCTTATCGTGATATGTGCAAATTAATTAATTCAAATAAATGCAGTAAGCTCTAACTAAATGCTAAGAACAGTGACAGGCAATGAGAACCAAATGAATAAATAGTCACGGGCGCTAAGGAAAGAGCTGACAGAGGTAAAATGGCGGGCTCCTGGTGAGCGGCTGTCGGGAATGAAAACAGATAAAACTTGAAGAAGATTTTAAAATCAGTTTCTCTTCAGATCATCCTCTTTCATACCACTGATAAGCATCTTGATTCACTATGGCATTAGCAGCAGTAAAATGGGTGATATCAAACAGAACTCTCTGGAAACATTTATTTCCAAATCAAAATGGAGCTTTATATTGTGTTTGTCATGAATCCACACATTCTTCTCTACCAGAAGACTATAATTGCAAAGTAGAGCTCGCTTTGACATCTGATGGTGGGACGAGAGTGTGTTACCACCCTTCTGTGGACATTCCATAGGAACATACACAACCTATCCCTCGGCCAGATCCTCTGCATAATATTGAAGAAACACATGACCAAGTGCTGAAAAGCCGAGTAGAAGAAAAAAAATGGGCACTTTGAGCAAGGATCCATGATAGAACAACTTAGCAAAATGTTCTTTACTACGAAGCACCGTTGGTATCCTCGTGGACAGTATCATAGATGTCGTAGGAAACGATCCTCCAAAAGACAGATGATACTGAGGTTTTCAGGAATCGAAAAGATGTTATCTTGTGTCTCATTTGCCATTTGAGAAAAAGCATTGATTATATTCACTAATATGTTATATAGCAAAATAATAATAAAATGTGTTCATATATTTAAAAAAAAGAAAATAGCAGACATGCATTTGTACATAAATGCCATAACTTAAAAAATCAGAGGTGTGGAATTGAGGGCTGAATAAGCTGGAGAAATCTCTAGAGAGGTAGGTCGGGGCGAGGCTGTGAGGGGCTCGGTGGCCTGCTCTCTGGGACATGTGGTATTTAGAAAGCAGTGCAGAGCTGCTATTGGATCTCAAGCAGAGGGGACATGAAATAAGGATTTATCGATCTATTTTAGGATTTATCTATCTATTTTAGGATTTATCGATCTATTAGATTCCCCCCCCACACACATATCCATTAAATCAATGGTGAAAAATAATAATGGTAAATTCTGGATATAATTTTCAGAATGGTGCAGAGAAAACAAACGTTATTTTTTGCGGAGAAAGATTTACTGTACTAGAAAGATTTTCAGTTAACAAATGCAATTTGATTAGCAGAAATCTGTTCTCAAATAACATCTCTAAAAAGAATCTTCTGTTTCCATAGGAAAAGAAGACCACTAAAAAAACAGAGCCACGAAGACGATCATTAGAGCTCTCCTCCCTGTCACGGCGGTGCCACGGACGGCCAGGATGCTGCCATACTGTTGTGCTCATTCAGGTTATAAAGAAGAGGAACAGTTCTCTACATGAATATCAGTTACTTATTCTGAAGTGACACGAGAAAGTAGGGAAGAACAAGCAGTGCTCTCCACAGCCACAAGCAATCAGAATGTTCTGGAAGGTCTCAAGGAAATGCAGCCCCAGGTAGGGTAGGGTGAGGTCAGCTGTCAAGGCATTCCTTGTTGCTCCAATGTAACTCAATCATGTGTTTGGCTCAGTTTACCTCTGTCTTTGCCTCTCTAGGGGCGGTGAACAGAGTGGTTAAGAACACAGGCTCTGGAGCCCCCACTGCCTGGGTTCAACTTCAGGCCTTGTGTCTAAGACACTCAGGAAAAGATCTCATCAGGCCTCATCCTCTTTAGCAGGTGTCTGTCTGGCAGCAGGCTCCCAGCCATCATCTCACAGGCCACAGGACAGACTAGACAAATCCTTTAAATGGACACAAGTCCTTTGCTGGGTTCGTCATGCGATGGTAAGTATGTTACCCATGTGTGAGGAGCCCTGTCACTGCCCTTCTCCAAAGGGCACAGGACAGATCCTGAAAGACCCTTGGCCTGCCATCTGCTCCTCAAGAGGCACAAGCCAGACCCTGAGTTAATTTGTAAAGGAACTGAGCTGATTAAGCTATGGAGTTAAGCCATGGAATTAAGCTATGTAATAATCACATATAATAACATAGCATAGTACATAATAACATATAACAGACAACATCATACATATTTATACATTCACATTACATTCACATTACATATTTTATGTATTTGCATTCATTATATATTACATATTCACTTATATTAATTTTATATATAATACATGGAATGTAAAATGTGATATATAAATATATGTAATAATGAAGGAATTTATTTAACAAAGCAATATAAAATGAAGTTATGTATAAATTTAAAAAGAAACAGAATACTTGCTAAATATTCCACAGTGGTCTAACTTCCGTTAAGACCATCACCAATACTCTTTATAATCAACTGTAAGAGAAGACCTATTGCTTCTAGATAGACTCTACTTATTAATAATACAGTCATCCCCCTTCTCAACTGGTGCTACCTTCCAAGACCCCCAGTGGATGCCTAAAACCGGGGCTAGTACAGAACCCTACGTACACTATGTTTTTTCTTAAATACACGTCTCTGGTAAAGTTTAATTTAGGAGTCGGGCACAGTAAGACACTGACAACAACTAATAAGAAAATGGAAGAATTATAACGATATACTGTAATAGATGTTATGTGAAAGGCTGTCTGTCTCAAGATACTTGATTGGTTTTCACTCATCATCCTTATGATGAGGGGAGATGACAAAATGGCGGGGATCGGAGAGGAAGTGGAGGGAATGACCCCAGAGCCCGGAAGCAGCATCAGGTGACTGCTGATGTTCTGATGCATCAGGAAGAGGAGCATCTGCTTCTGGATGGCAATTGATGGCCAGGTACCTGAGACCAGGAAAGCTGAAAATGTGGATATAGCAGGACGACTGGAATCTTGTGTATGGCATCACTGTCATACTGGTACTATTCCTTCAAAAAAATTTTTAATATAAAATTTCTATTTTAAGGGGCACCTGGGTGGCTCAGCGGGTTAAAGCCTCTGCCTTCGGCTCGGGTCATGATTCCAGGGTCCTGGGATCGAGCCCCACATTGGGCTCTCTGCTCAGCAGGGAGCCTGCTCCCTGCTCTCTCTCTCTCTCTCTCTGCCTACCTGTGATCTCTGTCAAATAAATAAATATTTTTTTGAAAAATTTCTATTTTAACAAGCCAAATTAAGAAAGTCATAGAATTGGTTATGTCTACTGGAGAGTAAAAATTAATTAAAATTTTTTTCATGATAAATATCCAACATCACAAATAAGGAGACGATAATCCAATACTGGGCCGTCTTCCCCCTCTGTGTGCCCACCTGCCATCAACAACAGCCAGTGTTTGACAGTCATATTTTCATTTATCTTTTTGCTGAGAGATGAAAGTGAAATTCTCAGGTAGAAAAAGAACACAAATACTATGTCCTAGCTTCAAGCTCCTAGCTATACTTCTCTAGTGTACAAATTTCCTTTAGAGCACACTTTCTTTCTATTTCCTCAGTCAGTACCCAAATGCTGTTGGTGGCCATGGAAATGCCTCTTATGATGGCCTCAAATAGAATAATCTCTTTATTTTTCTTCCTGCCTCCAAACAAGGAAATGGTAACTCAAGTCTACAGACCTCTAAGGATTCCACAGATCTGCTTTAGCCAGTGTCTAAAATCCCAGAAAATGTATGCAAATCTTTTTATATTTGCTCTTTATATAGGAGGGTTCCAAAGCTTCTCTCAGATTTTGATATGAACCTATTACCTACAAACTGTTAAGAACCTCTGCCTCTGCCACATCTCAAAAGCAGAGTAAACAGACTTTCTTACTTCCATTCCTTTGCTGATTCTCCATATCAAGATTCTACACCTATCACCACCTCCAGGATGCCTTCCCTGACTACATCATCTATAACCAATTTCCCTCATGCTTTCCTGAAGAATTTAAAACAGACCACTTTTGTAGTTATCACAGTCTGTTGAGACCCCATTTGCCTGACAAATATTTATTGGGCATGTATTATGTGCAGGTCACTATACTAAATTGAGGTAAGCCTTGTTCTCTGCCCCACTGCTAGAAGATGGCAAGGAACATTCCAGTATCCAGTATAGTCCTTGTACCCAAGGACATATTGCATGTATAGCTCCACTGAATAGAAATAAAAATGAGCAGTGGCACTTTAGTGGGCTGACATCCAGCTCAAGAAAAGCATGTAAAATCAGGCTCATGATTTTTTGTTTCCCCTTTTAAATGCAAAAGGCAGAGTTCCACAGAAAAAGGAAAAATTAGTTTATCCAGAACATGGTGATAAAGATACCCAAGCAAAGGTTCCCTTCCCTACCCCAATACACTGTTGCACTACCAAATTATTTCAGAAGCACAAACTACATATGCTGATCTCCACCAGCCCCTGTAGTAGCACCTCAAATACACCAATGTCCATGCGAGCCCTATAGTCAGGTCCGCACAAAAAAACACACCTGGAAAACAGCTCAACATGAAGTTCCCTTCCTCCTGCTTGGAATCAGAAACACCAAATTCATACACGAAGGGCAACAGAGCAATTACTAAATATGTTGATTTTTCAATTTTGGGAACGTGCATTTTTTTTTTTTAAGTACTCAGGCCTCTGATGATTAGTGAGTTGTCTACAATAGGGGTTGACGATTATCACCCTGAGGACTTGGCAGAGCGTAGTTCAACCCTATTGTCACAGAAGCAATGGGGTGCGCGTGGGGGTGGGGGAGGCGATGTGTCCGATTTCAGGACAAACTTCTAACCTAAATCCTTCCCTCTTTCTGATAGATGCTATTTTGATGGGGACTAGTTTTGCAAAACTCTTAACAGGTTAAGCACCCTGTTTCAGTGAAAAGATCTGGAGACTCTAGCACCGGCACCTTGGACTTAATGCCTTTGATTTTCCATTATCCCACAAACCCGATGGGCTCATCTCCGTGGAAGTAGGTGGTTGCAAGAATCCAAGGAGGAAAGACGCGCTAAAGCGTCACGTCGCTGTCACCCCAGGTACTGCGCTGCCGTGCTCCCGGCCGGCCAGGTGCACTCGCTCGGCGGCGTCCTCTCCCACGGAGGACGGGCCACGCCGGGAAAGACGGACGAGAAGAGCCTGGGAGGAAGGCAAGAAGGTCACCCCCATTCCCAGGCCCGGCGGGAGCCGCAGAGCCTCACTTCCCGCGCACGTTCGGGAGGGGCGTTCCCAGGGCACCGGGCAGGGAGGCGACACTCCCCGGGCTCCGCTCCGCGCCCGCCGCCCCTCCGAAGCCGTCCGCCTTCCCGGCCTGGAGGCGCCGCGGGCCTTAGTCCCCGGACCGCCGGAGCCCGAGCGCCGCCTCCGGAGAGGTGAGGGCGGGGCAGGGAGGCGGGGAGGCGGGGATGGCGATGGGGGCGGGGAACGGCGCGCCCGGGGCCGCGGGCGGTCACCCAGCGGCTGTCGCGGCGCCCGCGCCGAGGCCCCCCGAGCCCCGGGAACGGCGTTTCCCGCGCACCGCGCGCGCGTAGGAGGGCGGCCGAAGCCTGGCCCCGGGCCGCGGCGGGAGGAGCGGGCGGAGGGGCCAGCCCCGAGCTCTGCGCGCCGAGCCGCGGCCCGGGAGGCCTCCGGGGCCCTCGCGGTAACTTCGGAAGCCCCGGCACGGCGGGCGCGCGCTCCCACGCGGGCACGCGCGTCCCGGCGCCCCGCTCCCCCGCGCGCGCTCCGTCTGTTTTTCCCGGTTGCTTTCGCTCTCACACTCTGAAATAGGTCAAGGGGTGGAATTTACACCAGGTACGGCCCCCGGCTCTGATGCAAAAGCGGCTCTCTCTCCCCGGCTCCGGGAGAGCCTTGCAACTAGTTGGTTCCCGAGAGCCTCCCGCCCCCATACCGTGCCGAGAGCGCCGGCGACCGTGGCGCGGACAATAGTCTGCGGAGGGGAGCCGCGGCGAGCCTCGCGCCCACCCTAGTGCCGCCGGCCCTGTGCCCGCCCTCCCCCAGCACACCCGGAGGAGGGGGCGCGACGGGTCGCTTCGCGCTCGGGTCCCCGCGCCCGGGGTCTGACCGCCTAGGTGAGTTCGTGCTCTTCCCCCGCCGTTCCGGTCGCCGAGAGTGACCTGTTTACCTTGAAAACTTAGACGTGACCAAAACGGGCGAGCGTGCCCTGCCGTAGGGGGGTGCGGGGTGTGCTTCAGAGGCGAACACCGGATCCATCAGAGCTCAAGAGCTGCAGGGGACATGTTCAGTGTCTTAAAGGTGAAAATGAATTCGTATTTTCATGGAATACACGCGTCTCTCTCCCTTTAGAAGCTACCACTTGGAAACTGCTTTTTAACTAGCAGGAGGCGGTGAACTGGGATAACTTAAAACCAGAAAGTTTATCAGAATCTGTTTTAGGTGATCTGAAAGAACTTGCGGAAATAGTCAAAGCCGACAATAAATATACAGTTTAAGAAGGAATTTCAAAACGAGATGGTAGGATTTGCATAATATTTGCCGTAGGTGTATCTTATGGTATTACCTGGGTTCTTCGTGGTGAATATCGTAAACATACAAACGCTTTCTGTAGAAAGAGAGTAAGGCTGTAGACATCTACCCGCAACGCTTTACATCCGTTGGTATGCATGAATTGAAATGTGTATTGAACATTTCGTGTGGGCAGAGAGCTAGAAAATATATCGTGTTGAGGTTTAGGTTTTTAGCAGTATTACAGGCAAAGGTTGACATTTAACTCCTTTCAGTGGTTACACGGAGGATCCGTCATGGGACTGATTAGCGTATGGAATCCTTGACATGACTGGCTCATGAATGGTTAATCTGGCCTGAAGTTTAGAGAAGGGAGGACTGCAGGATTTTCTGTCCTTGATGCCTGACCGAAAATGCAGTGGGAAGGATTCCAGTGCTGGTGAAGGATTTTTAAAGGAGCTCAAAGGGGAAGATCATTTGAGAGGAATGAAGGTGACTCCCTGATGGCCACTGATGGCACATACCTTCTTCTAAAGGAGACCCTGGACAAGCTGGAAAGCGTCTCCTCACTAAGGAAACCACTCCAGAAGCTACTGCTTTCTTAATACATTTGGTCAGACTTGAGAAGGGAGCTCTCTATGGGCTCTTCTTTTAGTTCAGAAGAAAGCCTGTCTCTAGAAAGGTTCAATTGTAATGATGTTCTCTGGAAATAATTTGTCCTTTTGCGTGTGTGTGTGTGTGTGTGTGTGTGTTTTAATATATCCAAATCACCAAGGCAGTTCAAGGTTTTAATAAAATTTTACTTACCGGCAGGATATGAAATTGATAATACTATGCATGGTTAATTCTGTTTCCAAGTGGGAGAGGCAGACATGCTTTCCCAGTAAATCTTAGGTCTCTGTTTATGTGGGTTTTCTAAAGCCAAATTTTACCAGGGATTAAGAGGACTCTAAAGAAGGTATTAATGCTTATGGTATTTCTGGCAGGTGGATACGTGAATACTTCTAGGCTATGTCATTGTAAATAATTCTTAGGCACCTTTAGAGAACTAGTATCCAAAATTTGAAACACATTTTGATGAAGGCTCTATCACTGCTTCGAAGAAGGCACAAAGCATCAGACCCGCTTGGCAATATACAGGACCTTAATGCTGAGAAAAACGTGCAGCTAAGTCTTTGTGTTTACTGCATGGTGATGCTCTGATGTGTATTTTAAATAGGAATTGAGTCAAGCTCTCATTGTGATTTAGCTCTTGGTCTGATGCATTTTTGAGATGAGGCTGTCAGCACTGGTCCAGGCAATCTTACCTTTCTACTTACAGGTAAATGAGAAAGTGCTCTAAGACTGGCATGAAAGTATTAAGATGCTGGGGTTTTATTTAAGAACAGACCTGGGGTGCCCGGGTGGCTCATTTGTTAAGCTGCCGACTCTTCGTTTCCGTTCAGGTCATGATCTCAGGGTTATGAGATGGAGCTCCAGGAAGGACTCCACACTCAGCAGGGAGTCTGCTTGAAGATTCTCTTCCTCTGCCCCTCCCCTGACTCACAGTCTCTAGATCAATCAATCAATCAATCAATCAGTCTTAAAAAGAAATAACAACAGACTGAAGGAATTAAAATGGAGCCCAATTCTGGTATAGTTTGGGCCCTAGAAGGACTGCAAGCGGAGTGGTGCTAAGTGACCAATTGAATGTCCTTCAGCTGTTGTGAGTTTCTTCTCTTGATGCCGTAAGAGCACACATAGCATCGAGCCCCTAGCTGAGAGGTATCCGAAAGGAGCTGACATCATTCACTTTGCGTACTTACTTCCCATCTAGTCAAACTTCTGACCCCTCAAGAGAAGGAATTTAGAGTCCACACTGGATCACCTGGAGTAAATCCCATCTCCAAGCCATTTCCTCATCTGTGAAATGGCCATCATGAGACTTCCCCACGTGGCTGTGAGAAGCAAATGGAAAGATTTGTAAGGAATGCCAAGCATGTAGTCAGCACACTGTGAGCCGCCCCACAAGGAGAAATGTGTTGAGTTCGATGTCCTCTCCTGGGGGCCGTGGAGGGGTAGCTGTATAATTGCCAGGAGCACTGAATATTCAGGTAAATGGGTCATTCTCCTGTCCTGATACACTTAGTATGCTCTCCTAGTATACACTATAGTATAGGCTAGACTCCCAGGATTAGTGTCCCTTGGGAGCTAGAAGCTCACCCTGTCCAACTTGCATATCCTCCACCTTAGGCCTTGGCTTCTCTGTGGTTAAAGAAGTTACGAGTGGTGGTTTTTGGAAATAATGATGAGATAGTAGGGGAGGATGAGATGACCAAGTGAAATTCTAAAATAGAATTTAAACATGTTTGTGTTTATGCCATTGGTAGTTATGGCCCTCCTCAAATGATGATCATTCCAAGTTTCCCCAGGGGCAGTTACGCATTTTGGGGTATTGGACTTCGGGGATGGGGCAGCAATACCATTCCATCAGCTTTTCAGTTGTTCAGCATTGCCTGGGGACGTAAGGCACCACACTCAGCCTTCAGAAAGCAATAGCAAGAAACACAGCCCTAACCTCCCATGGGACACAGGTGTGCTGCTCATACATAGGTAAACCTGTCATTATACTTGTGCTCAGTGCAAGGCAGGAAGAATGTCAAGGGCAGAAACAGGGAATTTGACCTAGTATGGGAGGGATGTCAGGAATGCTTGCTTCCGGCAGTGATGTTGGGGTTGTGAAGGGAGATCCTTTCTTGAGGGAAGGAAGAGCCTTTAATGTGTAAGGAAGAGCCCCAGCAGAGACCCCCCACTGTAGAGGGACTCTGCACACTCAGGTACTGTAGAGGGACTCTGCACACTCAGGTACTGTAGAGGGACTCTGCACACTCAGGTACTGTAGAGGGATTCTGCACACTCAGGTACTGTAGAGGGGCTCTGCACACTCAGGTACTGTAGAGGGACTCTGCACACTCAGGTACTGTAGAGGGACTCTGCACACTCAGGTACTGTAGGGGGACTCTGCACGCTCAGGTACTATAGGGGCGGCCTGAGGAGAGAACAGGGATCTTTGGAGAAGGGGCAATGTTATCAGTGAAGCTGGAACATAGGCCTCTGCTGTTGAGACTCATTTTCTTTTCTATCAAGGATTACAGCCTCAATAGAACTCATAATTGCTCTGTGTAAACATCTTACCTTAGGCTTTGAGACTACTCTATTGAATTATAAAAATATTTACAATCATTTTTTTAAGCAGATCAGAACCTAAACCTAATTGACTAGTTTGTCAGCTCTTTATATTACTAAGTGTCTGACTTTAAAACCATTGGGATTAATTTCCTTTTTTAAAATCTAATAGATTTGTGCTTACTATACATGCTTTACATATTTCCAGCCATCATATATACATAGATACAAATTGATTTGTCCTATATTTGTATATAGGAGAGCTGGACATACACAAAATACATATATTGATCCAGGGTGAATCTATAGATCTATCTGAGAGCTCTCGGGACTGATTTGCTTGCATTTGCCAGTGGAAAGGCCTCCAGAGTCTGGATGGGGGAAGCCTGAGCCCAGCTCTGAGAAGCTGTGAGGCGGACCTGCGGGCAGTGGTGGGGAGCAGCGTGTCTCCTTGGTGGATTGCTTTCCAGCACCATCCAGGCAAACCGAGTGAAGAATCTGGCGTCTGAGTCTCTCCACCATACGCCTGATTTTATTCGCTCTTATTCCCTTCTTTTTCCTTCTTCTTTCCCCTCTTTGCCATTTTTTCATGTTTTTTTTTTTTCTCTCTCTCTCTCTCTTTACGAGCCCCCATAATGATTTCTCAGCCTTTATAATTATGCTCTGGCTTTAACCTCAGGCCCTACAATGTTGGCCACATTGGGGTAGTTCTGAATCCTAGAGCCTTTGACCTTCCTGTTCTGCATGGGTAACCAGAGGTCTCAGATGGACACAAACTTTTCCTTCTTGCAGTTCTCTCAGGTGGCAGGCGTGCTGCCTCGTGCCCTGAATGCCCTCATCTCTCCCTTCTTCCCTGGATCAGGGAGGCTGCGGATAATGGAAACTCTCTGAGCTACTGGAAGCAGAACAGGGTTTCATATGGGAATTAGGTGCTCACAAGAAGGTTGGAAGAAAAGGTTGCCGGTGAAAGGGGAGAAGAGGATCCAGTCTGGGCTCTTAGGGTGACACCCAGACAACACAGCTGAACTGGATCCGCCCCCCCCCCCCACCCGGGGCTGGGGGCGGGGGATCTGCTGCCATCACTGCTGCCTCGTGGAGGCTGAGAATCAGGGCCACCTCTGGAGCTGCTGACCTTAAAGAACACAATGATCAGAGAAGCTGCTACAAGTGCCACTCCACTCAGGAAGCAGGGAACTGAACACAGCCACCAATAACAAAACAAACTAGCAGACATATCTTGTTAATATACTCTCTCCCTCCCTTCTCACCCAGCTTATCTCCCCTGCAGAACCTGATCTGTGCCCGGAACCCTAACTGCAAGGAACTCTGGGAAATGTAGTTTCTACCTTCCCAGCCTCCCAGATCAAGGAACGCACCCTTGAAGGAGACAGGAAAGAATGCGGAATGACACCCCATCACATCTTAAATATATCTAAAACATATTTCATCAGAGCCTTAGCTAGCATATTTCATTCAAAGCAGGTGGATGATATATTGTAAGAATCCAAAAAGGATCTAGTTGCTAACCAATTTCCATTTCAAACAGATGGATATTATAGTCATTACAGTGGAAAATTGCTGGAAAAAGCATCAAGCAAATAGATAACTAAAAATTACCAAGCTCCTGCCTCTGCATGTGGTTCTGTTTGAATGTGAAATAATTTTCCTTTGTTTCGATGTAGTAATCAAAGCCAAAAACCAGGAGAATTGATTCTAAAAAAGTTCTCCCCATCAAAGTCCCAGATAGTCTACGTTTAATAAATGGCAATATAAAGGAAGAATACAGTGTCTGATAAGAGAAATAGGTCCTGACAGGCTGGCTCTTTCATTAGATGAATTATCTATGTATCTCTGTTTCTACTGAAATCTTTCTTTAACCTATAACTTGAATGGTGCTTTTTTCTTTTCTTTTCTTTTCTTTCTTTCTTTCTTTCTTTCTTTTTTTTTAAGGATAATAAAGATAGAAATCATCTATTAATTGGAGATTAAAATAAGTATTGACTCTAATCACTTATTTCATACGCTGGTGCATATCAGGTTCTGTCCTTGCATTAAAGTAAATGTGGCTGAATCTCCATAGTTAAGTAATAAATTATCATTTATCGGCAGTCAGGAATTCCATTCGCACATTTAGGAATGAATCTTGATTATTGAATGAAGTCATTTTGTATTTGCCTCTGATTTTGAGAGCTTGAAATCGAGAGCAGAGTAGCCGAAACAAATGGAGTAACCTAGTGTATTTGACAGTCTAAGACATGTGTCTGTTTGTAATTGATTTTTATGTCTCAAAAGGCAGCACTCCATTCAGAAATCTTCTCTGGTAGATGCTGAAAGCATTTAAATGCAGATTTACAAATGCTGCCTGGGGCAAACCACCGTATAATATGAAAGTATTCTTCCAAATCCAGTGGTGACTCCCAGAGTTTAGCCACCACACTCCAAGCCACTAAAACTAAACAGAGTGCTTTTGCTCTGAAAATGCAGCTTCAAGACAAATCCACTGTCTTCCATCCTGAGCCCCCTCCTAAGCCCCACTTACCATGTGTTCTCAGGAGGGAACTGTTTGAATCTAATATTACACTATTACTTGAATAATTGTAAAGGAAAGTAAGTAGTATTAATCTATGTTACAGTAACACATTAGGATCCCTGATTCCCCCTCCCCACAGTTTTTCTCTTTCATTCGTATTTGAGTAAAGAGAAAAACCCGGATTTCCCTCCCACTGGGTTATGGGGGGACGGGTTCTCATCTTCAGCTGTATGGAGCTTAGTTGCAGATTACATTGTAGGTCACACCTCCTTTTATGGATTGAAAATCAAAGTCTTTTGGTTTTCCAAGTGTATTATAAAGTCAAAGAACATCCAAATCTGAACCCAGTCTCTGGTTAGATCATTGATGGACTACACTGAAATGGGAGGTGGGTAGAGAAAGCATGGTTTGGGGGTTTTTTAAAGCAAAATTTGAGGACCATCAAGCAAGACTAGTATTTGAACATCATTAAATGATTGTTTAGTCACTGACTTAAGATGTGGATGTTAAGAATCGCTTTTGTACCAGGATTGGTGCTGGATTCTAAAGATAGATGGCTGTGCCTTTGAGAGACTGATTCTCAGAGAGTTATATAAGGTTATATTAGGTAAACTGGTACTCTTATTGTCAGTATGGAGAGTAGTGGTTTTCTCAAAGAAAAAGTGGGACATTTTCTCATGATAAGGTGAAAGACAGAGTTAATTGAAACCTAGACATACTTCTGATTTCAGAGAATATTTACTGATACTTTTGACAACAGCAAGACAATAAAAAGGCAGCCAAGAGAGGGAAGAAAATGTCAACTGTCTCAGATGGGGTCTTTTATCTACTCCTTTTAACCTACAGAAACTGAAGGGAGCTTGTCACAAGTTAGAGGGTTTTAGTGTTTAAAGAAATAATGAGTTTATAAGAAAAGAGGACTGCTTTTGGTTCTTTAATCAATATTCAGAAACTAGTCTTTTATCTTTAAAAAATGTTAAGGTTGGTAGTATGGAATGGGGGACCTCAATCCTATCGGGAACTTCCATCCTATCACTATAAGAAATTGAATTCAATTCCAAAAATGGGCCTGGAAGTAGATTTTCCCCCAGAGCCTCTTATGACAGCTCAGCCTGGCCACTATCTTGATTTCAGCTTTGTCACATCTTGAGAAGGAAACTCAGCCGTGTTGTCCCAAACTCTGGACCTACAGAACTGTGAGCTAATAAATGGGCGTCATTCTAAGTTAAAAAAAAAAAAAAAAAAAAAGATCAGAACAAGTAACATTCTATAGGACATTGAATTTATAATTAGAGTACTTGAGAAAATGCAGGCACATTCTGAATATTAAGACATCTGCAAATGAAAAGGTCAATACAATGACTTATGTAATTATGAAACAGATCTAGGGTGACCAGATGACGTGTTGTTCAATCTGGGACACTTTTAAGAGTGAAAGGAGTACTATTAATGATTGTCCTGGGAAAAGAAGCAGAAACGGGGACCGAAGCCAGCAAACCAGGATTTATGGTCACCCAAGATTAAGATGATGGTTGTATAACATTATTGCATTAACTGCAATATTGATTTCTTAAAAATTGTGGTAAATATATATATAACATAAAATATTTAAACCATTTGAAGTGTACAGTTCAGTAGCATTAAGTATATGCATACTGTTGTGCAACTACCATCATTCATCTCCAGAATTTTTATCATCTTGCCTTGCTGAAACTGTACCTATTAAACAGAAAGTCCCTGTTCACCTCTCCCCTTCACTCCTGGCAACCACCATTCTACTTCCTGTCTCTGAATTTGCCTACTCTAGGTACGTTACATTGGCGGAGTAATAAACTCTCTGTCCTTTTGTGACTGGCTTATTTCACTTAGCATAGTGTTCTCAGGTTTTATCCATGCTGTAACTTATATCAGAGTTTCCATTCTTTTTAATGATAAAAGCTCTTCTACTGTATGTATTTCCACATTTTGGTTATCTATTCATTCATCGATGGACACTGTGCTGCTTCCACCTTTGGCTCCTGTGACTAATACTGCTATGAACATGGGTGTGCAAATATCTCTGTGAGCCCTTTCTTGCTATTGTTTTGGGCATATACCCACCATATTAGTTTTTAAGTGGAGAAATTAAAAATGGAAGGAAAAAGAGCATTCTTTACAGGATCTTTCTGGTCATACTTCTTCAGTACGGTATTCTATCAGACCAGAGTCCAGCGATGCCTCTACAGAATTCATTAGAAAAATCCATTGTTACAGATGACCTGCTGAAAAATACACCCAGGGGTTCAAATTCCATCTGCACACAAGAAAGGAAGCTAGTATTTCTGTCTCTGCTACCATGATGCATTGATTTCGGATGTTTCTAAGTGAAAAGGGCTGGCATTTAGAACGTCAGAATCTGAGTCAAGTGAATGGCCTTCAGCAGCATAAGGAACCAGAAAATGAACAGCATGAGACTGAACAACAGGAGGCTCCATGTGACCTAGAACATCTTTGTCATGCAGGGGACCATGAACTTCCTGGAAACAGGCCACAGAACCAACTGCCATCTGTTGATTTAAAAGCCGAGAAAAAAGGAGACAAGCTACAGGGGCATGTGGACCTTCCAGATACTGAGAAAAATGTTCTTTTCTTGGCCGTAGAAGTAGCTATGAGAAAGTCAATGTCGAGAACATTGGTCCATCTGATCTCAACTTAGATAATCCCTTCATGGAAATGGGAGCATCAAAATATAACTCTTCATCTCAAATTTTAAGTATTTTCATTTCCACCAGGGATTTATAGACCTGGAAAGTAATGTCGACAAGTCTGGAACAAAAAAGAATTGCCACATGTCCCTTTCTAAGTCTCTTTGGCAGATGTCAGCCTTCTCTGCAGTCAGTAAAGAAAGTAATTCATCTGTAACTGCGGCCTTGAGGGAACTTGATAAACCTTTGGTCATCGGTAAGAGCCAAGCTTCAGAAAATACATCTGCAGAGGTTAATCTGCCAATCAGAAATGGTAGCCGAGAGCCCAACAGGTATTAAGGAGCTTTGAGAAAAATGGACCCAAAGTAAACACCTTACAGTGCCCACAAGTCTGTTCTCACCAGATCACGCCTGTATCAGTGGGGGCTGAAATACGACCAGGCAAGTTCACATGAAAACCTGCACACAAATGTTTATGATCTGAACACTCCCAAGTTTCAAATAACCAACATGTCCTTCAGTCGATGAATAGATAATCTGTGGTATAGTCATGCAATAGAATGATATTCAATGATGAAAACACCTATTAAGCCATGAAAAGACATGAAAGAACCTTAAATAAATATTGCTCAGAAAAAGAAACCAGTCTGAAAAGGCTAAATGCTGTATAACTCTGAATATAGGACATTCTGGAAAGAGTAGTATATGAATCAGGACTGAGATAGTAAAGAGGCCAGTGATTGCCAGGGATTTTTAGGGGGAGATAGAAGATCAATAATGGAGGATAGGGGACTTTCAGAGCAGTGAGACTATTCCGGACGATGCTGTCGTTACGGACATGAGTCATCTTGTATTTGGCAAAACCCACAGAACAGTACAATACGAAGAGTGAATCCTAATATAACTATGGACATTTGTTAAAAATCATATATCAATATCGGTTCATCAGTTTTAACCAATGTTCCACAGCAGTGCAAAATGTTAGTAAAAACTGCATAAAACATGTCTTAAAAAACGAAGACACACTTCAGTTGGTGTTAGTGCAGACGATGTACCAAATGTTACCTGCGGGGGTCCGGGTGGTGGTATGTGGAGGGCAGGGTGAACTTGGCTTCGAGTCCATGAAGGGAACAAATGAGAGCGGTCTGTCAGCGATTCCCAGCGGAAACATCTACTGACCACACTGTACCAGACTAGTCACCCAAACTCTTACCAGCTGGCCTCTGAGCAAACTGCTTCCTTCCCATATTAATTAAAGACTTGAGTCTGGGCCTCCGGAATCCACTGACACATCTGAAACCAGAGAAGACGGGGGTCCTGAAGAGACACAGCCTTTCCCAGGTCCAACCTACGGACTGCAATCAATCCCCCGCACCCTCCCATTACCCCCTCATCCCCCCACCCCCCGCCCCACTGCAGACCCCGCTGAGATTCTCTGTGCTGGCTCTCCTCTGTGGGAAGCTCTTGAGCCCTTGTGGCAAGGGCTCAGCAGACCCAGCTCTTCCTGTTTTTCTAGCAAGGAATGGGGTCGTTCCTACAGAGCTCTGACAGAGTGGGCTAGCCCATACACCTTGAAAAAGCTATATAGATACACACGCACACCCAGAGGTGTCCATATATGTAGAAACCTGCAAGCAGCATATCGAGCTGGGTATTTTTAGGTTTTTGTGATTGATTTTTCTCCAGAGTAATTTGTGATCTTTTGTCTGATAATCTGCCCTACTTGTGAAAATTTGAGCCTTTTGAAATATATGAGCAGTATGTGCATCCAGAAGCTTTTCATTCTCATTGAGATGATATATTCTGGCATAAAAGTGATGGTTTTGTGTGTAGCATACCACCTTACAATGATCATGAATCTTCGAAAAGTGGAAACTACTAGAAATCCCACCGCGTGTGCAGCTGAAAGCAGATGAGCCGAACGCTGGCTCTCTGTGCTGTGGGCAGGGTGTGCCCTGTTGACTCAAGTGTCAGCTTGTAAACTTTAAACCACACAGTTTGGTGTTTTGAAGGAGTCCCGGTGCTCTGGGTGTTAGGATTCATGCAGGGGAAACAGGACATCAGAGAATAATTGGTCAGTAAAACAGTGAAGGAAAACCAATACTCTTT
Source organism: Mustela lutreola (assembly GCF_030435805.1). NCBI lineage: Eukaryota > Metazoa > Chordata > Mammalia > Carnivora > Mustelidae > Mustela > Mustela lutreola. Next base: position 23,583,306 of record NC_081307.1, on the reverse strand, counting down.
TGATACGGAAATGTTTATTGTAGGTAAACAGTAATCACTAAAGCATTTCTACAGGTTATTGGATCCTCTGTGCAACAGCTGCTTCAATCAAAGCCAGGACCGAGTCACTCCCATTTTCCTGGATCCGTTTAAACTAGACCATAGTGGGTTTGCTGGGTCTCTGGACTGATAGGATCAGTACATCATGTGGATTCCTGTCCATAGTCCTTAAGAAGGTTATACAGTTTCCTTTTCTTTACCAGTTGGCTCTCAGGTGTTTATAAGTGACACCAATGGCGTTGGTTTGCACCTACTGTGACACAGAACTTAAACCTCTTTCCGCACACAGTTGCCACTGGCCCCACCTCAGCACAATGCTGTTCCCTCTGGCCCTCGGGCCCCGCGCCCACCTCCTCTCTGCCTTGCTCAGCATCCGGGGTCCTTCACTTGACATTAGGTGGGCGAGGCTTCCTGCTTGGGGGATGAACAATGGCTTCAGAAAGAGGACACTGTGGTCCCTGCCCATCCCCAAAGTGCCAATAGAATGACCAGCCTGTGCAGTTTCACCACAGTTTTCTTCAAAACTGTAGTGTTGCTAGAAAACCCAGTGTTGGAAGCCCGCAGCAGGAAAACCAGAGGGGCTGTGGGGGTGGAGGGGTGTTCTAGAGCGGACGGGCTGCAGGGGGCTGAGAAGGGGGTGAAGGACAAGGAAGTAGGCAAGGCTTGCGGACGCCTCTTAGAAAGGAGGAAAAGGGGGAATCTAAAGATGGCGGGCAGGTGGGGGGCTGAGCATGGCTGTCCTGGTGTGTGGTTTTCTGTTCCTGTATCAGGAGAGAGGAGGTCATTGGGGGAGAGGCTGCACAGGTGGAGAGAAAGGATTGGCCAGGGGCCAGGAAAGATGAGAGCAACAGAGAGATGCCAGCCTTTGAGAGGCATCTTGACAGTCCGGGGAGGAGAAGGGATGTGGGAGACCCAGGGTGGCAAGAAGGGAAACAAGGAATTTTCATTTTCTTAGAGAAGGAAGAGCAGAGGTAGCCGGATAAGGCACTGTTTTGTCAACATGTCACGCTTTCTGGGGAAATTGAATTAGGATCTCAATGCAAATGATACAACCTTAAGCTTCAGATTTATATCTCTTTGCCCATTTTTGGCTCTTGTTTTCTCACGCATGAGCTCTGCAGCATCTCATTCTCTAACGGTTGAGGAGGCCTTAAAAGAGGGATCGGCTGACTGAAGCAGACTGTTGGCCTTTCTGAGGAAAAAGCTGTGTTAAAAATCTCAAGTCGTTATTGTCATCTTCCTGATTTGTGTTCTTGAAAAATTCGTTTTCTAAAATAACCTATTTTGACTTTGCTTTCTTAACATTTCATATTTTAATGACATAGAAACTGGGGCACGGCTTACAGTTGAGGGCGTCTTATCCACTTTCTTGGCTCAATAATTATACGTGTAACAAAATAGATGGTGTCTTAGGATGGGCGACCCGGACAGAAGAGCACAGATTGGGTGCCTTAAACAGTGGATATTTATTTTCTCACAGTTCTGGAGACCAGAAGTCCCAGAGGAAGGTGCCAGCCAATCTGGTTTCTGGGAAGAGCCGTCTTTCTGGCTTGCAGATGGCCAACAGATGGCCACCTTCTTGCTGGGTCCTCTCATGACCTTTCCTTTGTGTGCACACGGACAGAGAGCCACCCCCCCCCCACCCCCGGTGTCCTGGCTTGCATTCGTTCTTAAAGTAGGCTCCACAGCCAGCGTGGGACTTGAACTCACAACCCCAAGGTTAAAAGATACATGCTTTACTGAGCACACCAGGTACCCTTCTAGGGGTCTTGTCTTCCAAGAACATTCTAAGGACCCCACCGTTATGACTTCATTTGACCTTAGTTACCTCCTCATAAGCCCCTGCTGCAAAGACAGCTGCATTGCAAGTTAGAGCTTCAACATGAATTTTGGGGGAGACACAAGCTATCAGGCCATGCAGACAGCATCCTAGATTCCATTAAGGAGTGGATGGCCATCACCAAAGAATACCTCCCTCAGCTATGGGGGCTTCAGGTTAAATCTTTGGTCTTATTTATTTTTAGTTTTTAACTTGGAATCAGACTATATATATATATATATTTTTTTTTTATTTTTTTTTTTTAAGGAGATTATGATACAGCCCAGTGGAAAGTTCAAGAATGGTATTTATCACTGGAAATTTGAAATAATAGCCTGTGCATCCTTATAGGCTTATCTCTGAAGAGACAAACACAGTTATAAAACGGGGTCTGGAAACAGAAAAAAAAATTAAACTTTCTGAAACAGTCTGATTTATTCTGGGCACAGACTTAATAACTCCTGCTGCTAGAAGAAGTACAATTTACTGCCACAGCAAAGCTTGAAATGTCAAACATATTCTTACAAAATACAATGCAAGCTGCCTGCAAATTAGACCATTCTCTAAGCTGGCGTATTTCCTGCGTCTCTGCAGCTTTCATAATTGTGGCACTTACTGAGAATGGAAGGCCTCTGTGCATGATGCGAACATTCTAACCCCGGCAGTGTGTCAGTTGCCATCGGCAGTGAGCAGGTAAGGGCTGCTACAGACCCTGGAGGGAACTAAGAGATCCAAGCTATTAGGAGCTCCGGATAAAGGAGACAGAACTAGCACTGAAGCGAACACAGCAAGGAGATGGTGTCAGAGAGCTCGGGTTACAAAGCAGAGGCTGCCAATCAGAAGGCCAGGAGCCAGGGACTTGGCAGGAGGTCACAGCGGCTGCCGGCCTTTTCCAGCATCCAGCTCCGACTCAGAGCCCAGGAGGGATGAGAGTGGTCAGCACAGATGTCACCAAATTGGTTTATCCAAAGCTGACCCTTCTGATGACCCGGAAGTCTTTTCTTCCCGTTTTAGGTAGGATTTCAAGAGATTTAGTTGCCTGATTTCTGTTAGGCCGAAAAAAAGTGAGAAGAGCCGACAGCCGGGGCAGACGGAAATGGTGAAGAAGTACTCCAAACCGTGTGCCACTCGGTGTAGAGGCAGACACTATTCAGCCCCGGAGAGCATCACTCTTATACTCTGTCAGACTTAGCATTCACATTGCCAATTTAAAAATAGGCCATTTAGGGGCGCCTGGGTGGCTCAGTGGTTTAGCCTCTGCCTTCGGCTCAGGTCATGATCCCAGCATCCTGGGATCGAGCCCCGCATCGGGCTCTCTGCTCAGCAGGGAACCTGCTTCCTCCTCTCTCTGCCTGCCTCTCTGCCTACTTGTGATCTCGCTCACTGTCAAATAAATAAATAAATAAAAATCATTTAAAAATTAGGCCATTTATAGGCTATTCAGGAAGACCTCAAAAGCATGTATATTATGTTAGATTTCCATAAAAGTCATTAAAATAAATATAATACTTTGAGCAACCTCAGCTATTTGTAATATTAAATTAGGTGATATAGGTTTTCATTTAAATTGACCTGATTTGGAGTTCAGCACATATTTATTTGGCACAGGCCTTCCCAGACTCCTACAGGAGAGGGATGGCACATGTCAATTCCATCCGGCGCCATCCCAGAGGAGGAGCAAGACGGTGCAGAGGCTCAAAGTGACCCTGCCATCAGGGGAGTCAGCCCCTCCAAGATGAGCTGAGCCTGTTTGTTCAGAAGCTGGGCACAGTGAGGAGGTCCACAGTGGAGGGCTAAAAGCTCCATTTCCCTAGATCACAGGAGCGGGAAACAGAGGTGACAATATGTTCCTTACCGTGTTTTCATTTCACAGTGTTCAGTGTGCAGTTTACAGTTCAGTGTACAGTTTTGATTTTAAGTTACGAAAATATAAAGGCATTTTAGGATCACCTAACATTCCTCATCAGTACAGACACCCAATGGTCGATACTCCAGAAGTATGGGAGGTACAAGTCATAAAATTCTAGGTAGCATGAAAATAACCTTTTTTACAGTGCCTGAAAATTTTGATTGAGAAGCAGGAATGTTCTGTGGGTTCCATGTCCAAACACTGGTTCACTCTAGGGTTCTGGGTAAATCGTTTCCTGTATTTGTTTTCTCTCTGAAATGATCATCTAAAGATACGTGCAGTGCCCTGAAATCTTTGATCAGTTACATACTAGTATGTTGGACAAAAGCATATATAAAAAACCACCCAAAGTCTCAGGAACAAATGTAATTCGTAATGGGATGAGGCAATGGCAGAGCTAGGTCTTGACCTCAGGACCTTGGGTCTTCAAGGTCACGTTCTTGACTCCTGCTCCCCGCTACCGCTTGCACACAGACTGAAGCTCTTCAGAGCACAGTGAGGTTATAGAGACAAGGATAATGATGGCTTGCTGACCCCAGGGGTTTTTCTTTTGGTAGAACTGACATTAAAATGACTTTCCTGACATTTGACCCACATAAATTATTTTAAACTTTTCTTTACTAATGCACGATACCTAAGCTTATTCCTTTCTAACACAAGCTGCCCTTAAATATCGGTAATTTCCAGGGAAGGCAAAGCCTCCTGAGTTTTCAACTTTTCTTGTTAATTAAGTACGGAAACTGTCATTCTCCTAGGAGAATTACAATCACCAATCCACTTAGAATGCCAGCAGAGTATTAAATATGTTTTCAGAATATCATCTTAACTCCGAATAGTATGATTCTTTAATTTGTTTGAAGCATTGTGACACGTCATTGTTCAAGTAGAAGGATCTTGTAATACAGCTTTTAAAAAGACAGTGATTAAGATGAATTTCTATTTTAAATGATGCTCCTCAAATCACAAAAGACATACCCACACTAAACAACAATAAAGGTCCGCAGAGCTGTGTGACTGTCTTAGGACACTGCCTGTTTGATGAAGCTGAAGTTGGGAGGGGACTGAAATGGGCAGACTTTCCTGATTTCTGTTCCTTTAATCTGGAAAGCCACCGGCTTGCTCTATGGAATTTTCTTTTCACAAATGGACATTAATTCATTATCAATTTCTGACTCATTTGTCCTAGAGAGCTACTATAGTTTCTAATTAACTACCAAAATCTCTTCATGTCCTCTAGTCCAAGGTCTGAATTTTTATGGAATGCCATCAGGTTGAGAGGAATCTTAGACAGTGACATCTCAAGGTGTGAATGGGAGGCCACATGTTGATGTTTAGCTGCGCCTTCTGAGAAGGACCAGTCCTCAGGATGGTGAGGATGGGCAGCCCACAGGGAATACCAGGCTTACAGGGGACAGGGGAAGTGCAGTTTCTGATTTAACAATGCCTGTTAGTTGGGGCACCTGGGTGGCTCAGTGGGTTAAGCCTCTGCCTTTGGCTCAGGTCATGATCTCAGGGTCCTGGGATCGAGCCCCACATCAGGCCCTCTGCTCTGCAGGGAGCCTGCTTCCTCCTTTCTCTCTGCCTGCCTCTCTGCCAACTTGTGATCTTTCTCTCTCTCTCTGTGTCAAAAAACAAAAACAAACAAACAACAAAAAAAAACAATACCTGTTAGTTACTAGAAGAGCGGAGGCATGACAGATATGCACCAAGCCCTTTATTACCTGTGCTGGCCTCACCCGACCTGTGTCCCTGAGAGTCAGCAGGGATACGTGCTCCTACTTACGGAAAACCAAAGTCCCTCCCCTTGGGGTTATAGCTGGATTTCCATCTGGGCTCTCTGTCTATACAGAGAGAATTATTTGAGATCCTCGGCTCCTTTTACTGATACCAACAATCTCCTCCCTTTAATTTTGTCTTGGTGATATTTCCAGTAACTACTTGGTTTTCTTCCAGGTAAGAAAATTGTATAAAAACATCAAAAAACAAACTTAATTGTTAACTTTTGGGGACATCTGTTATTAGTAAGGAGACAAGTTTGTACTTTCACTGTCCTTGAACTTTGGGCTCTGAGATCTATTTTTTATGTGACCCTGTTTGTAATCTGTCCTCACTTTTTACTTCGAAAGTAGCATTTGAATGGTTTTTTTTTTATTATTATTATTGTGCCGTATTCTCACTCACACACAACAGTCAAGAGAACATGTCGTTGGCAGGTGGCGGCTGAGAAGCATCATTAGCTGCCAGGGAAAGAGTGGGCTCCGGTCAGGAAATGACAGGTCAGAGGTCTGCAGTGATGAGGACCTACAAGGACCCAGGCAAGTGGTCCGTGCAGGCCACCAAATGCCACGTGAAATAGAGAAGCAGCCTTTGGTTCCCAGCATGCCCAGAGATCATGGACATCAGCTCGTGCCAGTTTCTTTCAAAAAGGGACTTTCCTGGCTCCCTCACATCACCTTGCCAGTCGCCTCTCTGAGCACTCTAGCACTGGACGTTTTGAAGCAAACTGGACCAGGGAGGAGGTCCAAAAGACATATCACCGCTCCCCACCTTTCCTGCCACTGGCTTCACTGTGACCGGGGGCCCAAGCTGGGAAAGTTCCAGACTGCAGTGCAATATGGAGCTCGCTCTTACACTGGGCAGGGAAGCTTTGCTTCAGAAATCAGCGTGTTGGTGAGCGAAGCGAGCTGGAGAACAAGAGCAATGGAAGTATGAGTGCCACTGAGGAGGTCTCCGGGGACATCACGTCACCTGCATATCCCTCTTGTGCCACGTGATAGTTCTGCTAAGGCTGGGGACCACACAAAGCGGAGTGTTGCAGTCTGTGCTCAAAGCCATGACTTGGGGTAGGTGGAAAGGGACTGGCCCTCCAACGCATTATGGGGAAAACAAAAAGAATTTTACCTCTTTCTTGCATAAAAGGGGGAGAAAAACCATGAGGGACTCTTAACGCTAGGGAATAAACAGGGTTGCTGAAGGGGATGGGGTGATGGGGTAACTGGGTGACAGGCCCGTGACGTGAGGAGCACGAGGGGTTACACGCAATGGGTGAATTACTGAATGCCACATCTGAAACTAATGGCGTACTGTAGGTTGGCTAATTGAATTTAAAGAAAAAAAAAAATGGGGGACAACAGCTGCAAAGCTTTTTTTTTTTTTTTTTTTTTTTCCTGAAAGTAGCTCCCCTGACTACTCCATTTGCTGGGTCTAGCACTGTGTTCTAGGGTTAAGAAGTGTTTTATGATCAGTATGATGGTGGAAAATTGGGCAATAAGAAGGAAGCCCATGAGTAGACACAGTGTGTTTGAAAAATTTTGCCGTAAAAGGAAGCAAGGAAATTAAGGCTTAAACTGGACAGTGATCTGTGGTCATTCCTGGGAAGGTTTTATTTTTTTAAGAGACATTAAAAGATATTGAACCATATTTTTATATTTATGGGAGAGATTTAATAGTGAAGGGAAAGTTTTTTTTTTAAGATACTGAAGCATATTTTTATATTAATGGGAAAGATTTAATAGTAAAGGGAAAATTGATGGTTGGCAAGAGAGGGGAGAGAGTTGCAGGATGGAAGCTGTTGAGCTGTCAGCATATAGCTGGTAGGTTTGCTTTCTAGGTTAGTATGAACAGTTCATCCCTTGTCTTTCTTCCAGGAGGAAGGAGTGTATAATAAATGCAAATAGGTTAGTGTGAGCCCATGGAAATCAGAATGTTCCTCACACCCCCAAACAATTTACATCATATGGATATCAAGCATTTTGTTGAACATATAATTGCTGAATATTTGTAGATCCCAAGATAAAATTTAGAACTTATCTGGAACTACATCAAAATAAAAGACACACTCTCTTCTGCATCAAAAGACACAATCAACAGAGTGAAAAAGCAACCTACAGGATGGGAGATAGTATTTAAAATCATACATCTGATAGGAGGTTTATATCCAAAATAAATAAAGAGCTCCTACAAATCAATAACAACAAGGAAAGAAAGAAAGAAGAAGAAAAAAGAACAAGCTAGATCACCTGACTTTTAAAATGGGCAAGGGGGGATACCTGAGTGGCTCAGTGAGTTGAAGCCTCTGCCTTCGGCTCAGGTCATGATCCCAGTGTCCTGGGATCGAGCCCCGCGTCAGGCGCTCTGCTCGGCGGAGAGCCTGCTTCCTCCTCTCTCTCTCTCTGCCTGCCTCTCTGCCTACTTGTGATCTCTGTCTGTGAAATAAATAAAATCTTAAAAAAAAAAAAATAAAGTCCCTTAACCATTTTTATTTTTTTTAAGACTTTATTTATTTATTTGACTCCTGCCGGCAGGAGTGTAAAATGATAGAACCACTCTAGGTAACAGTATGGAGGATCCTCAGAAAATTAAAAATAAAACTATCATATCCAGAAACCCCATTTCTGGGTATTTATCCAAAGAACAGAAAGCAGAATCTTGAAGAGCTTTTTGCACGCCTATGTTCTAGTGGCGTTGTTCACAATACCCAAAAGGTGGAAGTTACCCAAACGGCCATCGACAGAGGAAAGGATAAACATCATGGTGTGTACATACAATGAAATATTGTTCAACCTGAAAACAGGAAGGAAATCCAGAGGTGAAACTTAAGGTCATTATGCTAAGTGAAATAAGCCAGTCACAAGACAAATACTGTATGAGCCCACTTATATGAGGTATCTAAAGTAGTTAAACCCTTAGAATGATGGGTGTGGTTGATAGGGATTGGGGAAGGGGAAAAGGGAAACTTATTATTTAATGGGCATAGAGTTTCAGTGTTGGAGGATGAAAACGTTCTGGAGATCTGTTGAAGAACAATGTGACTGTACATAACGCTACTGAGTTGTACACTTAACAAGTGGTTGAGATGATAAATTTTATTTCGCATGTTTTTATCACAACTAAAAATAAAAAATTTTAATTTATGACTTATTATTTGCCTCTTTCCTTTTAAAAGTTGTGAATATAACAAGAGATTTTTAACTGATGCTTCTAGCTATTTGGAAGCACTCATTCCTTCCCTTGGCAATTGTCTACCACCACCAAATCTGCCAGATACAGTAAGAGATATTATGGGTAAAGAGATGAGGCAGGGATGGTTCTTGTCCATACAGAGCTGAAAGTTAAGTTGGAGGAAATAAACAAATGAATATAGTAATGTCTTTTCAGTTCCGTGTGATCCATGCTTCCTGACAAGTGACAGAAACTGACATTGGTAATCTATTGGCTGATTAGGAATTTATTGGAAGGATATGGAGGTCATAGAAAGTCAGAGAACCAGACTTGGAAAGTAAGTGCACCCTAGGGCAGCTCCAGAAATCACAACCCTGAGGTTCAGTCATCAATCTGAGCAGGACCCACTAACACTACTTCAGAGGCCTCCTGCCACACAAGGCTCCGTGGCCATAGTAATCACTGGAGTGTGAGGACCTCTAAACCCACAAACCCAGAGCCATAACAACAGAGAGAACATATTTTTAAAATAATTAGATATAATTATATCTAGTAATTAGATATAATTATTAGTGGCATCACTCTAAACTCTCCCTTCCCTTCTACCTCATTTTCCCAAAATGGACTTATAAGAAAAAGAGAGTGTCACGTATCATATAGATCAGAATAATATATACAAGCCCCATCTCGTGGTCACCAGATATTGTTTCCATGTGGACTTTAAGTAAGTCTTTCTTAGGCCATTCTACTGTTAAAAAAGGCCTGCGATTTCTAGGTCCATGGTAAGATCAGTGATAGGACATCATTTATTACTTCTTTCACTGTAAGGTACGTTTCTTGATCCAAAGCAGTGTTGTTTGAGATATCATGTACTTGTTTCATTAACACCACGTGAGGACAGACCAAATGGTGGTCGCCGTGGTGCTGGTGTTGATGTGTATCCATGTCATACAAGGGGAGGAACAAGAGGGCACAAGGTGGTGAATCTAGCTGGGGGATAGGAGAGCCTTCATAGAGAATATGGCACAAAGAGACCCTTCCAAGATAATTGTGTCTCCCAGGTATTCCAGGGGAGCAAGATAGTTCCAGGCAGAGGGAACAGATGAGCAAAAACCATGAAGACATCAAATGTCTAAAGCATTCAGAGAAACTCAAGTCATAAAGGTACAGCATGACACAAACTAAGGAGCTGGTCCTCGACCACAAATCAGCTAAGTATCTACACTGATTCCTTTATCCTTCATCACAGCAAGAATTTCTCAATGAAAGAAGCCATCATTGGCTTAAGTTCCGGTGCCAAGTCCTTATGGCAACAAGCAGTTTGCAGACTGGCTACTTTGAGTGGAACATCATAGTGGGAAATGCTGGAGGACAAGCTGGGGTCACATCTTGGAGAGCTTTATGTGATATGCTGAGGTATTCAGACTTGCTCTTTAAGTTCGAAGAGGAGTGAGATGTGATCTTGACCATGCTGTTGAGGACAAATTTAGGGCACAAAGCTGTGAAGTCTGGGGGACTGGTGGGTCTAGAAACTATCGTTATCAACCTGGTTCCCAAAACTCAGCCCTTTATTTCAGTGTTGGTTTGTGATCAAGCTAATGGAATGAGAAAATTAGAGGAGCTTTAGTCAGTTTTTCCCAAAGCTAAGTATTATTCAATATTAAAGATGTTTCTTTAGTTTGAAATTGTGGGCCTCTCAACTTTCATGGGGGTAAATTATCCATTCATCTATGCAATTATGGTGACAGTATAAAATTGGCATTAAAAATGTGTGTGTGTGGGCGCCTGGGTGGCTCAGTGGGTTAAGCCGCTGCCTTCGGCTCGGGTCATGATCTCAGGGTCCTGGGATCGAGTCCCACGTCGGGCTCTCTGCTCAGCGGGGAGCCTGTTTCCTCCTCTCTCTCTCTGCCTGCCTCTCTGCCTACTTGTGATCTCTCTCTGTCAAATAAATAAATAAAATCTTTAAAAAAAAAAAAAAAATGTGTGTGTGTGTGTGTGTGTGTGTGTGTGTGTACACGTACGCGCATGTGGGTGTGTGTATATGTCCATCCTAGCTTCAAGTAAAGAACCAGCTGGCCCCTCTGGTTCTCCAAATGTCCGTCTGAGATTTTTGGGAGAGGTCTGTGAAATCCATAAGAGTAGGAACTCCAAGCTGAGGCAGTGGGGAAGGAGTGGGAGGCACATAAGAGGTGAGATGCAGATCGAATCTGTAGGAAAAGATGCTTGACCGTCCAGATCTTACTGTACTTTGTGTGCACGTGACTCTCTTCCTGAACCTCATATAATCCAGTTTTTTTCATGACAACCCTATGAATACCACTTTTGGATCAATGGTATTATAAACACCTTTTTATGAATGCAGAATACATCTTCACGTTTATCCCCTCATCCTATTCTTAGAGAATCATCAGATGATATCTTGTTTTATATTGACACCATAGCCTTCATGTCAATTCCGTCTTGAACCATCACTTGGCAGTAAGACCAGTGTGGAACTCCTTATCACATGACCTGCCAAAACCTTCTTTCCTACGAGGAAAGAAGACGGGTCACGTTCTGCTTCTCCTCTGGTGTTGCCCTCCTGCAACATCAAAACAATTTTCTTTCAAGTTGCCATTCTAGAGATTTTATTGCGTTTATCTTAACGCAGACCAGAGCTGGTTTTGTCAAACTGACACCAGCAGCAAAGGCCTGGAGGAAGCCGGGTGCTATAGTTTCATTTTTCTTGAATCTCATATTTGACTTCCTGGCAGTCTCTAATCTACAAAATCAAAATAAACCATAATAGAGCTCAACGAAGCAGGTCTAGTCATTCACTGCCTGTGCAGGAGCAGCCTTCGGGAACAGTTCTATCTCATCATCAGTGCTGTGCTGGGAGCTCTTTGTTCCCTCTTTGTATCCTCCTTCCGTAACCACCCTCCCCCCTACCCACACTGACCCTCTTCCCCAGGCTTTGAGGACCTTCATTTCCGTCACTGAGACTGTGGAGATGGTATCCTGCCCCTAAATGGAGTCAATTTAGACATGTAAGCTTTAAAAATTTTCAAGGAAAACCAAGTATTCTTGAGAATATTTGGTCTTTGTCCCAAGATAGATTTCCCTCACGTCGTCTGCTTTCTTTCAACCTACACTGACTCTGGGGTGACCTTTGAACCCTGTTGGGATTCTGGAGAGCGCCATACTCTCCTAGGACTACATATGATGTAGTTTGGAGGCCCTGAGTTTGTTCTGCTCATGAGATTTTAAATTAGCAAAGCTAGTTGTTCCTTTTCTTACCATTTCTTCTATAATCTCTCTGGTGTGTCATTAAGGGCTTCTGTGTAGGATAGGGAATATTAATTAGAATAACATCCTGTTTCACTTGCCTCATTACATCGAGGGAATAATACTCAAAGTGCCACTCCAAATTATAAAAGCTAATATTGCTCGCTATCTATACTTTTTATCAATAAATCATGGGCTTGCTTCCTCCTGCTCTTATTCAGTGATTGTTCTGTGCCTTCTATCAGCCTGGAGCTTCTGAAGAGGAGGGACCTCACCCATTTTCTGCTCCTCTGGTAGCTTCCAAAGCATCTGTTGCCTAGTAGGGGATGTATGAGGTTAAATATTTGGGATCCGTGGTGTTCTAATCTTATTCCTGTTCTCAACTCTGCATAATTTCTTTTGATTTAATACATTCCCATAGTCCTAACTGCCAAGATGTAGGATAATGATTTTTAAATGATCTTTAGTCCAGCCTGTGCTCTGGAGCTCCATATCCATCTTACTTTGTTGTCTTCCAAACACGAAGAAAACAATATATCCAGCCCTGAACCCTCCCTCTGATTATTTCCTCTGATGGTGAACCTTAGCTCCATCAAAAGGACCATCTTTTTTATTCTTCTGCTCTTTTCTACACACATGTATACGATAGACCTTTATTGAGCACTGTGTAAATTGCAGCCCCCACCAAAGACATCAGCCATCGTGATCCTAAGCTCTATTGTCCCTAGCTGGAAAACACTGCAGTCAGAGAACATAAGGAGTATGGACAAACAGCCTGTGCCAGAACATGGAATATAACCTGTTCCTGATCATGGCAGTTCAGTCAGTTACCAACATCCAGTCCCTCTTCTATCCTATTTCCTGCAGATGCATAAATCTTAAGTAACCTTCTTTGATATATTCACATGTATTCCAGAAAAGGTTCATCAGTTTATAGCTGGTCATTACCGAAGTTTCATTTTGTTTGCCTTTCGTTGTCTCTCCCATTTTGTTTTAGGATGGTGATGGTCCCTCTTACAATGTCAGCAGTATTATTCCTACTGCTGCTTCTTCAGCACGCTCTTCCTGGGTTCCCCAGTCCTGCTAATCTGATCCTTTCTCCTTACATAATATCTCTTATATTTGGCCTTACACGCTGAATATCATACCTAAAATATTTAACTGGGTTCTTTCTCTGTCTTCATTGTGAACCCAGCCAGGAAATATGAGCCTACAGTATTACCAAAGGAGATTTTCTGAAAATTTAATCCCAGTATTGTTATTGTACAGTGTTATGTTAATTTCAGGTGTACAATACAGTGATTCAAGAATTCCATACATCACCTGGCTGTCATCACGACAAGTGTCTGCCTTCATCCCTGTCACTTATTTAACTCACCCCCTGCCACCTCCCCTCTGGTAACCATCAGTTTGTTCTCTATAGTTAAGAGTCTGTTTCTTGGCGTGTCTCTCTTTCCCCCCATTTGCTCATTTGTTTTGTTTCTTAAATTCCAGTGAAATCTTCTCTGATTTGTTGCACTTGGCATTATACTCTCTAGCTCCATCCATGTCATTGCAAATGATAATATTTCATTATTTTTTATGGCTGAATAATATTCCTGAGTGTGTGTGTGTGACCTCTTCTTTATCCATTCATAAATCAGTGGATACTTGGGTGGCTTCAATATCTTGATTATTGTAAGTGATGCTGCTGTAAACATTGGGGTGTATGTATCCCTTTGAATTAGTGTTTTGGTGTTTGGGGGTAAATAGCCAGTAATGAGATTACTGGATTATAGGGCAGTTCTATTTTTCACTTTTTGAGGAACCTCTCTACTGTTTTCCACAGTGGCTGCACCAGTTTGGATTCCCACCAACAGTGTAAGAAGGTTCCTTTTTCTCCACATCATCCTCAACACCCGTTATTTCCTGTGTTTTTCATTTTAGTCACTCCGACAGGTGTGAGGTGATTGCTCACTGTAGTTTTGACTTGTATTTCCCTGCTGATGAGTGATGTTGAGCATTTTTTCATGTGTCTCTTGGCCATCTGTATGTCTTCTTTGGAGAAGGATCTGTTCATGTCTTCAGACCATTTTTAATTGGATTATTTGGAGGTTTGATGTTGAATTATATAACCTTTTTATATTTTTTATATTTTTATATTTTTTGGATACTAACTCTTTATCGGATATGTCATTTGCAAATACCTTCTCCCATTCCATAGGTTGCCTTTTAGGGTTAGGGTTAGGGTTAGGTTTCCTTTGCTGTGCAGAAAATAAGTTTTTTACTACTAACTATTCCAGAGATATATGCCTAATATAATAAAAGGGCTCATCTGAATTCAACATTTTTAAAAGACAGACACTATCCTATTTTGTCTTTGCCCAGCAACTTCTGCGAGAAGACAAAATTCACATTTTCAGCGGGGGGATATTTGGATCCTAATTTAGTAAACATAAGGAAAGTCAGTTACACGTGTAGGTATTAAAGGCATGATTTTGGTGTACAGAAAATCTTCCCCACCCTGCTCCCATCCAAATAGCTCACAAATGCCTTCTGCACTGTCTACAATTCCTTTCATTGGCTAGTGTTATGGACTCATCTTCAAGGGCACACTGGACAAGGTTAATAGATGTAGGCACTAATGCCTGAAGGAAAGACGCATAGCCAAGTTGGCACTCCACAGAGGGCCTAGGTCAGGGTATGCAAGCATGGATCTAAGTAGAGAGCATTTCTTTTCAGGACTAGCATGAGGGCTCAGTAAACCACATCATCTCCTCTATGATAAAGGCAGGCTCTAAAATTGTAAGAGGAAAGATGAGATCCAATGACAAATAGCTCTCTCAAGACCCTTCTTAAATGTTCTTCCTAAAAAGTCAACCCTTGGGGCTTTCAGTGGTACAGATCATATATCTGATACAATTGAGAGATGACTGAGGTTTAAATGTATAGACATATTCTGAAGACCCAAAATAAAGCTTTCCAAAGTGCCCCCAAATAGGGGACCAAGACTGGTGTGGGTAAAGAGCAGGGGGAAGCCACGTGCATGTCACCCCATCATCCTGAGATCACTGCCTACAGTAGGAGGTGCAGTCTGTGGCAGTGAGATGTACATATAAGGAAAATGAAGACTAGGGAACATGGTTGAGAACTGTGATCTAGATTAAGTAATTTGCTTCACTTACAGACAAGGAATCAGGTCCCCGAGTATTACAGAATTGGCTTTTCCTATCACACCAGGCATTCCTCCAGATCTCATTTTATACCCCAAGACTTCTACATTACAAAGTGCTCTGTGGCATACAAGGCCCATCTTTATTTTCAAAAGTAACTAAGTCTTCTGATGAGTTTCATGACAGAGCCACTGTGTGATGAGAAAAGAAAAGAAATGTGAACAGCGAAGAATAAGTAGCAGTACGTCTCAAAGTGATGCTGATATTATGAACAAATATTGAGCAGTTAAATTGTACTGGCGTGATTTAATGCAGTTTGGTAATATTGTCTTTTTTTTTTCTTCTTCTTCTTCTTCTTTTTTTTAAAGATTTTATTTATTTATTTGACAGAGATCACAAGTAGGCAGAGAGGCAGGCAGAGAGAGAGGAAGGGAAGCAAGATCCCTGCTGAGCAGAGAGCCCGCCCGATGCGAGACTCGATCCCAGGACCCTGAGATCATGACCTGAGCGGAAGGCAGCGGCTTAACCCACTGAGCCACCCAGGCGCCCCTGGTAATATTGTCTTAAATAGCATACATTTCCTTAAGCCATGGGATTCAGAGTTGACCCTCAGTGCTTGTCATTTTTCTAGGAACAAGATGAGATCATTCAATGTAATTTTTGGGAGAAAGTACCGTATATTTTATAGAAAGCTTAAGAATTAATTCAGAAATGGCTCTTACCACGGCTGGCATTCTCCATAGATTCCCAGTTCTTTCTAATCCCTTCTTTTCTGGGTAATTTATACATGGGTCAAGAGGTCAGCCTGAGCTGTGGCTGGTTCAGTATTTGTCTTATGTAAAATGACATTGAGCATTTGTGTTTTCCCGAATAGGGCCTGTGTTCCTTTTGGAGACTCATGCAAAGTGCGTCATCGCGTGAAGGACCTCGCTGTTGGATTTCACTCGACTACTTTTCATTTACATTCCACACTGACAAAGTCATGGGCAAAACCTGTCACTCTCTAAGGGTAAAAACTGCCGTGCTTCACAAAGGCAAGAAGTAATTTTCCTGTAATCACAAGATGACTCAGGTTAGTAGCTTTTAGCTTTTACTATAATTTAAATAACAGGAGGGCACTGGGGCACTGGGCAAACCTCATTAGCCCCTATCTCGATAATTTTAAATTTACGATAATGTGATATAAAGTAAGTTGGAGTTTATTTTTGTACAAGGTGGCAAAAAGAATTTAAAAATAGTTACATGGGGTGAGGTCAAATTACAAGAAAGCATGTAGTATTTTTTAGATGCGAAATGCTTTTCTAGTAAAGAGCATTGCTAAGTGATAGCTGTTATCCTATAAAACTTTGCAGTATTGTCTGTACTTGAAAGTAATATGTAGATGTTAAGTTTGAAGGATCAGGGATTAAAAGGTAAAAAAACCAAAAAACCTGTATCTTGTAGTTAAGTCTTTGAACTGTCCTGACCAACTTGTATTGTTATGTTAGAATTGCAATTAGAGGGGTGCCTGCGTGGCTCAGTGGGTTAAGCCTCTGCCTTCCACTCAGGTCATGGTCTCAGGGTCCTGGGATTGAGTCCCGCATTGGGCTCTCTACTTAGCAGGGAGCCTGCTTCCTCCTCTCTCTCTGCCTGGCCTCTGCCTACTTGTGATCTCTCTGTGTCAAATAAATAAATAAAATCTTTTTTTAAAAAAGAAAAATCAGAATCTCCTAGGGTATTAAGCAGAAAAACAAGGTGATGTAGCTCAGTCTGGCAAACTAATTAGGAGAAAAAAAAAAGAACTGCAGATGGAGTAGGTCTTTACAATTTAGAGTTTACGTTTGCTTTTTTAATATTGCGTCCTCTGTGGCATTTATAATGGGAGAACAATTTATATGCTTACATTTGCCTTTAGTTACAAAAATATGACTCTGCCTGCCTGGGGTACATGTGTGAAACAGCCTCTGCCGGGGCAGGAAATCATGAAATAGGAAAGACAATTGGGGAAAAGCTCAGTCCTTGCCCTGTTTCCTGTTGGTCCCAGCAGGGCATTTATGATTTCTGACCCCATACTTGAGGGCCAGTTTGTCTGGAGTTAAGTACCATTGTCTTGCAGAAGGAACTAAGCAATAGGCTCATGGATGCATTGGTTCTGCAGGTAGATATTGAGTGACTGCTCTGTGTTTTGCATGATCCAAAGACAAAGAAAGGTCCTAGTCCCATTCCTGCCCTCCAGGAGCTTCTAATTTCATTAGGCACATATATGAAGTTGAGAATTCAAGATGGGATCAGGAGAAATGTCCGAAGAGTGAGAAGAGTGATATAGATCATAAATACGCAGAGCACAGGAAGAGTGGGGAAGGCTGGTAAATATCTATGGCTCTGCCTGAAGTCTTTATGGAGGAGGAAAAAGTCTGCCAGACTTCAAAGGCCAGGTAAGATTTTGGAAGGGGAAGGTGATAGAGCATTTCAGATGACAAAGGACAGTCTGCTGGCTTTGGCAAACCCGAATGAAGAGCTGTGGGACACCCACTAACAGAAGGGTGAGAAGGGGTCTTCAGGTGGAAGCTGAAAGCTTGAGACGCGGTGGCTCTAGGACAGACTGGGACCCGGTTGTGGAAGGCTCTGAATGCCAGACCGGGGAGTACAAGCTTCTTCCCACAGAAAATAGAGACCCCTGAGAGGCTTTCAACACTATTAAATGGCTTTTATCCGTTATCTGGAAAATTATCCAGGATTGGCATGAAGCAGAGATTCTAGATTGCTTTTCTTGAGCTCATGGAGGGAAAATGACAAACCACCATCAAGCCAGGAGTAACACGCATACTGTGTAGCCCCTGCTGGATGTACATCCAGCCCCTTGCTGGATGTACAGTGTCTCCAGCAAGCGATGATTAATGGAGGAAGGATGGTGCAAACTCGCAGCCTTAAGGATAGAGAAGGTGTGGGGAGTGGGAGGAAGGCAAGGGGGCGGGGCAGAATGAGCGGAAGCCTGTAACAACAGCTCAGATACTAGGTTGTGGCAGTGCAAAAAGAAAGGCGGAGAGACGACAAAGATGGCAGTGGTAGCATCACAACTCTGACCTCTGGGCTAGCGCTGGTTCCCAGAAGATGCTGCCATCCCAGCATGTTTTAGCGCCATCCAGCTTGAGCAAGGGTCTTTTTGTCTATTTGTGGCAAGTCCTATCGGGAACTCTGGTGGCCACAACGCGGTTCGCCCGTTGTGACACCCCCTGAGGCGGGTGCCGTGATTGCAAAGACCCATCTAAGTCTGTTCATAAAGTCTGTTGGCAGCAAACATCAAAACAAACTCCTCCTCAGGCAAGAAGGAGGGATTTGTTGGCAATGTACTAAGGAGCTGACAGAAGAAAGAGCTACAAGCCAAACCCCAGGAAAGGCAACAGTTGGAAGACTTGAGCATCTTTGGCTTGTGCGATTAGGAACTGGGTTCCAACTACCTCTTACCAGTTTCTCAGGGGAGAGAGAATGACTGTCCCAGATTGGATTATATGTCGACCGCCTTCGCCTATGTGACCAGCAGCCCCGGCATCAATGGAGTCTGAGGTGGGCAGCTCCTCAAAAGAAGAGAGGATAAGCAGAACTTTCTAAAAAGTATTTAAGCTCTGAGGCGCCTGGGTGGCTCAGTCAGTTAAGCATTTGACTCATGATTTCAGCTCAGGTCATGATATCAGGGACCTGGGATCAAATAAGCCCTGTGTGGGGCTCGATGCTGAGTGGGGAGTCTGCCTGGGGTTCTCTCTTTCCCTCTCCTCCCCCTCCCCCTCCATGGGCACATGTTCTCACTTAAATAAATAAATAAAATTTAATTTCTAAAATTTCTAAAATACAAATAATGGTCATATGTGTGTGGCCTCAGGCTTGGGGAGAGATCAGCGATTTCACAGAATCTCAGATTTCCAAAATGATTTTTTCACAACTACCTCTGCTCTTTCATACTAAAGTCTTACTGTTTACAAACAAAGGAACAAACAGATATTGACCAGAAATTATCCTCAGCAGTGACTTCATGCCTTCATGTTCTGGGTTCCACACATTAGTGTCCTTTCATAGCAGTCAGACCTTCAGACCCATCGGGTAACCTGAAGTGATTTGACTTCTGTGCCTTAGCTATGATAGAACTTTTAAGTTTGAGAGAGAGAGAGAGAGAGAAAGAGAGAGAGGGGAGCACACAAGCAGGAGGGGCAGGAAGAGAATCTCAAACAGACTCTGCACTTAGTGTAGGTCCCGATGTGAGGCTTGGTCTCACAATCCTGAGATCCCAACCCTGAGATCCCAACCTAAGCCAAAACCAAGAGTTGGACACAATCGACAGCACCATCCAAATGCCCCAAAAGGGCTTTAAGAAACACAGTGGCCAAAAAAAAAAAAAGAAAAAAGAAAAAGAAAGAAAGAAAAGAAACACAGTGGCTTGCCCAGTTTGGGTCAGTCTTTGAATAGATACTTCTTACAAGTACAATTTAATTGAGTTCTAAGGTGACGATCCTAATTTCTCATGCATTCATTGCATTCATTTGGAGATGTGTTACTCTACATGCAAGCAGGGCTCATAGACAGTTTCCTTTTTAGCAATTTCCATTTACACTGGAAATGAACATAATATATTAAACTCCAGCATACTACAATTCTAGACTTCTAGAGCAAGAGTTTTTAAGCTTCTTTGGTGTGATTTTGAAATTTAATTTTTTAATACAAAGCTTCAAGCAAATTTCAGTTACAAGTTGTCAAATCTGATTTCTGTTAATGATTGATTAATGGCAATGCATTCTATGAATGGTGAATATTAGAATCTAAATATGTAGTTCTGAGCCCTAATTGGAATAGATATAAATTAATAAAAACATAAAACTATGTATTTTATCTCTTCTTTATTTTTATCCCAATAAAGTTGGGACTCTTAGATCTTTATCTACTTTTCCCCCTTCCCATGTCTTGCTTCTTTTGCATTAACATATAGGAAGCACATGATAATCCTTCAAAATATATTTGTTGTCCATTTTTTTCTCCTTCTTTTCTCTTCCCCTAGTGCCTTTCCCCTTCCTTATCCTTCCATTTTGCTCCCTTAAAAAGAAAAACTACAGGGGTACCTGGGTGGATCAGTCAATTAAGCATCTGACTCTTGATTTCAGCTCAGGTCATGATCGCAGGGTCATGGGTTTGAGCCCTGCATCATGGGTTTGAGCCCTGGGTTTGAGCCCTCCACGCTCAGCATGGAGTCTGCTTGTCCCTCTCCCTCTGTCCCTCCCCCTGCTCTCTCCCTCTCAAATAAATAAATAGAATCTTAAAGAAAAGAAAAACTGTATTGGTACATATTTTTGTCTCCTTCTTTGTTTCTTCTGTTTCTTCTATTACAACTGTGTTGTGCAGGAGATTAACTGTCCACCTATCAGTTAGGCTCCAAATTGCTGTTCCCTTGCTTCTAAGGCTTATTAATATTGTGAAATCATTCTGAAGGATTTTATTCTCCCATCAGCTCAGCAGGTTTTTCCAGTAAGTGCCCTTGCAGATAGCCTCATCGACAGCTAGCTAAACCTTCCAGCTGATCAACATAGGAGTAATAAATCAGGAAATTTCAGTTTGTCCAAACATGTCGAACAAGGCAGTGACATATCCCAGAATTGTCTTAATGGGTAACGGTAGAACAACAAAGTAATTAGCGAATGACTGTAAGTAAGAAAAGGACCCACATGCTGTTATAAGCTAAGGCTAAGGCAGCATCTTTCCCGGATTCTTTACATAATATCTGTCCCCATCCATTTACTGAGATCCACAATCCTCTTATATCATTGTAGCTGTGCTTCTTGGAGGCTGGAGCTAACAAAATTCATCCTTAATTTCACATTAAATATTTAGGTAAAGCTATTCAGTTATCTAGTAAGCACATGAATCTTGGGTTGGTAAAGTAACTTTCTTTTCTTGCAGCAGACCAATTAGTCACTGACCTGCTGCCCTAATATGACACCTTTACTGAGGACAAATGGACTTTATTCTTCACTGGTTACTGGATAACCTGGCATGAAATGTTATCTTATTTAAATTAGTATAAAATCCTCAGAAAATTTCCCTATGCCATGTCCTTAAGGGTTATTTGTGAATCAGTTTTTAAGTGTGTGGTTGTTGAAGTCAAGTTGGGTCCACATCCCAAGCATTGGGTTTATCTCTATTTGTTCAGGTCTTTTTTATGTTCGTCGAAAGTTTTATAGTTTTATTCCAAGAAAAAAGAGGAAAGGAAATCCTTAAATTTTGTCCTTAAATTTCTGACCTAAAAACTCTTTCAACAGTTTCTGTATATATTATTACATAATCTAATTTCATGGGAATACTGCCTCAACATAGTATCCTAACTCATCTTCGACCCTAGTGATCTCCAGTTTCTAGGTCTCCCCCAGGAGGCACTGACTGAATGACATTCATTCATCCTGGCAATGGCAGAACACAGCTGAGAAAGGATATTCTGCTCAGCTTTGAGTTTTAAAATGCTTTAAACTTCATAGCAAGACAACTGTCTGAAAGTGAAAGAATTTTCTTACATTGAAATATACAGGGAAGTACATATAAGTGTACACTTAGGTGAATTTTCACAAAATAAGCACACTTGTGTAACCAGAACCCAGATCAAGAAGTAGAATATTACCCACACCCGGAATGGTACTTTCCCTGCTCCTTTGCTATTACCACACCCCCAGGTAACCATGATTTGACTTGTAATTGCACAGATTGTTTTCCCTGTTTCTGTACTTTGCATAAATGGAATCCTACACTCTGTATTCTTTTGTGTCTTTCTCTTTTCACATTATATTTAGGAGACTGAGCCATCTCATTGCATACAGTCGCAGACTTTTTCATTCTTATTACTCTCCAGTATTTCTTCATATGAATCGATGGCAATCTATTTGATTGTTCTATTTATGATGGACTATTGATATAGACATAATGCATGCTTTCCAGGATAGTGCCATTTTGAAGAGTGCTACTGTGGAAATTCTAGACTGTCTTTTGGAGAACATTCATGGGCATTTCTTTTGGATATATATACACATACATAAAGAGTACAATCTCTGGGCCACAGGATGTGCATATATTTGGCTTTAGTTGTCACTTGCCAAACAGTCTTCCAAACAGGCTGACATGATTTACACTTCTACTAGCAGCGTATTCTAATTCTGGCAGGTCCATGTTCTCACCAGTACCTGGTATCTTCTGTGTTTTTCCTGTTAGCTGTTCTCTCACTTAGAGTGTGGTATCACACTGTGGTTTTAATCCGCAGTTGTCTGATATGAATGAAGATGAGCACGTTTTCATATATTTCCTGTTCATCTCCTGCCCACTGTGCAGTTCTGTGGATTTTTGTCCTTTTTTATATTGGGTTGTTTGTCTCTTGCTTAATGATGTGGAAGAAATCTTTATATTCTGGATATAAATTCTTTGTCAGATGTATGTAGTGTGACTATCTTTTTACATCCTACGGGTTGAATTTTCACTCTCCTACTGATGTCTTAATTTAATTTATTTTTAAAGATTTTATTCATGTATTTATTTGAGAGAATGAGAGAGAGAGTAGTGTGAGTGGTGGGGTGAGGGACAGGAGGGGCAGAAGGAGAGAGAGAATCTTAAGCAGGCTCTATACTCAGCACAGAGCCCTGATGCAGGGCTCGATCTCATGACCCTGAGATCATGACCTGAGCCAAAACCAAGAGTCAGACACTTAACAGACTGAGCCACCCAGGTGCCCTGTGATGTCTTAATTTTAATAGTCCAATTTATTTATTTTCCCTTTTATGGTTAGTTCTTTCTAGGACCTGTTCGAGAAATCTTAACCTACCTCAAGGCCAAATAGAAGCTCTCTTTTTCCTCTAAAAGCTCTATTGTTTTACCTCACAGCAAAAGGGTGTAATTCAGAAATGTCACCAGTAGATATCTGCAGACAGAATTAAATAAGAAAACAAATGAGTATGTTTTCCATTGAGCCAGAACATGAAGGACTGATCAGAGAGAAAATAATTGTGTAGAAAGAAACTCCCATCACAAACAAAAGACAAATCCCTTCTGGTGACTGGGCTGTGAGCTTAGAACCTCTTCTCCCCATCTCTGAGCTCCCTTCTAGGAGTGGTTACTATAGGAACTATCCTGGGAATATGCGGCTATGGTGACCTCTCCCTGGGGACAAGGAGACACTCAAGGGGACAAAACAAGGCCTCTAAGAGTCCTCTTTGCTCTCTGTGGGTCAAGTGCAGTGTCTCATCTCCTTGATAAGCTACTAAGAAAATATTTTCTCAGAAGGCCTTTTCAGGTCCTCTGAATGTTTCTACTATTTATATATGCATGTGATAGGCATAGTTTTACAATGGTCATTAAGAGCAGTCCATTTTTTGGCACCCACTTCAAATCTCAAAGTTACATTTGAAATTGTGGATGTTGGACATGTCTCAATGTGCACCATCTCTCCTTGTTTCTTTGCCCAGGAACATGGCATTAAGAAAGACTGCAGGCTAGTGGTGCTTGGGTGGCTCAGTGGGTTAAAGCCTCTGCCTTCAGCTCAGGTCACGATCCTGGGATCAAGCCCCACATCAGGCTCTCTGCTTAGCAGGAGCCTGCTTCCCTTCCTCTCTCTCTGCCTACCTGTCTGCCTACTTGTGATCTCTGTCTGTCAAATAAATAAAAATCTTAAAAAAAAAAAAAAAAAAAAGAAAGACTGCAGGCTTACAGATGAGCATAAGGAAACTTTATGGGTGATGGCTACATTCATTATAGTAATTGTCTTGTGGTTCCCCATGTGCATATGCAGAAAACTTAGGAAACGGCACACATTAAATATGTGCAGTTTGTTATACTTCAATTTTACCTAAACTGTTAACAATAAAATAATTTTAAAATATTGTTAATTTTCCTGGATTTTCATTTTTCAATTTATTCATTAAACATGGTTAGTGCTGTTATGTTTAAGACTAATGCTAGATACCATGGGCTGACCAAAGATGCATATTTAATGTTGTTTCCTAAGCAATCAGAAACTGTCAGGAATTAAGTAGATTAAGTAGAATTACTTAAGTAATTGCTTAAGTCATTATAATACTTTGTAGACTATGAAACATTTCAGGTCCTATGGAATTTAGGGAGGAAGGAAGTTACATTTATGTGAGAAGTCTGATGAAAACCACAGGCAAAAGTTGCTCTGTCGCTCACAACATCAAGTTTTAAAAGGCAGGATACAATACTGAATTCCGTTTTCTCCCAGTTTTGTTACATCTGTAGTAAAAAGAAAATGTCAATTTTATGAAGAAAAAAAAAAGACATACCTCATAGAATATGACTGATAGGTTTTACTTTTTCATTACCTATTCAACATTTCTTAGGTGAGCTGTTTATTCCCTTTTTTTTTTTTTTTTTTGGCTCAAAAATATGCAGTGTGTCAATCAAGAACAGTTGCCTTGGGGACCTACGTGGCTTTTTCCATGATTTTGCAGAGACATGGAAAATGGTGCTGGAGCTACACGCTGGTCCTAAAGCTTCTGCCCAGACCCAATCCACATTTTGTTTTGTTTTGTTTTGTTTTTGTTTGTTTGTTTTCGTGTTCATATTTAATGGCCAACATCCAGGCTTTCCCAGAATGAAGTTGGGTGGAGAAGTGTTTTCTTAATCACATGCCCAGAACAAGACAACCAAATATTTGAGACTTCTTAATGATGACCCTGTTGCTAGAAAAAATCGCCGAGATCCTTGTTTTTGTTCCTCTCTCCATGGGAAACACATCAGGCCACTGACCTCTTTTGTTAGTTTCCTATCACTCTCTTGCCTCTCCCATTTTCCAAGGAATACAGGCTAGACACAGAACAAAAACCAAAGCTCTTAGTGTAAGAAGTAAGGCTGGGTTAGAGAGGACGCTTGTCGTGGTCAGGTCAGAAACCAACAAGTGTGAGTGCAAAGGGGAACTGATGGACTCCAAGGTGAGGAAGATAAGGAGCAGCCCCCAAAGTCTCAGCCAAAGTCTCAGGTTGTAGAACCGGGACTTTACACGCGCCATGTTTCCCTTTCCTCTCTGTGTTTGTCTCTCATCCGTTTGCTTTGCCTGACTTCATTCTCTTTCACCTAAAGTCAGCTCTTCTCCGCATGGGGGAAATGTAGCCACAGGCAGCCTGACCGTCACATCTCTCTAGCTCTGGGATGCCAGACACAAGGCCACTGGTTTTGTTTTGTTTTGATTTATTTTTTAATGTATTTATTTTAAGAGGGAGGGAGAGAGTGTGTGTGAGAGTGGGAGTGGGTCAGGGAGGTGCAGAGGGACAGGGAGAATCTTTAGAAGACTCCATGTTGGGGGCTCGATGCCCTGGCCCTGAGATTTGAACCTGAGCTGAAATCAAGAGTTGGACACTTCAGTGACCAAGCCAACCAGGTGTCCCAAAGCCACTGGTTCTTTAGCTCCACCTGGAGATCACTCCAGGAAGGCCTCTAATTGGCCCGCCTTGTATCACCTGCCCACCTTGGACCAATGATTGTGTCCAGGGATACGATACCATGATCGGCCAGGCCTGGGTCACATGTCCATCCAGGCAGGACAAGACAAAAATGATCAGAATGAGGGGACTTCTGAACGTGGTTGGACAGATACAAATAATAGCTACTCTAATCTCCTTAGAATTAGATACGCCAAGGGCAGTCTTTTAAAACTGTAAATATTGTAAATCCAATCATGTTACCCACCCCCAACCCATCCACCAACGAGAACTTTCTACTTCCCGTGGCACTTAAAGTAAGACCCAAATCAGTTCTTTGAATTTTCAGTGGTCCTGAATTTTCAGACTTCCTCTGTCTTCTCCTTACCTTTCAAATTATTTTGCCTTCTCTTCTGACTCACCAGCAAGGCATCAGTTAGCGACAAGGGCCTAGAGTTTTACAGCACACAGGTTAAGGAGCCTGGCTCAGCGAAACTGAAACCATCTCCCTAGCTTCCCCTTGAACCACGTGTTTTAGTACTAATCTCACTCACTTAATCACATTACCTCATTCGCAAGGATTTGCAAGGAATTCTCCTCTATGTATAAAATCCACATGAAAAATATTACAGGAAATTTAAATCCAGTGTTAAAAAAATGTCATATGGGAGAGAGCCCCGACTCTACAAATCAGTTTCACAGTCAGGTCTTTACTCTGCAGTATATAATCTTAACTGTAAAATACAGTAAAAACAAAATGGATTTCTGTTGTTCACACACTTTAAAATAGCTCTTTGTTTACCGTAGAGGCTAAGCAATTTGGGAGAAGACTTAGAGGAAAGTCTCCAAAGGGTGCTGTTCAGATACTACAAATTCTGAACTTATAGCTGCAGCCTATTGAAGATAATCGAGTTTATGTTGTTTGCCACTTAACGTGTGCAAATACAAGAAAGCTAAATGTATTTGTTCTGGGGTTCCTCAAAATAGCCTTGCTTGATTTGATTCCTCCAGGGGAAAAATGTTAAAGAGACTTAAGTTTATGGAGATTTTGATTAAAAAGAAAGGCACTCGGTGTTTGGGTCTTTCTGCTGTGGAGGCAGTTATAGACAGCCGTATGTTTACTTTGTAAATTGCAGTTGAGGGAGCAACATAAGCTGTTTCCAGTTTGGGTGGAAGTTGTGTCAGGCCTCACAGATGAGATGTGTACTCTTGTTAGGAGTTTGCCAGATTTTTTGCAGGGGCTGTGGGCAGGTCCATGGTAATTAAGGAGAGCCTACTGCTAATTTATTTTCTTAAGAGTAAATCCTGAACTGCTCCTCCTTGCAAGAGAAAGAATGATGGAATTAGAATATCATCATTTGGTGATGACTGTAGTACTAACTGTTTTGGGCAAGAATCACGGAGGGATAGGATGCTAAAATTAGCTGACGAGACTCTGAGAAACAGGATATTTATGTAGTCTCAAAGCATCTCTCCACAAGATATTTCTTAAATGCAAGGGGGAGTAAGAAGGGAAAGGCACTTTGTAGTTCCTAATGAGGCAGCATCTTACTGAAGAGCTTCCTACTTTCCAGGGTGGGGGTGGTGAGCGGATGGAGGGTGGGGAGAGGCACACAGGGGCTGTCTGCAGACTATGCCCTTCTCCTGTGGCTCTCTCATCTGCCAGCTTGTGAATGGAAAGTCCCTCTCTTCCCACACCCCCCAGGGTGACTCCCTCTTCTCGAAAAGCCAGTGCCACCTTCTGTACTCAGGATTAAATTCTTTTCTGGTTATGTTTGTTGGTTCGTTTATTGATGGTCTGCTGTGTGCCAGCTCCAGGGGATTCAACTTTAAATAAGACAAGCCCTTGATCTCTAGGATCTTCCTGCCACCGCTAGAGGAAAATACCAAATAAACTATTGTAGCCCTTTGGATCTGTTAAGGTATGCATGAGATGCACAGGAGTATACAAGGGGCAGTAGGGCCCTTAAATGATTGAAAATACTTTGGGGGCACCTGGGTGGCTCATTGGATTAAGCCTCTGCCTTCAGCTTGGGTCATGATCTCAGGGTCCTGGGATTGAGCCCCGCATCAGGCCTTCTGCTCGGCGGGGAGTCTGCTCCCCCCATACCCCCGCCTGCCTCTCTGCCTACTTATGATCTCTCTCTGTCAAATAAATAAATAAAATCCTTTTTAAAAATTAAAAATGGAGCACTGGGTGTGGTGCATAAATAATGAATTCTGGAACACTGAAATTTTTTAAAAATTAAAAAAAAAAAACTGTAATATTGATTGGTAAAAAGCCACACCCTGGACCCCTGGCCACTTCCCTGGGATACTCCACTGACAGGCCTCAAGAGAATAATTAAAAAGATTAAACCCCAAACAGCAGAGGCCTCTAAGAATACTTTTACATTTTCCCACTCCTTTCTGATTGCCCAATCCTGCATGAGAGGTCAAACAAGGCTTTCTGGAAGAGGCAATGTGTGTTTTGAGAATGAACAGAAGTTAGCCAGGTAAAGCACAGCGTCTGTTCAGGCCCCCGGATCCGGGAGAGAACATGTCACACGGGAGAGACCAGGGTTCACTGAATGGAACAGCTCATCAGTGGGGGGAACGGTGAGAAATGGCTTCAAGAGTTAAGTTAAGGCCAGATCAGAAAGAGCCTTGTCCACCCTTCTGAGACACCTGAACTTGATTGGACAAGCTAGAAAATGCCTCTGAAAATGAGAAGCAACACAATTCGATTTCTGTTTCAGAAAACCAGTTGTGGCGTAAGTGAAGGAAAGGGATTGAAGGGGAATAAAACAAACAAACAAAAACCCTGTTAACAGACTGTGGAAGTAATTCAGGCAGGAGATGAGCACCTTGTCTAAAGCAGAATCAGTACGGAAATAGAGAAATAGTTGCAATCCAAAAACATTAAAAAGGTAGAATCGATAGGGCTTTGTAATTGGATTGGAGTGAAGAGCTACCTGTTATAAAACTTTAAAACATATTTAGCATTAGACAGAATGATTCCATCCAGAGAGAATGTTTTGGTAAGCCTTTTATCTGTGCTTCCAAAATGAAGAATTGATCTTGCGCAGAAAGTTACGGTGACTGGCTCATTTACACACCATTATTTTTCGAAGATCTGCAGATAATAACTGTGCATTTGCTAGTCTTTGGACAATTATGGTGGGTTTACGGTGCAGGTTTTGTCCTCTGCAGTGTACAAGAGAGTGTAAGGACAGTACAACCTCAACGCTTGTAGGTTTCCAACTTTAGGAAATGCACATCCCCATCAGCTGTCTCTGACCTGCATTTCTTGGGCTGGTCCCACTCCCAGGATGGATCATGAGGCTGCCCAGCTGGAGAAGCAGCACGTGCATGATGTGTATGAGAGCACCGCACCTTACTTCGGTGACCTGCAGAGCAAAGCTTGGCCTCGTGTCCGCCAGTTCCTCCAGGAGCAGAAGCCCGGCAGCCTCATCGCTGACATAGGTAATCCGGGCTTGTGCTGTGTGGTTGGAAATATAGTCTATTGTACCTTTCCTTTTCAGATGCGTTTTACACTTCTGGTCTAACCAGAAGCCTGAAAGTGCATGCTTGGCCTGCCAGTACCTAGACTAGTCAACCTTATAGCAGAAATTCATCAAGTCAGGAAGTAGGAAACTTTCTGGTATCTACATTTACACAATGGCGACCTTTTCAAGAGCCTCTGTGCACATCTTCCCATGAAACTGACCTGGCATTGAATGAATAAATCATCACTGAAATGACTGCGGGCGAAACTGACCATTTAAAATTTGGAAACATTCACATTTGTAAATAACATTTGGTGGCTCACCTTTATGGGCTCTCGTGTCTTCTACAGAAGAGCCAGAATCGTGGGATGACACAAGAGGTCCCCTAACCTCTTCTTAGTCTCATAGATCCTTTCCCTTAATGCTTCTGTAGGTCTTTCCTTATTAGAGCCTATCTTTAATTAGATCATAGCTTCATAATCACAGATTTGTCTGGAGGACTTTGGCTCAGTACCTTTCTGAATCAAGGAGTGGTAAGCCACAATCCAGTAGATCTAAGAGTAAGCTGTGAGAAATGCTTAGGATTCCAACTGAAGGCACAGCCACCCAAAACTGCTTTCCAGCAACTGCGTACACCCTGTGCCCAGGAGAGTCCTAAATCTGCAGTTACCAATCCCATCTGATTTGACCTTTACTCTAAACATTTACTCTAAATATTAGTAAGAGAAACAGATGTGTGCCCATGGCTTTTAGCAAACTAAAGATGGTACGAGTAGGGGGAGATCCGGGAAAGGGGAACAGGTCATGTAGAAAGAGAGAGACTTTGAAAACTGTTTCTATCATGTCAACTTTTTATTTTTATTTTTTATTTTTTATAAACATATATTTTTATCCCCAGGGGTACAGGTCTGTGAATCGCCAGGTTTACACACTTCACAGCACTCACCAAAGCACATACCCTCCCCAATGTCCATAACTCCACCCCCTTTCTGCCAACCCCCCTCCCCCCAGCAACCCTCAGTTTGTTTTGTCAGATTAAGAGTCACTTATGGTTTGTCTCCCTCCCAATCCCATCTTGTTTCATTGATTCTTCTCCTACCCACTTAAGCCCCCATGTTGCATCACCACTTCCTCATGTCAACTTTTAAAAATTAACTGTGGTTTCAGAAGAACAGTGAACTTGGAGCTCTTACCACCCACAAGGTCAGCAAAGTGCCAGAATCTTAAAATCAGTTAGGAGGAAAAGGAGCCATTCCATAAGTAGCTTTGAGACAACAGTATAATTACATGCTTTCTCATGCCTTACCCCCCAAAATCCAAATGAAGCAAAGATTTAAGTATGAGAAAACAAAATCGTTATAGGACTAGATGACTGACTAGATCATTTTTAAAAATATCCTCAGAGGCAAAAACCCCTTCTTTGTGTAACACCAAGGAAAGTCAGAAATCATAGAAGACAATTGTCATTATTCATAGTCCCTAGGTTAAGTTGATAAAATTGCCATGAACGTTAACTTCATGAATTCTGAATTACTGTCCCTAGAGCAAATGCAGGCTCAGGTTCCTGTGAGTCTCTGGTCACAGCATTCTTGTCAATGATCAACACCTATCCTTGTTTCATGCTTCTGTCTACTTAAAGACACACCATGACTATATAGTATGATCTTTAACACTGAATTCAAGGCCAACACACCAGAACTCATGCCTGAACAGAGTTTCCAGAGCACACATATCTTGTCCATTAAGCTTGTCATCACCATCCTGGGCTTAGGAACCCCTCGCAGCGCTTGAGCCCTATACCCAGGGACCATCCAAAACCATGACGTCACTAACACAAAGCACAAAAATGCAAAAACTGTGGCACTAAATAGACTACATAGAGGGTCCTTGTTGATAGGATGAGAACCGAAATAAGACATGAGTCAGGCACCTCAGGCAACTCGGATTTTTCCAGACTGGTTGCTGCTGTGTCAACAGGTTTGTCGGTTAACCACTGCCCAAGTGTTTGAGCATTGACGTGGGCGGGGGGTGGGGGGGTGGGGTGGCCATAGACTTTATCAAGTAGGTGAATATGCAAATATGGAAACTGTGAGTGATCGACTGTATCGATATCTTTGACTGTATGAAAAGTTATAAATTCTACAAGGCAAAAATCTAGACAAATATATAAATGAAACAAAAATTTAAAATATCTGCAACTTATCTGATAGAAAATTAGATAACTTTCTTAATCTACAGACATTCTTCAAAGTCAATATGAAAGAATAGGACCAAAATTTCCAAAAAAAAGAAAGGATAAGAACAAACAATTCAAAAAAGGAGGCATACCGATCGCTTAAGATTGTTTTGCTAGGTGATGACCTTACGTGGCTCAATAACAAAGGTACCAAAGGGTATTCAGTGAAAACTATGCCATCCCAGTCCTACGGCACCAAGGAACCCATGCCAGTAGCAATTAGCTTCTTGTATGATCCTGAGACATTTAAGTAGAAGCATTTACATAGGTGTACCTATGGGTGAATTTTCCTTGATTACACAGATGGTGGTCTGTAATATAAACTGTTATACACGTAGCTTTTGTTTCCTCTCATATATTGTGGAGATCACTCCATGTTTGTATTTCTAGAGCTGTCTCCTATTAAAACCTGCATAGCAGCCTCTGATCACAGCACCGTGTTAACCAACCTATGTTGTCTGCTCTACTGTGCTACTGCAAATTATGGTGCAAATAATATTCCTTAGATGCCCCGGTGCAACTCTATAATAATATCTAGGAAATATTTCTTTACCCATTTGTATCTTTCGAATTTTGTGCTTTTACTTTTTTTTTTAATGCTCAATAAACAAAGTCTACTACTTTGATTACATAATGATGGGGGCATTGTTTTGTTTTGTTTTTTCTTTTTTAAAGATCTTATTTACTTTTGGGCACCTGGGTGGCTCAGTGGGATAAGCCTCTGCTTTTGGCTCAGGTCATGATCTCAGGGTCCTGGGATCGAGCCCCCCGTCAGGCTCTCTGCTCGGCAGGGGGCCTGCTTCCTCCTCTCTCTATGCCTGCCTCTCTGCCTACTCTCTGTCAAATAAATAAATAAAATCTTTAAAAAATAATAAAATAAAGATCTTATTTACTTTAGATCGAGAGAGACATTTTCTAGGGAGAAAGAGATTGAGAGCTGGGAGAGGGACAGAGAGAGAATTCTAAGCAGACTCCAGCATGGAGCCCAATGTGGGGCTCGATCCCAGGATCCTGAGATCATGACCTGAGCTGAAACCAAGAGTCAGATGCTTAACTGACTGAGCCATCCATGTTTCTCAAAAGATAGATTTTAAAATAAAAGTGAAGGGACTCCTGGGTGGCTCAGTGGGTTAAGCAGCTGCCTTCGGCTCAGGTCATGATCCCAGGGTCCTGGGATGGAGTCCCACATCGGGTTCCTTGCTCGGCAGAGAGCCTGCTTCTCCCTCTGCCTGCCTCTCTGTCTGCCTGTGCTCGCTCGCTCTCTCTCCCTCTGTCTCTGACAAATAAATAAATAAAATCTTAAAAAAAATAAAATAAAATAAAAGTGAAGTTAAAGAACAAAATAAATGAAAAGAAAAGAAAGGAGACCAAGGAGATTAGAAGAAAGGAAGATCGGACCAGGACACCTGGGTGGCTCAGTTGGTCCAGGCCATGATCCCAGGGTCATGGGATCCAGTCCCACATTGAGCTCCTTGCCTGCTTCTCCCTCTGCCTGCTGCTCCCCCTGCTTGTGCACTCGCTCGCTCTCTCTCTCTCTCATTCTCCTTCTCTGACAAATAAATAAATAAAATTAAAAAAAAAAAAAAAAGAAAGAAAGAAAAGAAAGTAAGATAATAGGACTATCCCCAAAAGGAAATGTTTTTTCTTTCCAGGTTTTCCACCTCACTAAAATCAATTGTTTGTTATGCTGGTAACTTGACCGGTCATTAGATTAGCAATTTATACTTAATTACTAGTAAAACTGTGCATAAGTAATAAACATCTGGAGGTAATCGGGTTCCAGTTGCCTATGCAGTAATATCCTAGGCTGTTTTCTCTATTTAGGTGGTGCAACTTTCAGTTGACTAAAATTTTATTAACCTCTTCTCCCGATTCCCCAGCGGAGCT
Source organism: Mustela lutreola (assembly GCF_030435805.1). Taxonomy (NCBI): domain Eukaryota; kingdom Metazoa; phylum Chordata; class Mammalia; order Carnivora; family Mustelidae; genus Mustela; species Mustela lutreola. The sequence continues at coordinate 23,550,144 of NC_081307.1, read as the reverse complement.
GATTTGCCGAGATGTGGGGGAAGGGTTCCTGATGCAACCAAGTCTTCAGGGCAGGTATCAGGAATTAAGGAAGCAGGAACTGGAGTCTAAGTGAAAAGAAATTCGATGATTCAAAGACAGCAGAAATCCCAAGTCTCTCAGGAAATGCTAGAATCTGTGCAGTTGTGGCAATGCCATTACCTAAAATGAGCTAGTCACTAAGGACATTAGATGGGCCATGGAGGGTGTTCTGGGGTGAGAGTTTTATTTAGATTAGTTTAGAAAGCAGGAATAAGACCGGAGCCTGATTCTTTTTGAGAAGGTTACTTTTTTACCTGACATCAGAGACAAATGTCTGTCCCACTAGTATTGAATAGTATTGCCTTTGGGGGTACTTAATAAAAATGGACTTTCCAATAATTAAGATTCCCTTTACCGTTTGGCTGTATGTTCTCATTCCCAGTCTCTGTGATCAAATTTGATTTGTTAAGTCATTCTCTATTTGCCATTCCTTCATTGAGTCAATGAAAATGTAGACCCTCTGATTTGTGGCCAGAAACTGAATATGCCTACAGAATAAAACATATCCCTTCTTCTCTGGTTTTAAGAAATGTATAAAATGGGGGCCCCTGGGTGGCTCAGTGGGTTAAAGCCTCTGCCTTCGGCTCAGGTCATGATCCCAGGGTCCTGGGATTGAGCCCTGCATCGGGCTCTCTGCTTAGGGAGGCTGCTTCCTCCTCTCTCTCTGCCTGCCTGTCTGCCTACTTTTGATCTCTGTCAAGAAAATAAATAAAAATCTTTTTTTAAAAAAAGTAATGTATAAAATGGGAAATAAACAGACCATATATATATATATATACATATATATATATATATATATGTATATATATATATATATACACATATATATATATATATGTATTTTCTTCTCTTTCCCATGGGAAAATAGAATCCTCTTTCACATGATAATCTTAGCAAAAAAAAAAAAAAAAAAAAAGCCTCTTAATTTAAAAAATGTTGTTGTTCCTACAAGCTTGAGAGGAAACATTCAGATTAGTTATTTCTAGCAAACACTTGTGCACCATGCGTTGAAACATTTTGTGCAACTGGGGCAAGTATCTGTTTTCTACTCTACGTGTGGTGCAGAATGGAAAAAAAGAGGGAATGCAAGCCTGCAAACACTTTCTGTTAGCTCGCTTCAATACCACGGAAGGTTGTCCTTTCAGGAGACTTTGTAAAGCAGCATGAGCGTTGCGCACTGGACCTTGCCGCAGTATCAGAAATGTTCTGATGTGCTTCTTGCACATTCAAGATAATGGGGTCACTAGGCTTGGCAGTATTCCCCATCTCATTAGGATAAAATCTTCCCCACTCTGGCATCGCAGTGTATGCAGCTGGAAAATAAATATTGGCATCATATTTGGGAAATCCGCCACCGTCCGTAAGGCTGAGTGCCATCGGAAATGAATCTGCAACTGGGATATGCCTGGGTGGCTCAGTTGGTTAAGCATCTGCCTTTGGCTCAGGTCGCAATCCCAGAGTCCTGGGATCGAGTTCTGCATCAGGCTTCCTGCTCAGCAGGGAGTCTGCTTCTCTCTCTCCCTCTGCTGCTCCCCTGCTTGTGCTCTCTCTCTCTCTCTGACAAATAAAATCTTAAAAAATAAATCAGTAAATATGGGATAAATCAAGGGTGCCATGGGACCTGGAAGCCTTTCAGGGGATGCTGAGATTTGAAAAGGCCCAAGTGGGTTCAGTACTGCCTGATGCCCTCGGAACACCTCCCTCTAGCCTGAATGGTCCACAAACCTATTTTTGTTTTGTTTTTTTAAATCCCAGCATCATTAATGGACAGTGTTATATTAGTTTCAGGTGCACAATGTAATGATTCAACTGTTCTATACACTGGTCAGTGCTCATCATTATACTTGGACTCTTAATCCCCTTCGTCAGTTTCACCCGTCCTCCCCCTCCGACCCCCCATAACCAGCAGTTTCTCAGGAACCTGTTCTTCCTTTGTGTCTCTGTAAGTCTCCATTTTTCTAAACATATCCCCTGAGCCAATTAAATTGAAAAAGCAAATGGATTTGCAAGACTATTTTTCTTCAGCTATGACCATTATCTTTGAAATACTCAGGCTGCCATTTTAAAATATTGTGTGATTCCTATTTTCCCCATACCTCCCTTCAAATATTGGTTACTTTTTCTCATAACCATTCTTGGGAGCAGTGGCTATGAGATCTAAACTATTTCCAAGACCCCAATCGTTACACTGAAATAATCACATTGGGAATCTTATTTTTTATTCACAGGATCACCACTGTCTCACCTGCATTGGTGAACTTTAATTATGCTTTTAGTGTCTCATATAATTTTGAATGCCCTATTAAGAGGGAGTTATTAGAGCATTGTGACGTATTTCAGAAGCAGTTAACTAAACATCCTTGAAGAGTGGTAGATTTTTTTTCAGGGAGAAAAATCTAGAGCTAATTCCAGTAGGCACGAATATCAGCTCTAATGATATCTTTAAATATTTCTGGAAGAGGAATTAGCTGCTATGTCTGTGCAAATATACTAAGTATCAGATCCTAGAAGGCTTTGTTTCAAGATGATTGCTCACTCCTAGTACTTCCTCCTCATTGTAGTATCAGATCTGATTGGTCTAGATAAATATTGAATTATTTGGGTCTCTGCCACCAGAAAATGAATGTTAAAAATGGTCTAAGAAGAAAGTAGTCCTAAGAGTTGCATACTGAGTCAATAGAGATCGTTTAAAACCTAGAACTGAGGGACACCTGGGTGGCTCAGTTGGTTAAGCAGCTGCCTTCGGTTCAGGTCATGATCCCAGGGTCCTGGGATCGAGTCCCACATTGGGCTCCTTGCTCGGCAGGGAGCCTGCTTCTCCCTCTGCCTCTGCCTGCCATTCTGTCTGCCTGTGCTGGCTCGCTCTCCCTCTCTCTCTCTGACAAATAAATAAATAAAATCTTAAAAAAAAAAAAAAACACCTAGAATTGACATTAGATCAGATGAAAAGATATTGAAATCCCTTTCCATTCAAATTCAGCATTTTTGAAAAGCATGTTTTATTGTATAAATTCTTTTATTTATAGCCAATGAAAAAAGGCTCAGCAGTAGTTTGTTTTACACAGAAAGCACGTGGTAAGAATGTCTGGGGAGAGGAGCACCTCGCGTGGCTCAGCGAGTTAAGCCACCCAAGCTGACCAAGCTCACCACCTGAGCTTTGGCTCAGGTCGTGATCCCAGGGTCCTAGGATTGAACCCCACCGTGGGGCTCTCTGCTCAATGGGGAACCTGCTTCTCCCTCTCCCTTTGCCTGCAGCTCCGTCTGCTTGTGCTCTTTCTCTCTCAATTTGTCAAATAAATAAACAAAATCTTTTTTAAAATGTCTGGAGAGATAATATGAGGATAAACACCATCACGTACAGACCTTTGCATAACAAAATATGTATGTGAAGGTAGCTTTTGTGCAGGACTGAGCCCCACTCCTGGGGTCCTAGCAACTCTCTTCTCCTGCTGTGAGCCAGCTAACAGTCTTTGGTTGTGCTAGCACACTAAACCCTACGGGCATGACCTCATTAAATGTTTGATAAATATCATTTTCTTTTTCCTGATTCCTCTCCCTCTTCTATTACAAATGAAAATCTGTAAGTGCCCTCTGAAGGTCTTTCTTTGGCTGTTGTGAGTACCTTCATGCTATGCTCTCATTGGTCTTGGTTTGTTAATACAAAGTTATTTCTCTTGCTTGTCGTAAGAAAAACTGAGTGTTCCACTTTCCAGAAAGGACGCACATAATGCAGGTTTTTCTCTTACAGGTTGTGGGACTGGAAAGTATCTTAAAGTGAACAGCCAGGTGTATGCCCTGGGCTGTGACTACTGTGGGCCATTGGTGGAGATCGCCCGGAGTAGAGGATGTGAAGTCATGGTATGTGACAACCTCCATCTCCCCTTCCGGGATCAGGGCTTGGATGCCATCATCTCCATAGGAGGTAAGGCAGCCTGGGCACAGACTCCCTCTTCACCTTGAGAATGACCTTACGTGGTGGAGGCCCTTCTGGCAACTCAACATGCATTCTTTGTCGCAATGTCTATGTGATTCATGTGATCAAATTTAAAAAAAAAATTCCGACTGGATTATTGGGCTAATCTCAAAGGTTCTTAATGGTGGTACACGGGATCGTATTAATGAGTCAAACTTTCAAACTGGTGTTGTGTTCTCTCCGATGACTCCTTCCCATTTCTTATACTTATGAGTAAGGAAGAATTAGGGGAATTTTGCTCATTGAAATATTTTGTACTTTGGTATACTGAAATGAAGCCAGATTTTTCCAACATGAAGTAGAACGTTAGAAGTCATAGTAGCAACTTTAGGTCACAAGTGTGTCCCTTATTAGTAGATGCTAGAAACTGATGCGCTGAAGGTCACCAGGCAGGATGTTTGGAGTAACCTACCGCTCACTGGGGCGGGGGCACTGGGGAAGATGGCCCCACCAGGTCCCAGATGGCATTGTTTTTATAATGCCTGTCAGCTCTCTTAATGCCAGATTGTTCAGAAGTCCAGGGAATGTGTTCCTATTTTCCCAGCAAGAGTGCCATACACACACACAGGACACAGATGAAAAGGAACAACAAAAGCCCGTGCTTGAAACATACACAGGTAAGGCTCATTTTACCCCGTGCACGTAATCCTGAAACCTAGTACGTTAGTCATATTTAAATACGCCAGGGAAACGTGCACCACTTTCTTTTTTGCCACGAGGACAATGTTTGTCCAAGCAAATCATTCGCTCCTATCCGCTTAGAAAATGAATCTGTTTGACTCTAACAAACTTCGTCAAAGCAAGGTGAGCCTACATAAAAGTGACCAGATTAAAAACTCATTGTCAGAGAAAAACACAGAGTAAGACTGCTCTCTCCTGAAGGAAATGAGGCCTCCATCTGTCTGACCTTAGATGGGGACTGTATCTCTGCTTAGCGTGGGAAGGCAGGCCTGGACGCCACAGCCCGGAATGTCCTTAGGACAGGCAGGAGACGGTTGCCATGGAAACCCGCTCTAGGACAGCCCTGCTTATTTGCTGTTGAAGCTGTGAAGTCCACTTGGGGCCTAAACATGAAGAGAACAGATTCCTGTTACACCAAGCAACTCATTACAATGTTTTGAATCGTGAGTGGAAAGAAAGTTTTGGGGTTGTTGGTCATCTCACCTAAGGAACGAGAAATCGTGGAAGGTCAGAGAAGTATATTCTCCACTCTTTTTGTTTGTTGGCATTAGTTGGAGAGTCTGTGAGGCTCCCTGCATCCAGGCTGTGCAACTGAGGCACAGGTGCGGGTGGGGGGGTGGGGGTTACTGCCCAGCTTTCCTGCGTCCAGGAAATGCTCCGTGCACACAGTTAAGCCTTTCTCAGCTCTCAACAGAAGTCTCACCCCTTGTCTGCAGGAGAAACGCAGCACACCTGGTTGCCATCTTCTGAAGAAAAATGCTTCCTTGGGTGGAAACACACCGTGTATTTTAGGAACTGTAACTATAACGTGACGCGTCATTCTCAGCTGGGTTTCACTTTTAGAACCATATTATGAAACACTTTGATAGTTTGTCTCTCTTACGTCCATATATATTAACTTCCCTGTTTAGAATTCTGTATGTTGGCACTTTTTGCTAATCTTCTGAAGAAATATATATTTTTTGCTTTTTGATGTCTCTTAATAATAATAATTTGAAAGGTAAGCATCATACCTAATGATACGTTCATTGTGTTTTATTGGCAGATTGCAAAAAGAAACACTCTTTCCACTTACTTTTAGAACAGCTTGACAAGTCTATGAAAATTTAGTGATATATTAAAACAGGGCCAATCAGCCATTTACTCTAGGTCAGTGGTTCTCAACTTGGGGTGATGTTGCCCCTTCCAGCCTTAGGGGGACACCTGTCCACGTCTGGAGACATTTTCAGCTGGCTCAGTTGGTTGTGTGTGTATGTACGACCTGCTGCCTGCTAGTGGGTGGTCTCCTACAACAAAGAATTATGTAGCCCGAAATGTCAGGAGTGCTGAGATTGGAACGCCCTGCTTTATGCTAAACCTCTCGATTCTGAATGCTTCTCCACAGAGAGATGAGACCTGTACACTTGAAAGCTACATAACAATATGTCATAAAATATCAGTATATAACAGGACTTTAAAGACGATCTTGTGTAACTTCCCATTTAGTTCTAGAATCTAGTAATTGAATTCAACTTGCCTATTTTCTGGGGTCTCAGCAGGAACACATTGCTATGGGATCCCTATATTGTGCTCTTTTTGCCTTTAAGTTGTGATTATGATTTTTACAATAAAGGGGGACTTTTTTTTAATCCGTTAAAGATTCAGTATAGTTTCCTGAGATAATTCATGTAAATGTATCTTCACGTCCATTTTGGCTACGTTTATAATGTTTTAAAATAGAATATACATATGTGCATATATAATACATTTTTAATATAATGAAGTTGTAAACTTCAGTTATAAACTTTTCCCCAAAATTTGGCCTAATGGTTACTTAGTATTACATCTTAAATATAAACATAAAACAATATAGGAGGGCCTGGCCTCATAGCAGGTTCCCTGCTCAGTGGTGAGTCTGCTTGTCCTTCTTTCTTTCCCTTGCTAGTATTCTCTCTCTCTCTCAAATAAATAAATAAAATCTTTAAAAAAACTAAAAACAACAATCTAAAATATTGAGATATTTCCTGGGTGATATTATGCTATTAAAAATGAGTCATCATAGGACGCCTGGGTGGTTCAGTTGGTTAAGCAACTGCCTTCGGTTCATGTCATGATCCCAGGGTCGTGGGATCAAGTCCTGCATCAGGCTCCCTGCTTAGTGGGGAGCCTGCTCCTCCCTCTGCCTGCGGCTCTCTCTCTCTCTCTGTGGCAAATAAATACATCTTTGAACAAAATATTTTTAAAAAATGAATCATCACAGAACAAATGTTTAAAAAAAATACATAAAGCCCTGCTTTATGCTAAACCTATCCTCCTTTAAAAGGACTTCTTTGGACGACGCCCTGAATCCTGAAATGTTGAAGACTGCTGTCTGAATCTGCTTAAAGAGATTATTATATTAAAGTAGTCCAGTTTTAAAGATGATTTTTTTCTTTTGGGGCCCCCAAAAGGAAAATGTCAACTCTCATTATTCATAGTAATTTTATTCTGTTAAGTCTCTGTGAATATTTCATAGTGAATACGGAGCCACGGCTCCCAGGGGAACTACCGGACTAAGTTCCCGTGAGCCTCTGGTGGTAGCATTTTTGTCAACTGATTAATAAACAGCCTTGTTTTACTTGTGCCTCTGTTTAAAGACAACTTATTTTTAAAATATTTTCTGTATTTTTTTAATTTCCATGTATTTTTTATCCCAGAGAGTGAGCAAGCGGTGGGTAGGGGGGCGCAGAGGGAGAGGGAGAGTCCCAGGCAAACTCCGCGCTGGCGTAGAGCCTTGAGGCAGGGCTCCATGCCACAATCCCAAGACCATGACCCGAACAGAAATCAGGAGTCAGATGCTCAACCGACTGAGCCACCCAGGTGCCCCCAGAGAAAACTCATTTAATTTGAGCTCATGCCAACAGCCCGAACAAAGCTTCTATAACCCCTCTATTTTCTCTCTGAGACATATCCCCGCCTTCTCATGCACTATGCTCAGGGATCATTTTAAGCAGCAAAATCACACACAAAATGCACAAAATGCAAAAAACATGGCACTAAATAGATCATGAAAGGACACGCATTGACAGGAGGCAAGCCGGAACAAGGAAGCAGGGGTCACCTGGTTTGATCTCAGCTGGGAAGGTACACGCTGGAGTTTTTTGTCACCGTGGGCATGTCAGCAATACTTGGGGGGTTTCAAGTATATTTTGGCAAGTAGCAAAATTTGCAAATACAGGGGTGCCTGGATGGCTCAGTGGTTTAAGCCTCTGCCTTCAGCTCAGGTCATGATCTCAGGGTCCTGGGATCGAGCCCCACATCGGGCTCTCTGCTCAGCGGGGAGCCTGCTTCCCCCTCTCTCTCTGCCTGCCTCTCTGTCTACTTGTGATCTCTGTCTATCAAATAAATAAATAAAAATCTTTAAAAAAATTAAAATAAAAAAATAAAAAAAATTTGCAAATACAGACTTCACAGATCACGAGGACTGACCATCTTTAGAAGATACACCCACAGAAGTTCTCCAGTGAATTAGGCGCAAGTCATGGGAGATATGAACAACCATGAATAGTCCTAGATATGAACATTAGCATCATCTTAAGTCTTGGTCGCCCTGACCTCTGTGCCTCCTTTTAGCTTAGTGACCAAGACTCTGTCTCTAGAAATATAATCTTTCAAATGATCCATTATGAACGGCTCTGTGGGGACGGGAGTAGGGGATGGATATTTGCTCTCTCTGTGGCAAGTAAACTAGAGATTTAAAACCACCACTAGCACCTGGATTATGCTGAGGGTTTTAGGAGCTGTCCTAGCCTCCCCTCCATCTCTCCTCTCCCTCACTACTCATACCTGTGTAGTAGTGTCCAGACTCCCCTTAGAACCAACTTCCTACCTGAGACATGGGATGGGCCATACCCCTGCATGTGGAAAACGATCTGATTGTTTCTCTTGACATGGTACCGTGATCGAACTCCTCTTGGAACTAATAGACTGGTGCTTTCCACGGATTATTTGATTAAAATATGCCTAATAACACACTTAAAGCTGGATAAAGGCAGTCCTATTTGAATCTTACTTTAACTTTGCAGGGATTGGAAGCAAAACAATGACATAGGTGTTGATTTTTGTTAAACACATACACAACCAATTTATATCAATTTTTTAAAAATTATAAGCATTTATTTGGATTTGGGCTTGGCTGGCTTATCTTCACATTATCTAAATAGAAAAACAACCTTTAACATTCTTCTCCACTTCTATTTGCTTTATTAATTTTATTAACATTGATTAGTGGTATTAACCTTTTGGTGCTTTAGAAGTACCAATCATTCATGAAAGCAAAGAATTATTTCATAGTTCTTTCACTAGGAAATACTTACCTAACGTAGTGCTCCCATGAAAATTTCATTAATTCACACCAATTATCCTAGTTAACAAATTTCGTAGGATTTTGGAACTAGCAGGATTTGGAATAGACATATTATTTAAATGTCTTATTATCGGCAAAGAAACCTGAAATCCATAGAAGTTAAATAATTGCCCCAGATTGTCTAAAAAGTACAGGAGCCAGAGATAAAAATTACGTCTCCCCTAAACCAAGGCTGTGCTGTTCCTACCATCTGTCCTGCCACATAGGAAATGAGGAGGTTTTCCTGCATGTTGAAATTGCATCATGATCATACAGAAAATACTAGTATCTGAATGCGTTGGTTTACTTATGTGTATACACACTGAGATCTAGTTTCTTCTTTTTCAGTCATACATCATTTTTCTACAAAACAAAGAAGAATCAGAGCAATAAAAGAAATGGCCAGGGTCTTAGTTCCTGGAGGCCAGCTGATGATTTACGTGTGGGCCATGGAACAAAAGAACAGGCACTTTGAGAAGCAAGATGTGCTCGTTCCGTGGAACAGGGCCTTATGCTCGCGGCTTCTCTCAGACCCCAGCCAGCCGGGGAGAAAGCCATGTGCACATCCGGAAAGAAGCCATCCCTACCATCCTCCGTGCTCGGTCTGTAGCTGTTCTGTTTGTTTTAAAGAGCAGGGTCATTCACAGCGATCCCACAGCATGGACTACGAGCCCCTGATGGCTGGAACGTGTTGTGCAGATATTTCTAAGGAAGGGGAGGAAGAAAATGGATTCTCTAACATGTTAGGAAAATCTTTTCGCTCCTGGTTTTTCTCTAGGTCTTTGGATGAATCAACTCTGAGGAAGCAAATTGAAAGAGTGAGACCCTTGAAAAATACAGAAGGTTGGGCCAATAGCACTGTATCCATCCAGCCTTCCAGACACTCCAGTTTAGACTTAGGACACCAAGAACCCCTTTCAACAAGAGAGCAAAGTTTAGATGAAGACGTGTTTGTGGAAGCGTCTCAGAAACAACTGGAGTGGCCGAGAGCACCAGCCGCAAGGAAACATCTACGTAGGGACCAACAAGGAGAAGTGAGGAGAAATGGAGATGGGAATTTTCTGGAAGGCGCCAATACAAGTGAGAACAGCGTGAATGAGGATGATACGGAGGAAGGTCACCCTTCTGCTGGTAAAACCCTGAGAAGGATTTCTGCACTTGACTCCACAGATTCCAACTCGGAGGAGACAATTCCTGTTGAAGAACAACAGCCCGGTATTTTGGATTCTAGAGCCTTTATGCGGTACTACCACGTGTTTCGAGAAGGCGAGCTCTATGGCCTGCTGAAGGAGCACGTGGCGGAGCTGCATGTTCTGAGCTCAGGGAATGATCATGGCAACTGGTGTGTCATTGCCGAGAAGAAGGACAACTGTGACTGACTGGGTCATTTTAGACAATTCCTCCAAAAGGTGAACCATGTTCTTTTCACTGGGTTTGGTTTGGTTACCTGAATTTGTGTCCAATTTTGTTATTTTTAATCCATTTATGCTTTGGTTTGTAGAGATGATGAATCGGTCATCTAGTAAGTTTCTGGATGAACAGAGAGCCTGGCACGTAAAGCATTTGACAAAGGGTATTTGTAAATTATTAATATAAGAGAACTAAAGGAGTAATAGGAAATGAACATCAGTACAGATGGGATCTCCTTTTCCCTGCAAGGTGAAATTTTTATGATGATACATGTATGTCATTTGTCAGTATTAGATGCTGATTTTAACAGGTTCCGTTGTTGACTTTTTGTTACTATTGAAGTTGAGTCAATGTAAAATGTTATATTGATTTCAGGTGTACAGCATAGTGATTTGACAATTCCATACAAGATTCCATTTTCATTTTTATAATGAAGGGGGTGGGTGAGTTCTGCTTCTCAGATTACACTGTAGATCCAAATGCAAGATAACAGGGAAACTGTTCCACTGTGCAGATGTAAACTGAATCACGTGATACATTAATCTGTTGCCGAGGCCTTGCTCTTACTTCAAGTCCTTCAAAAAGTGAGAGATGGTGGACAGAGATAAGAGGTGTCACAAGGACTTTTCTGAATGATAAGCAGACTTACTTCCAAATGTATAAACAACAATGTTTTCAATGTTGCAAGGAAGGCTTTTAAAAGCACTAGGGGTGTGTAGAGAGTGGTGGGTATAGGTACTAGGCACGTGGCAAGTTCCCCGGGTGGTATTTTCATGACCTCATTGAAAGCAGGAATGTCTGGTTAAGATAAGACCAAGACTGACTAATGAGGAGTTTTCATCTAGAGTGATGCTTTTCTGATGAACTGAAGCGGTTTTTAGGAACTGAGAATCTGGTTGAAGCACCATTTGATTTTGGTTCTCATTATAAATACACTGTTAAAGGGCAAGATATCTGTCCTTGATAGAGGATCTATTTTTGGATTGTTTTTTAAAAAAAATCTGGGCATTCATCTTATTGGAAGCGACATTTTATTCGTTATGTTAGGGATTTAGGCAGAATTAAGTCCTATTCAAGGTTGAATTTCTGCCACTTTGAAGGCAAATGGATAGACTGGGTGTCATATGGTCACTGCATCTGTTTCGAGTACCCACTGGTCTGTTTAAATCTACGTCATGGGTCAGGAGACAGATATAATTGGGAATCAACATTTGACGGAAGTCTTTTTAATTTATGGACCACTATAATCCTAGACAAAAATCCAATTCTTGTTTTGTATAAAATTTTCATTTGTTTTGCATTCTTTTTCCCTTCTATGATTGTGCTCTATCTTAAGATAATGCTGCTATGTTCAGAGAAACCTAAAGGATTATTTTTAATGCTTATCTGGAAATGACTGATGTGTATTTCTCTTTTGGCTTCCAAATGAGATCCAACATCATCTGTTGCATGGGTGAGGTTGTCTGATGGACAATTTGTGAGATATAGGATTTATAGTGTTTGGTGCACAGTTTGCATTAGAGGGACAATGAAAACAGACCCAGAAATGGAATATAAATTAAAGATTAATTTAGTGTCTTCCGTTTCTTATTTTAAATTTCAGATAGCTAACATACAGTGCAGTATTCGTTTCTGGAGAATTCAGTGATTCATCACCTACGTACAACACCCAGAACTCATCACAACACAGGCCCTCCATAACTCCCAAGCCCATCTCCGCAGCCCACGTCCCTCTATCAACCCTCAGTTTGTTCTCTATCATTAATAGCTCTGACAGTTTGTTTTCCTCTCCTTTTCCCCCCTCTTCCCATATGTTCATCTGTTTATTTTCTTAAATTCCACATATGACTGAGATCATATGGTATTTGTCTTTGTTTGACTTATTTCACTTCGCGTGATACACTTTAGTTCCATCCTTGTCCTTGCAAATGGCAAGACTTCATTCTTTCTGATGGCTGCGTAATATTCCATTGTGTGTGTGTTGTATTTTTATATATTTTATATATATATGTGTACATCCTTTAAATACCGCATTTTTTTTTTTTACCTATTTATTGGTCGATGGGCACTTGGATGCTCTCCATAGTTTGGCTATTGTTGATAATGTTGCTGTAAATATTGGGGTGAATGTACCCCTTTGAATCTGTAGTTTTGTAGCCTTTGGGTAAATACCTAGTTGGGCAATTGTTGGATCATAGGGTTCTATTGTTTAAAGTTAAGACACTAAACAAGAGTATAAGTGGATTCCTTGGTAGAAAGAAAATACTCTCGGAGTTGGAGAAGTTCTTACAGTTAAGTCTTGAAGGCCTTTTTGTTCTGAGTGGGTTTTTCCTCCCCTTGAAGCTTGTTGTCACATGTATGTTTAATGCCAACCTTGCTGCTAGAAATCTGCTTGAAGTCATCTCTTTCTGGGGGGAGCGTACCAGTTACGCAGAACCCCACCTATTAGGCTGCATCGGAACAGCCGTGCCCTCACCTGTGTGAGTGACCTCCTACGTACACATCCTACTTTATATAAGATGATTCCTAGAATGGTTCTTGAGAAAAACTGGCACATAATTTTGAAGGGCTGTAAATAAGAAGCCACCAATAATAGCAACCTTTTTCTCTTCATCTGCTGAGCACAATAATTCTCTGGATCCAGACATTTTTCTGTGTCTGAATATTGAACACTCCATGGTTGATACCCTCTCTTTGGTGTATTCACAGGGAAAGCGCTCTTAACTCTGACTTCCAACTCTGGAGATTATATATATGTATGTCATCAAAGAGCCAAGCTGATGTAAATATCTTAATCTTTTAAAAACCTTGCTGATGTTGTCCTCAAAAGGAAATACAAATCATAAGCAATTTTAAGTGCACACAGCTTACTTATGATTATTCAGTCTGCCTTAACTTGCTTAGCTATAGATTTTGCTGCTCTGAAGTAATGTGAAAACTTGGACTCCATTATGAGTACTGGATCAAAGAATGTCTTCCCTGTTCCTTCTCTGTTCCTTGCTGGAATCCCTGCTCAGTCCCACTGCCTGAAGAAGCAGAAAGTGTTTGGGAGATTACCCAAAAGGTCTTCCTTGAAAGCCTTTGCTGGCTGGGGCTCCTGGGTGGCTCAGTCTGTTAAGGGGCTGACTCTTGATTTCAGCTGAGGTCATGATCTCAGGGTCCTGAGATTGAGCCCTGCCTCGGGATCCACACTCAGTGGGAAGTCTGCTTGAGGATTCTCTCTCTCCCTCTCCTTCTGCCTCACTCATGCACTCACTCTCTCTCTCTTCCCAAATAAATCAATCTTAAGAAAAAAAAAAAAAAAAAAAAAAGCCCTTACTGGCTTACTGATGCCTCACTGGCCTATTTAAGGATGACACACAGTCCAATGATTTGGGGTAAACTGCATTAACATGTGGGAAATGACGCAATCAGAGTAACATCACAGTGGCAGCTATGCACCTGATCTATTTAAACTATGATTTTTTAAATTGTCACTAAGGTGACGGAGTGACACTAGTGTGTCATGTTACTAACAAACCATGTAACAACTGTCTCAGATTATCACGTCGATCTGGTCCTCCTCTCTTGCCACACTGCCTGATACAGGATGCTGTAGGATTCTTGCTTCCAGTTGCCCTTCTACATTCTTCCAAATTCTAGAAGTCAAGAATTCCTCAATGTTTTAACTGATCCTCAGTTGAATGGGCAAACATTGGAGGTAATCCAGAGAGAAAGTGATCCAAATCCAGATCACCCAGGAACATAAATGTAATTGTATATTCAAAGCCACACAAAAAATAAGCACTGCTGAATTTTTTATAAAACTAAATGGGTTTGGAGGCAGACAGAGGGGCTAACCCAAGAGTTATGGAACTTGGTCACTTGGTTGGGGAAGGTACTCCGTAAAACAGAGCTCAGTTTGGGAGGGGAGGAGGAAACAGGGTCTAACCACTAGCCAAGTGGCTGCGGCCTAGGGTTGGGGGGAAATAGGGCAGGCCTGAGATCTTCCCTGCTATTATGTAGAAAATATGAATGAATAAGAGCAGCTAACTTCCCTTGATATCTAACCGGAATTATTCGAGCTCTAATGCTCGTCACAGCCCTCTGGGATATAAATATACTTACTGTTTTGTAAGAAAGAAATGAATTAAATTGCCTAATATCATACACAGCATATATCCCCCATGTCGTAAGCAACAAGGTTGAGATTCAAGTGCAGCAGGATGGAGGCAGGCGGCTCCCGCCTCTGTTCTCAACCGCAATACAGAATGGTCCCCCAGTCACGGTGCCGGGCAGAGGACACGAGCCTTTCAAGGTAAGAGGGATCATCCCCTCTACAAACGAACATCAGCAAAGTTAAGCAAAGATGTCACAGTTACACAATAACTGGATAGTAATCCTTGACATCTTTTACACCTGTTTTTTCCTCACTTGTAACCCTGTTTCTATTTGACGTTAATCAGAAAAGTAGTCTTTGTCACAAAATGCTCCGTGATCACGTCTCTTCCCAACTCTGCAACCCTTGAAATACTGTATTATTGTGTTTCCTTCTTAAGGATGAGAAAACCGAGGGCTATTCATTTTACTTGGTGACGGAAGCCCACTCTATGTATAGATCCTAGATACACAGGATAGGAGGCCATGAACATCAGGTGTGTCGCATATACGCAGAATATGAAAATTAAGTGACCCGAAGGAGCCAAGGCAGAACAGTTTCATTTTCGTTGTATATCTACCACCTCGTTGTACTTGAAGTAATACAGAAAACTCCCTCTTGGAGAACCCCCATGCGTATTAGCCTATGGAAGGTCTACCCTAAAATAAGTTTGACTTAATGCAATGGAGCTTGCCTTCGACACACAGCATTCTCTAGCACAAGCCTTCTGACGAGCATATTTAAGAAAATAAAGCGTCCAACGGAATGGAAGGTAGACCCCCCCTCGGGTGGCACTCAGGCTCTTCATAAATTGGTAATTATTTTTCAGGCTCATCTCCTGCGACTGCACCCAAATTTTTTTTTTTCCTGTTCTGCAATCTGCTGTTTTAAACAACGCTTTTTATTAGAAATTGCACAGTGACAAGCAATTATCACATCCCCTAGATATAAACTTGGACTTCGAATGCCATAATTGTAATCCTTCTCCCAAGAAAAAAGCGTGGCGCAGGCTGCATTCCGCCAATTCCAAGGGTGTATGAGGTAAGTGTTACCACACCCCCATCCAGCAGATGGAAAAACCATGGGAGTGAAGAGCGTTACACAGACTTTCCTAGAGCCTCAACCAAGACTGCTCCCCCTCCTCTTTTCCCGGCCCCAACCCCAAATTATGATGATTGGTTTAATCGCGTAACCTCCATATTAATTGTCCTCAAAACAGGAGCAAGAATATCTCAAAAGAACTCTCGCCAACCAAGACCTGGGGTTGTAATACAAATGGAAAGCACAGAAAACACACAGAAACCTAAGAGCTAATCGCAGAGAAAATACTGTGATCTGTCCTATTTTTGCTTCCGCACGGGTCCCACAGGATGGGATGCAGCCGTAGGAACAAGAATCCTGTCACGTTCTGTCCCACTCCCATGAAGGCCTTCCTGAGGGGATGAGCCTCCAGAGACGTCCTCTCTGGAGGGGAGCGGCCTTAGCTGCTGGTGGGCCACCTGGGAGAAATGACGGTCACCCTGGATCCCTCCTTTGGCAAATAAGTATATCTATTTTGTCTCTTCAACTATAGCTGGGAAACATACAGCTTACTTCAATCCAATTAATTACCAATTAATCCATACAAAACAACATATTTTCTCTACACAGAACATTTGTTTTTCTCTGGATATGATCTCCTCAGGGAGAAGACCGTGGGTCACTATGATACATCTGTAGCCGGTGTAACTGAGGACCGAACTCCCTGTATAAGTTATATTCATATTTATACTCACTCTGCAGGGAATTTGGTTGAATGACAGGCATTTCTGTGTTGAGTGAATCATACCACTTCCATCGGATTTTCTGTTAATGTATGTGGAGGGACTTCATTAGGGAAGCGCTGGCAACTGGGAAGGGTCACAAATGTGGACCCTGGTGGAATTTCTGAGAAACTTTAAATATGTGTGAAAACTGTCCCGTTCTCCTTAGGTGTTCTCTTAAATACGTATTCTGTAAATATATGTATATATTTGTAAACATCATGTATTTGTCATGAGTGATCAAGAAAAAGTAGCCCTGTATACTTGTCAAAACATTAAATTACCAATTACCATAGAAATATACTTCATTAATAGATTTTTTTTTTGTTTCATGGAAATTAAAAAATAGTTGTTAATATGGTTGTGCTTCATCTGAGGTTGACATGTCTATTGGTATCAAAAGTGCAAAAACTTTTTCTACAGTATATACAGTTACTTCCACCTTCCCGAGAGGGAGCTAGCAATAGTCTTAAAAGCACAAATTGATGTAAGAGATCTTGACTGTTGTAATAATCTGACGATTTTTTATTTGCATTAACCAATCATGTTGAGGATCTTTTCGTAATTAGTATTATTTAAAATGGTGTAATTCCTATGCCCATCATATATCTTAGGCAGTTTGTTTAAATTGTGTGTAAGCGTACTTTTTAAAAAGTGTTACTAGGTGAACAACATTATGCCTTTTATCTCCACTCTGAGTGTGACAGGACAGATAAACCTCCCATCAGTTCAGACAGCCGCCTCTCCTGATCCTTCCTTTTAAGCTGAATAAAAATGTATTAGACCATCCAAAAGTGTGTGTGGAGATACGGTACCGCTATTGAAACACCATTTTTCATGTTCTTGGAACACAAGCACCTTTTGCGACCCATTGTATCAGCCGGTTGTCAGCTCCTTAGCAGAGTGGGGTGTGAAGGGACAGGGGGGTGGCGGTGTGAAGGAAGAGGCTGCGTGCCCAGGGCTCCTGTGGCCCAAATGCAGCCCAGCGGGAGTGTGTTCGGGCAGCAGCGGGTGCCCCATCCCGGCACCAGCCTGACCACCTCCCAGTGTCCGTCATGGAAGCAGCTAGCACATCTCCCTGAGTGTCCTTGTGGTGGCTGCTCAGGAGGCAAACATGAAAAGTACTAAAAGCAAAATAAGCTCCGTGCCAATCTTTTGGCCAAAATCAAGGAAATCAAGGAAACCTTGGTCCCACTCGCCTTGTACTCTTTGGCCGAAATCTCCGTTTCAGAACATTGCTAGTTCTTTGTCCTTAGAAACCATCACACCTTCCAACTTTGTGCTCATCTGCCGTTTTTTGAAATGTCTAAACATAACTTCCTATGAAGAGCTAGATCCTTAACAGATTTGCTGACAGATTTTACAGACTTCTCAGTGGTTCGATCGGAAGGAAATGGTGAAGCCCATGTCCCTGCTCTTTATTGCACACTGACTCCCCAGGGGCAGGACATAGAAAATAGTCCCCACGGGGCTACACCCCAGACAGTGGAAAACTGCCAGGTGTTTGACCCGCCAGGGACCTTTCTTGTCACTGACTCCAAGAAGGAGGGATATGCCTGAGCCAAGAAGCAGACCTGCCTCTCCCCCAAGACGCCACATTGTTTGCACACCTTGTGTTAGTTTCCAGACCCCCACCTTACTGCAGCCCCCAGCCCAGATCCGCTATCAGGACCGCCTGAACTCACCGCCCCAGGCTGCTGTTCCTGGTCACCATCTACAGCTCCTTCCATTCAGGGTATTTTACAGCACTTACTCGCCATATTCACCTTCAGCAACCAAAAACCTTCCTGGGGCGCCTGGATGTCTCAGTGGGTTAAGTGTCCTACTCTTGATTTCGGCTCAGGTCATGATCTCGGGGTCATAAGAATGAGCCTCACTTTGGGACTCTCTCAAATAAATAAATCTTGACAAAAAAAAAAAAACAAAACGTAACTTTCCAGAGCCATCCACAATTATTATTATTTTCCCTTATGTCTCTCCAATTGAAAAAAAAAAAAAAAAACCACAAAGCAGGGTGGGGGAGTTGACTAAGACCTTTCCAGCTCTAGCCACATTTCTACCTGCTGTCTTTGTCCTCCGTGTCAGCCCCAGCCCTGAGCTCCAGAAACAAAGTCACATTTACCATTTTAAAGGGCCTGCTACAAATGGGGTGAAAAGGAGCTCTCCCACCTCGCCTTCAGCATTCTGGGGAGGAAGAGTCCAGCTCTGGCTGATGAATTCAGTTCCTGGGATCAGCTGGCCATGGAGGGACATGTCTCAACTTTGTCTTCTGCCAACATAACCTCTCCTCTTGGATCCTGTAGGTCTAAGTCCCTTCCCTCATGGTCCTCTAAGACTCCCAGGTGTAAAGAATGAGAGCTCATTTATTCATGAGATTTTTTCTTACGATAGTCCCCCCTATTCTGCTAGGAATACGTTCTGAGACCGTCAGTGGATGCCTTGAAACTGTAGATGTACTGAACCCTCTGTATACTATGTTTTTCCCCATACACTCGTACCCGTGAGAGGCTCAGTTTATACATTAGGCACAGTCAGAGATGAACAATCACCAACAACAAACAGAACCATAACAATATACTGTCATAAAAGTTAAGTGAAAGTGGTGTCTCTCTCTCTCTCAAAATCTATTTATCAAAATAGTGTACTCACCCTTCTCGTGGCGATGGGAGTTGATAAGATGCCATGATGGTGAACTGAAGTGATGCTAATGACGTAGGTTTTGCGACGCTGCATCAGGATCACAAGGAGCAGCACCTGTTTCTGCCCGAGGCTGACCGTGGGTAATGGAAACCGCGCAGAAGAGGGGCGCGGTATTTGAGTACAGATAAAACCAATGATGTGTGCTTGGTTCTCAGCGTTAACTGATCAAGGGCAAAAATGAAATCACCAGTGACCAATATGTAACCAATAGTTACTAGCTTTTTCTTTCTCTTGAAAAGAAAGGGGCCGGGGCACCTGAGTGGCTCAGTGAGTTAAAGACTCTGCCTTCCGCTCAGGTCATGCTCTTGGGTCCTGGGATGGAGCCCCGTCATCGGGCTCTCTGCTCAGTGGGGAGCCTGCTTCCTCCTCTCTCTGTCTCTGCCTGCCTCTTTGCCTACTTGTCTGTCAAATAAATAAATAAAATTTTTAATAAAAATATTTAAAAAAAAAAGAAAGAAAGAAAGAAAGAAAGAAAGGGGCCGGGGCTCCTGGGTGGCTCAGATGGTTGGGCGTCTGCCTTCGGCTCAGGTCGTGACCTCAGGTCCTGGGATCGAGCCCCAGGTTGGGTTCCCTGCTCAGGTGGAAGTCTGCTTCTCCCTCTACCTCTCCCCCTGCTTGTGCTCTCTCTCTCTCCCTTTCTCTCAAATGAATAAATATTTAAAACAAACAAACAAACAAAGGGGCCACAGTATTTGACTAAGTGTAAAATTCAGGGGATGCTATTTTGATACACCAAGGGAAATCCCTCCTTCCCACATGCCATCCCTGAAAAATTAGGACAGTCAGACCTCTGTGTTCAGAGCTCTCTTGCTCCAGAAGAAAAGCAAGGCCATGAAGTCAAACTCATCCATGCCTTTAAGAGGCCGGAACCCCCCCACCCTCCACCCCCCCACCAAAGGTTTATGAGTGGAGATGCTGTATTGGGAGGAAGGCTGGAGCAGCCCCACTCACAGGGGAGCCAGTCGGGGCAGTGAGCTGCACCCCCAGCACTTCCGCTGGGAGGGGAAGGAACATGACTGGGGATAGCCACACGTGTACCACAAGCCTGAGCACTCGCCCCAGGTTTGGGGAGCGTGGCAAAGATCCTGATGCCCAGACTTGGCACAAAGTGGGAGGAGCTGCCACTTTTGTGTGATGGGTCTCTTCCACGGACCTTGTTCCTGTGCGTTAGGCGGGACTGGCGTGCCCATCCCGGACACGGGTAAGGGGTTGAGCTGCAGGGGTCATCTGCATCAGGGACCACAGAAAATTTCTCATCCAAAGAAACAGTTGGATTTTGACGAAACAAGAAGACTCTTGTCTTGAAGCTGATTGTTAAGGTGTCCTGACCCAGTCCCTTCTTCAACAGAAGGGAGAAATTTCATGTGTGAACAGAAATGGCTTGCACACTTGCACACAGGGTTCTCTCCTGCTCCTGGGCGTGATGCGCAGCCATCCTGAGGAAACTCACCCTGCTGTCAGCCCTCAAAAGCAGGCGATCTATCTCTCTCTCTCTCTCTCTTTTTTTTTTTTTTTTTGTCTTTTTAAAATTACTGTAATATTGGTAACTAATTCAAAAGAACCAGCCCAAGAAAGATACTGAAGCCATAGGAACAGAACAGAAAAGCTTATTTTTCCATCACTCTAAAGATGGTGATTTGGGGGTGCCTGGGTGGCTCAGTAGGTTAAGCTTCTGCCTTCGGCTCAGGTCATGATCTTGAGGTCCTAGGACTGAGCCCTGCATCAGGTTCTCTGCTCAGCAGGGAGCCTGCTTCCCCCTCTCTCTCTGCCTTCTACTCTACTTACTTGTGATAGCTCTCTTTCTCACTGTCAAATAAATAAAATCTTAAAAAAAAAATAAAGATGGTGATTTTAAAACTCCTCATTTCTTTGTATTTTGTAGTAAATAACTTTTAAACAATTCCTCTGGGCAAGGGGTTTTCTAGGTACTGTTAGAGATTTTATGGGAATAAGATACAGTCCCTGGTCCTGTAGACTTAAAAGTGGGCAGAATAGATGTGCATAGTTTTCTCCTTCTGGAATATTCTTCCACTCTCCATTTGGCTCAATTTAATCATGCTTCCAGCTAAGCTTAAATGCATATCTCTCAGGTGGACCCTAGGTGCCCCTGCCATAACCCAGGCCATACAGAAGTTATGGTCCCAGAGCCATGGGTAGTCTTCCTTTTGAAATTCATCACACCCACTTATTTCCTTAGCATTTCCTTTGTCTACCAGAGTACGTATATCACAAGGGCCCAAGCTGCTTTGCCCCTCTCACTGCAGGACCCTACAGTGTCTAGCAGCGTGCTGGCCAGGTAGGGAGTGCTCGGGGAGAAGAGTTATTGTGGCCTGTCTCTGGGCTTGAGGGGTGATTGAAGGATGTTACAGAGACCCTGGGGGCCCTGAGGGAGAGGAGGGTTAGCAGAAGGCAGGCAGGACTTAGGAGGTCAGGGAATTCAGAGACTGACAAAGAGGGAGGGAAACTCAGAGAAAACAGACGGTGGCCAATAACAACTTTTGTCTTGTGGGCACTGCATGCAAAGAACTTTACACTTAACAGTGCCCTTCACTTGTTACACCAACCTGAGGGGAAGGCATTACTGAGCCCCATGGATAGCTGTAGAAAGTAGGGCCCAAAGAGGTCAGGCTCCTTGCCAAAGTCACACTGCTGGGGGGTGTGCAAACACCCCTGTTCTACAGGCTCCATGTGGAAGGGGTGCTTTTGTGAGGCGGATAAGAGGCAGAGAAAACTGCAGAAAGTAGATGGTGGTTTGAGTTTTCAGGGCCCGAATGCCAAGCTGAGGGGTTTAAAGATTTTATGTATTTGACAGAGGGAGATATCACAAGTAGGCAGAGAGGCAGGCAGAGAGAGGGTGGGGGGAGCAGGCTCCCTCTTGAGCAGAGAGCCTGATGCGGGGCTCGATCCCGGGACCCTGGGATCATGATTCGAGCCGAAAGCAGAGGCTTTAACCCACTGATGGGTTTAAACTTGAACCTAGAATGCTATGATACAGAGTCTTTGCAGATTTGTGAACAGGTGCTTCAGAAACATGACTCTGGAAACCAGCAAGGGTGTGTGTGTGGGGAGGGGACCTGAGATGGGGCGGAGTCTGAGGAAGGTAGAGGAGACACAGCAAGGAGCTGGGACAGGAGACTGAGAAATGGAAAAGCTACATGCAGAACTAAGACAGAATGAACTAGAATCTGACTAGAGAGCTTGGAGAAGGACAGGGGAACATGGCTCCCAAGCTTCCTCCTGGCTGCCCAGCGGCTGTGAGGCCTTGGACAGACCCTGCGGGGAAGGCCTCCTCCGTCCGCATGGCGCTCGGTCGCCCTCTCCTGGAGAAGGAAGCCACCTGCCGGCCGGGTCCCTCCGGTCTCAACAGAACCAGTGGAGGCCCCGAGTGGACACTAGCGGATCTTTTAAACACCTGGTAACTAACAAGTTGCTAACCAGGGAATCATTCAGACCAATCTGCACCTGCAGAGACAACCAACAGAAGGCTCTGGACACACACACCATTCCAGACGTGGAAGCAGGTGGGCGACAACCAAAGAGATGTGTACTTGACTGAAAGTAGATATCATTTACCTGGATAAAAGGATAGGATAAAAGAAGGGAGATCTTTTGGAAATATTAAATATTTTTAGAAGTATTCGGGACACCTGGGTGGCTCAGTTGGTTGAGCAGCTGCCTTAGGCTCAGGTCATGATCCCAGCGTCCTGGGATCGAGTCCTTGCTCAGCAGGGAGCCTGCTCTCCCTCTGCCTCTGCCTGCCATTCTGTCTGCCTGTGCTCGCCCTCTCTCTCTGATAAATAAATTTTTAAAAATAAATAAATAAAAAATAAATATTTTTAGAAGTATTAAAAGACTGAAATCAGGGACGCCTGGGTGACTCAGTTGGTTGAGCAGCTGCCTTCAGCTCAGGTCATGATCCCAGCATCCTGGGATCGAGTCCTGCATCAGGCTCCTTGCTCAGCAGGGAGCCTGCTTCTCCCTCTGCCTCTGCCTGCCATTCTGTCTGCCTGTGCTTGCTCTCTCGCCCTCTCTCTCTGATAAATAAATTTTTAAAAATAAATAAATAAAAAATAAATATTTTTAGAAGTATTAAAAGACTGAAATCAGGGACACCTGGGTGGCTCAGTTGGTTGAGCAGCTGCCTTCAGCTCAGGTCATGATCCCAGCGTCCTGGGATCGAGTCCCACATCGGGTTCCTTGCTCAGCGGGGAGCCTGCTTCTCCCTCTGCCTCTGCCTGCCTGTGCTTGCTTTCTCGCTCTCCCTCTGACAAATAAATAAATAAAATCTTTAAAAAAAAAAAAAAAAGACTGAAATCATGGTGGGTCTTCAGCTATTATTGATATTGGAATACCTCAGGCGATCAACAGTTGAAATGTGACTGGTTTGAACAACTTGAAAATATGACATGTGGAATTTAGTAAAGATAAAGGCAGTAGAAGAAAAAAACAGGTTTGAATGGGGGGGACTCAGTTGGAAGTCTCCCGGGCTTTCCTCGAAGGCTATGCCCTCCCCACCCCCCCACACACACCTCCCACCTCCGTGAGGGGTCGGCTTCCCTGCCCAACCCCCTAACTTCCACATCTACTCCCGAGGCACGTGCCTGGCCTGAGCCATTGAAAGGGTCTGTGCAAATGGGTCTATCCACATGGTGGATAGTCCCAGAATGGTGGAGAGCATGGCTGCTCTGGCCTGGGAGTCATAAGAAGAAAATTGATGGTGACCTTCCAGGACCGACAGCACTGACCCAATTACCTTCTCATCTTCTTATCTTGGCCCTTACTTAGCTTTCTTTGTTCCCTCAGCTCTAGACTTACTGTTTCCTTCCCATTCCTCCAATATCTCAGGACTCAGGCAGCTCCGGTATTTTGCATTCACTGTTCCCTCTACTGGGAATGCTCTTCCCTGAAGTATAGGCAGTGTTCCCCTCACTGCCTTCCAGCCTTGGTTCAGATGTCGTATGATCAAAATTATTCTTTGATCAACCTATCTTAAATTAGTGCACCATATTCCTTCCAAACACACCACATACACATTCCCTATTCCCTTTCCATGTTTCATTTTTCTCCATGGCCCTTATCATCTTCAAAGATTACATTTTACTTGTGCATGTTATCTGCTCCATCCATCCCCATGATGTAGAGCTCCAAGACAACAGGCATTTTGTTTTGTCATCTTGTCCACTGCTCTCTCTCCCCACCGACAACAGTGTTCGGCATAAGGCAAACACTCACACAATATTTGATGGCTTCCAGTTGGTTCTTGGATCAGCAATATCCAGTGTTCACCCACACAGAGACCACATGCTCAGCCTGGGGGTGACAAGGCTTGGGGGTAAGCCCAGGGGGAATCTCGGCAGCCTTTAATGACCTACGCCTTTTTTCCCAGACTGGGGAGTCTAGCGTGGGGTTGAGAAAAAAATGTTGCCTTGCACCTAGACAGGAATTTTAGAGTTGAAAAACCAAGAACTGACCACCTTGGATTTTGGGTTTTGGAGCGACCTGTTTCTCAACAGCTGAATGTGGATCCCCATGGCTGTCTGCCTGAGAAGGAAGTCCTCAGGGACCACGTGGACACCACAGAGAACATGGTGAGCTTGGACCAGGAGGAGATGATGGGAGCCAATGGCTTCCCTGCTTTGTTACTTCCCATTCCTAGGTGCTCTTTTGCTGGGAGGGCTGACTGCCTTGACCAAATGGTTCGACCTCTCCTGAGTATCAATTTTCTGATCTGTACAGTTTCTTGAGCTGTAAAGTCAGGTGAATGATAACAGTCCCAGCAAATCAACTGGAGTCTATATAGATATATATATACATATGTGTGTATATGTATATATATAGAGAGAGAGTTCTGAGTTTCAAAGAGTCAGGAAAGAGCTATCAAGGAAGGCCACCAGCACGGGGAAAAATGCAATATACTAACCAAATGTATGGTACAGACATCTGTTGTATGGGACTTATAGGTAAACAAGATAACTGGGGAGTAATTAAATTACCACATTTGTCCTTTTCCTTTCTAATTATAAAGCCAAAAATACAGTTCTCTATTGGGTAGGAAAACAAACAAACAAAATTGGAAGAAATCTAGGAAGCAAGCAACGGTACCATCAACAGGTCAAGTTCCAAATTTCTTAGTTGCACAAAGGCATTTTCCTGATAACACATCTGAGTAGGCATCGCCAGGTGGTGTTAGGACACGGTCACGGCCAGGTCAGGGCCAGGCTTAGGCAAACCTGGGAAATGTCTCCACAGATTTTCATTGTGCTTACCCCACCCCTGCCCCCACACTGTGCCCACCGGGGTTCTTCTGTGTCCCCAGCTGGCTGGCATCGACGGTCCCATGTCATTCCTCCAAGCCCAGGGACTAGAAGTGGGTCGTAGGCCATTCCTCCCAGGGAAAACAGCTCAAGCTGAGAGGAGCCAATTTCCAGGAGTTGGGCTCTCTCCTCACCTAACCAGGCCATCTAGCTCCCCCCCGGGCACAGTTCTTCCTCCACATCAATTCAAGAGTTCGGGGACAACCTCAAAGCTCCCCCTCCCCCAGTGGAACGTAGGCCTGCTTCACCCACAGCAGCATTAAGCTCAGATGCAAACCGGCTATGAGGGCCTTCCAGGGGCACTCTTCTGCTGACAGAAGTGGTTCTCAGCCTGGTGGCAGGGAGAAACACGTCTGGAGCTTTCTGAACACACTAGTTAACAAGACCCACCCAGAGCCACTAACACAGGCCCAGGCCGGTGCACGGTGGGGCTGGGCAGCCCGGCTTACAGAGCCCCCCATGTTCCTCTCCCAGCACACAGGCCTGTCAGGGTGCGCTCCCCTGCCTCAGCCCTCACCACCTTCTCCTCCTCCACTAACACCCTGCTGGTGTTCCCTGAATGCACCTCACCATTTCATGCCCTGCGGGTTTTCTACACCCTTCTGTGGGGCTAGGACCTAACTCCTCAAAGTGTGGCTGACGGACTGCGTCAGCCTCTTCTGGGAACCCAGAGCCATAGAAACAGAACCCACATTTGCAGCAAGATCCTGGCTGCTTTATACAAACGTTAAAGTCTGAAAAACACTTAAGATGCTTTCCTGGCTCACACCCCAGACCATCCACACTCCCACTTCTGTCCCTAGGATCCCTGCTCAAGTCGCTCCTCTTGGCACAAGGCTTTCCCAGCCTCACCCTGGAAGGCACGAACTTGTCCCTCCTTCGTGCTGCCACTTGCAAAGCCCCCGAGAACTGACATCAACCACCCCCTGCACCTGCGTTCCCCAAGGTCAGGGTCAAACAAAAACCACCTAGCTAGTCACTTCGGGAAATACATGTTCCTAAAAGAAAAGGCTGTGAACCCACGAAACAGTTTACTTACAAGATCCATAGCTTGTGCATCAAGGGTAGCCGCGAACCCCTTACTTGTCTGTGCCCCTCATCCGGAGAAACCTACGAATGCAGAACTCTGCCCAAGCCCGAGCAATTCCACCTTGCGCAAGTCTCATCGGAAAATCACCCAGCCCAGGCCCTGAAGCCAGACGAATACCCAGCTCGATGTCCTTTTCTGAGACATGACTGAGAAAATCAGGGTGATGTTTGCCCTCCTTGCAGGAGATCTAACAAACTTAGCTTTCGTTTCTTTTCTCTTTTCTTTCCCTCCCTTCCTCCTTCCTTCCTTCCTTCCTTCTTATTTGTCAGAGAGAGAGAAAGCACAAGCAGGGGGAGCAGCAGGCAGAGGGAGAAGCAGGCTCCCCACTGAGCAGGGAGCCCAATGTTGGACTCGATCCCAGGACCCTGGGATCATGACCTGAGTCGAAGGCAGAGGCTCAACCCACCAAGCCACCCAGGTGTCCCCAAACAGCTTTCTAAAATCAAGTTTTCTAGCGGCCTTTTGGACAGTTGACAGGCAACATGCTCATCACAGATTCCTGAAATTATTTATTTGTGTGGCAGATACCACCTTACTACCTTTTCATGACCCCTTCCAGGGTGCACAGACACACACTATAGACTCACAGACACACTATAGACTTACACAAAGAGCATCAAAACAATAGAACGAATGGGCAGAAAACCTGAGCTGCAGGCAAGAAGAAAGGGGGAAAGAGCAAAGGGAAGGAAGAGCCAGGGAGGGGTTGGAAGAGCGAACAAGCATGATAGGAGAGGTCTTCCACCATCAGGAAACAACCAGTCCCACACTCAGGCCTCCTGGGCTCCCAGTTGGCTCCCCTCCGTGCCCTTGTCCCTGGAGGAGCTGAGGACAATGGAAGTGAATAGGGTGACAGGGCCAGTTTCAAATTCAGACAGCTGGGCTGAATTTCAAGGGGGCAATATTTAACTTGAACCTAAAGTTAAAGACTTTTTTGTTTTATCTTCTGTATGTTCTTAGAGATTATTTGTACTTGACCTCAACTGTATAGTATATAATGAAACACAGTATATACAAAGCAATCAGCTGCCTTTGTGTAATATTGTTTCTATCCAACCGATGTTTATAGAGTCTCTCTCTCTCTCTCCTCGTTCTTTGAAAGCTACGAAAAAAATTCTGGGTAAAAATTAGATAACAGAGACTAAAGAACTTTTGAGCATATATTGGAAGGCCAGGAGCAAGAATAATTGCAAAGCATTTGGAATTTCCATGACCTGAGTAGGAAGAAAACTTGCTTAGATTTATTCAAAACTTTCTTTCTAATCCAAATATGAATCTATTACCAGGTAATTTTCACCACTGATACATTAATTATCTCTTGCCAACAAATCAGCCCCAAACTTAAGGCAACAATGATTTTCGGTTTCTGAGGACTAGGTTCTGAGAGTGATTTAGCTGAGTAATTCTGGGTCTCTCTTGAGGTTGCAGTTAGGATGCTGGCTGCAGCTGATGTCATCCGAAGGCCTGACCGGGGCTAGAGAAACCACTTCCCATAAGTTTGGCTCAAACGGTTGTTGGCAGAAGGTCTCCGTGTCACATGGCCCTTTCTAGAACACTGCTCACAACTTTCCCTGGAGCTGGCCATCCAAGAGGAAGAGCACAAGGAAGACAGTGACTTTTATGATCTGGTCTTTGAAGTCACACTGTTGCTTCTGCTTGAGCTATTTATTAAAAGTGAGTTGCTAAGGCCAGCGGACCCTCGAGTACAGGGGAATGAGGCTCTGCCTTTTTTAAAGGAATGTTAAATAATTTGTGGACATACTTTGAACCCTGATATTCTTCCCATAGGCAAAATACTCTTATTCCTCCCGATGCTTCCCAAAAGTCTCACCCCTGTATGGCATCAGATCAAAACCCAGGTTGTCACCATTTAAATCAGGTCCCAGTACAGTTAATTTTCCTGGTGTGCAGTTCTTCAAGTACAGTTCCTTTCTCTCTGAGGTCCGGTCAGCTAAAGACATTAACTGAAATGTCTACTAGTTATTCATCACTATGTAGTGAGTTACCTCACAACTTATTAAAGCAACAAACATTTACCATCTCCATTTTGGTGGGTCAGCAATTCAGAAGTGGTTTTGCTGGGTGGGTCTGAGATAGTGTCTTTCAGGACATTTCAGTCAAGATATCAGCTGTAACTGAGTTACCTGGAGGCTTGAGGAAGCTGGAGGAACTGTTTCTAGGATCACTCAGTGACAGAGCTGTTGGCTGGAGGCCTTAGTGTCTCACCATGTGGACCCCTCCATAGACATTCAAATGTCCTCATGACATGGTGGTTAGCTTTCTCCAAGGTAAGTGATCCAAGAGTGAGCAAGCAAGATGGGAGCCATGATGTTTTTTATGACCCAGTGTCAGAAGTGACAGACCATCACCCCTGCTGTGTTCATCTGGTCTCACAGGAGATACCACAAGAGACAGCCACAGGACAACTCTGCTATGATACTGGAGGGGATTACACAAGAGCATGAATCCAGCGTCATGGCTCTTTGGGGGCTATCTTGGAGATAGGCCAACTCACCTGTTAGGGAATTAATGTCAGAAGCTGGACTTACGCAAATGGTCAGAAGTTGTAGATTCTTAATATGTGTTTGCCACTCCTCACATGATCCTCATACAGTAACAAAATTTGGGGGTACCATGAAAGTGGGGATCTTAGATAATAACTGTTTCTACCAGATGAATGATGATGCTAGGCTGATAAAATGACCAAAAGGATTTGTGTGAAAACAGCTCAGAGAAATCCAGGCATTGTAGACATCTGTTTATCTGAGAGGGCACTCTGAAGGCTTGTGAGACGGACAATATGGTCTTGGAAAAATCACTGGCTTTCTCTTTACCTTGTTGTCCTTAATTTCAAAAGAGCACAATAGTAGCTTCTTTGATGAGTTTTTATGGGAATTCAAACTTTTATATGTAAGGCAAATGGCAATTATTAATTAATCAATAAATGGTAACTACTGTAAATACTATTTCATGGCATTGTATGGTGACCATCTGTGTTGATACATGCCTTTCAGTTTTTGGAGAGGCATATATAAATTCATAAAAAAGGGATATCTCTCCCATTTAATAAAGCATATAACCATACTTCTGAAAAGTAATACAAACAACAACAACAAAAAAATCCATTACCCTACAACTCTAACACAATCACCATCTTTCCTTCTAGGCTTCTTTTCTGTGTTCTTTTCCCATACCGAAGTCAAAGTATACATGAAAGTCTGCTTTTTTTTTTCTTTCACTTTGTATCTGAATATGGAAACATCTCACAGAATCCGAGACTGAAACTCTTTGTGTGTGTCATGCTCAGCGCACCGAGCTGGGGGTGGGATCGGGAGGGGAGACTGGGTGGAAGGAGGGGAAGCTGTTGGCCAGGAAACGCTCAACAACTTTCTGTCCTGATCAGCTGAAGTTCTAAGAAGCAGAG
Source organism: Mustela lutreola (assembly GCF_030435805.1). Taxonomy (NCBI): domain Eukaryota; kingdom Metazoa; phylum Chordata; class Mammalia; order Carnivora; family Mustelidae; genus Mustela; species Mustela lutreola. The sequence continues at coordinate 23,520,189 of NC_081307.1, read as the reverse complement.
GTCCTACAGGGTTTCAGAGACCAATGCAGAGAGACAGTAGGAGATGCTAAAAGATTCTGGAAGTCTAGGGATGAAAGGTGTTTAGCCAATCTTTGGTTGATTCCTCTTCCATAAATCATAGATGTTGCATGCACCTTCCATTACGGGGCTGCTGGAAGGGCTAGTCAAATTAGTATATGTCAAGTGCCCAGCACATAGGAAAAAGGTGTTATTACTAAAATGTCAACATTCCATGAACTGGGATATAGGATTTCCCAAAAAGTATCTATCAACCTAGGAATTCTTACCAGGCTTTTTTTTTTAAGATGTTATTTTTAAACGATCTTGACACCCAACATGGCGCTCGAACCCACAACCCTGAGATCAAGAGTTGTACGCTCTACTGACTGAGCCAGCCAGGCACCCCCTCGACAGACTTCTGAAACATATACCTTAGGTCCTAATATTTCATGACTAATTTCTATAATATAGTAAAATCCATCTGGACATCAGACCAGTGTGGGGTTAATTATTAATCAAAACCATTGGCAGCAAAGACGGATGGCTGCAGCAACTAGGTGGGCAACCTAAGAGCAGGATGCTGGGAGGAGCTTGCAAGGTGGGCAGTGCAACCCCGTCTCCATGGGGGGCAGCAGCTACTGGGCTCACAGCTGCTCTGTAGGACTATATAGCTCAGGGTTGCCAGTGGACAGCTAGTGAGCATTTTTTTCTACAGTCATCTGAATTAATGTGCTATTGCACATAAGCAAAATGATACTACAATGTTCTTGGAAATTTAAAAAAAAAAAATTTTTTAAGTAGGCTCCACGCCCAGCATGGAGCCCAACATGGGGCTCAAATTCACGCCCCTGAGACCAAGACCTGAGCTGACATCGAGAGTTGGAGGTTCAACCAACTGAGCCACCCAGGTGCCCCAAGGTTCTTGGAAATTTACACACGCAAAAATCAACCATGGCTAGGTGACAGGGATTCTAGTAGAGGGACAGGAGTTCCTTTCTGCCTTATCTCTAGCTGTTGGGAGTTATTTCATTTTATATGTTCAAATACAATTTATAAATTACATAAAAAGTACACATTGACATACCAAACACTTCAGAAGTCCTCTGAGAGAGCCAAAATCCATTTAATTTTATTTAGCCCAGTAGATCCCATACTATTGGACCTAGAAGCTCTGTTTTCCACATAAAATGTATTCATACCTTATGCAGCACACTCTGGGAAAGGCTTTCAAAAGGAATATTCCAACAAACCAATCAAAAATAATAGACTGCTTATTCTGTGCCATGTCGGGGCACCCCACAGCTGTTCCTGCAACAGTGCTGATGGGCCCTGGGCACCTGCCGGCTTCAGCTCAGCTGCGGGGACACGGCAGCTACCCTTGAGGACCTGATGCCCATCTCTGCTCACTGCTCATCTCACAGGGAAGAGGATGGGCCCCATATTAGAGCTTAATAAATGGGGAGCTTCCCCCTGAATCCTTGGAAAACAGGTTTTTTTTAACTTCTCTACCAAGCACCTTATGACAGCAGCTTAATGAGTAAGTTAAAGACAGAGAAATATCTCCTCTTACGTGGCCTGAATACATTTGATATTGTCAGAACTTGGCAAGTTGCACTGCGTACTACACTGCAAATTCTGGGATGATGAATTACAATGACAATGCCATACTCTTCACTTGTTTCTCTTTTATCTGTTTTTTTTCCTAATGTGTAAACATGGAGGACAGGGTGGGATAGCCTTAGAGTCCTAACCTTTAAAGTGAGCAAAATTATATTCATCTTGCAGAATTTGGTCAGCCAGAATTTTTGAAAGATCAAATAACGAAGCAGAAGTATGTTAAGTGCCTAAAACAATACAGAGATATAGCAGGACTCAGTACATGACAAGACAACTATGGGGCGCTTGGGTGGCTCACTGAGTTAAGCCTCAGACTCTTGGTTTCAGCTCAGGTCATGATCTCAGGGTCACGGGATCAAGCACCAGGTTGGGCTCCCTGCTCAGCAAGGAGTCCCCTTCAGATTCTGTCTCTCTCCCCTTCTCCTTCTGCTCCCCTGCCTGTCCTCTCTCTCTCTAAAGTTAAGTATTTTTTTCAAATGACAAGATAATTATTGGTATTATTTCTAAACTACCTGTTAACATCAAACTCTTGGAAGATGGGAAAAATCATGGATCTGAAGTATGTTCAGTCCCTAGCGTAAATCGCGAAACCGAAATAATTTGAAGTTGTTGACATTTTTTAAAGGATTGGAAAGGTCCCTTGGAAATTATCTTTGGCAGATGACAAAAAGAGAAACCGAGGCTGAGAAAAATTAAGCAACTCGCCCATGTTCTTCACAGGAGCATGAATTATCAGCGCCCAACATTTGGATCCCACCCTAAGCAGACAAAAACCACCGAAAAGTTGCAAACACAACAGGATTCGTATCTGAAGTGAACACACCCGGAAGCCTTCGCTTTGCCCGGTCCCAGGGATTCTGGTAGCTTACACACATCGGCATGGTCAATAAACTTGAAGTCTGAGCATAAGGAGTGATCTGCTGCGAATGTTCCCAGGGTTTTGTTTAAATCCCTGCTCGCCTGCTCAGGGGGACCAGGTTTTCGTCGAGCACTGTAGGATCTGGGCCGCAAAGCCTTCGCCCATCGCACCGCTAGATGGCGCCAAACCCACTCACGGGGACTGGGGGAGCCACCGAGTGTAGGGGGAGCCCAAGCTGGTGGAAAATGGGAGAAGTTTACCGTCCTGGTGCCATTTTAAACGTTCTCACTCGGACGTGAAAGTAGATGAATTAAGTTTGCCATTATCCCGCCAATTTAAATCTAATTGATTTGGATAAAAAAACAGAGCAGAGCCGGAGAACTGGCAGCCAGCCCAGCGTCCCCAGCCCATATTACAGGGCGAGGGAGAATCCTGACAGAAGCCGGTCTTCAAGCCCTACCCGACCGGGGAGCACACGCTCCGCGCCTCCTAAGCAGCAGCCCGCCGTCCGAACCCTGTTTTACGGACGATGGGAGCCGAGCAATCGTAACAGCGGAAGGAGGACCGTTTCTAGAACTTCAATAGAAGAGGCCACAATGTAGGGATCAAAGGGGGGGGATGAAAGAGGACAACGATCGCACGGAATGTGAATCAGAAAGAAGATAAGCGAATGCGGGCCGTTAGGAAGCGGCGGCTGGAGCTGGAACTCAGTTACAGAACTCCCAGGCCGCGAGGAGCCCGGCGGGGAAGCCGAGCGCCGCCCGAGGACTCCCGCGTTCGCCCGCCGCCGCACAGGTGCTCGTGCTCGTGCTCGTGCTCGTGCTCGCGGCCGGGCGCCAGCCCCGCGCTCTCTCCGCCAGGACGCGCGGCCCTGTCCACGGCGGCTGCAAACCTGCCGCCACGTCCGCAAGGAGCCCCGCGCGGAGACGGCCGCCCGCGCGCACACGTGCTCAGCCGCGCGCTGCACCCGCCCCGGACGCGGACCGACGCGGGCTGAGCGCCCGGCGGCCGCGGCCGCGCCCGATAACGTCTCACACGGGAGGCTGGAGATCGGCCCCGCTCGCGTTCCCACAGGAAGCCCAGCTCCAGCTGTTGGCCCCTAGTTAGTAATCCGTTCCCTGCTCTCGAAAGAACGCCGGAACACAACCACACACGCGCGCGCGCGCACACACACACACACACACGCGCCCAGCCCTTCCCCTGAGGAAGAAGAACGATTCCCAGAAGTTCAGGGAGAGGCCCGGCTGGCTGACGGAGCTTGGCAGGAAATGGGGGGGGGACTCTGCTGCGAGGCCATGGTCTTCGCCGGCCCCCGCGCAGGCCAGGCGTGTCACGGGGAGAATTCAGATGCGGAGAAGCCATGTTTTCCCTCAGGGGTGCCCCTACTTTGGCTGAAAGTGTTTGGGACCCAAACCTTCGCGGCCGGCATCAGATGTATGTATCTGATGGGAAGTGCCGGCTGAGCTGTGGTTTGGGCACCGCTTCGGTTCCCTGTAGCTCGCGGGTTAGTCCCCCCCCGAGCCGCCGCCGCCTGTCAGAGCGGGACGGAATCCCTGTTACCTCACAGGACGGTTCTGAGGAGAATCTGTTACCTCACAGGACGGTTCTGAGGAGAACCTGTTACCTCACAGGACGGTTCTGAGGAGAACCTGTTACCTCACAGGACGGTTCTGAGGAGAGCCTGACAGAAGACGTCCTGAGGCACAAAGGAGCCTCCGGAAATACCAGCCTCCTGCCTTCAGTTTAATTTTCGAATTCACTTTGTCCCTCACACTGTGAACCAGGTCTCCAGCTAAGAGAAGAAAAATGCCTGTGTCTGTGGAGGCACTGGGGAATTCTTCCAAGTCTTATCCCACCCAATGGCTCTCCAAAACTTCTCGTCTGAAAAGCCACTTACTCTTAAAATCTGAGGATTCCAAATAGCTTTTTTTTTTTTTTTTTGTGGGTTATCATAATAGAAATGAATACTGAGAAATTTTAAAAATATTTAAGAGTGAGTGACCATCATAATGCGTGACACGTTAATACAGATTATGACAAATAACTATTTTCCAAAACAGAAAACGTTTACTGAGAAGAGCGATGGCATTTACGTTTTACAAACCTCTTCCTGTCTGGCTTAATAGAAAACAGCTGGTTTCTCATGTCTCTTCTGCCTCTACATTCTAACTGTTGTAGTACCTTGTTTTGGTAGAAGTTTATGAAGAAAAATCAGCCTCTGTGTGAGGGAGGAGTATTTTAATAGGTTCTAAAGATAAAGTGTGCATATTCTTTAATACTACACCCAAACTCAGTAAGTGCTAGCTTCTTTTAAGTTAATTTTAATGTGGAATTGGGAACCTTATCAGTGAACTTTTAAAATTCTCTTCCATGAAACCCATTGATCTGTTTTGCACTTGAAATGGGTCTTTTACCCACGCATGCTTTTGTGACATTCGGAAAATATTGGTTCACTAACTTACATAGATCTTCCGAATTTTGACACATTTTATTACACATATCCCCCCAAATCACATTACTATATCGTCAGCAGTCTCGTCAGAATAATGTCTATAAGGAAGTTGTCAAGCTCACAGAGATGGACCCAAGTTTTCCATAGTTCTAATCATTGGCAACTGATATTGTCAGTTGTTTTACTTGAGGGGACAAGCTTATTTTAATCATTTTGAGAAAATATCCTTCAAATATCCAAGTCTAAACAACCATATTTTGGCTTTCACTCTTTAAAATTTTAAAGAATAATGGTGTTCCAGGGGGCATAAAAGGCTAGTTCAGCTCACAATTCAATTACTAAGTGTTCTTCCTCAAGAAAACCAACCCTTCATTATTCAGCGGAAATGCTTGATGTGTATTTCCCAGTTTATCACAGAGAATATTCAATGCGCATGTACTCAGAGGTCAAGATTTACAAAATTAATAATTTTTACTGATTTTCCAGGGACATTCTTTTTTTTTTTTTTTTTTTTTTTTTTAAGTAATCTCTACACCCAACATGGGGCTGGAACTCACAACCCCAAAATAAAGAGTCGCACATTCCACCAATGGAGCCAGCCAGGTACCCCTATCAAGGACATTCTTAAATGAAACTGCAATCTGTTTTACTGTGAGTATGTGGTGACAATTTGGTGCCACATGCCACATGCCACATGCCACATGCCAAGGAGGCAGCAGTTTCGCTCTCTGTTGCTTTTGCATCATCAGTAGAAATGTCACCACAGTGAAAAAATCAACACCTTAATATTAATATGAAACTAATTTTTACCTTACAAACTCCCTGAAAGAGTCTCAGAGACCCCTTTAGTGCCCTTTTTTCCTCAGGTCTCCAACCCCTGCGACCTCTGACTACTCTTTACTTCCCTATTGCAGCACTCAATAGAATGGGGGTGTCTCTGAGTCTGTAAAGTAAAAACTATTTTCATACATTAACATTAGAATGCTTTACTTCGCCATGTTCTTGATGTATACTTGACTCCCCTATTTTTAACAATAATTACTTGGCATACTGATTACATGCCAGACACTATTTAACATAATAATACAGGAGTCAACCAGACAAACAAGTCCTTGCTCTCACCACTCATATTCTAGAATAGACAATAAACTTGTAAATAAATGAACACGCAAGACAGAAGTCCTATAACAATTAAAAATAGACCGATGTGACCAAAGATGAGCCTGTAGTGAGATGGCTCCAAAATGAGGGGTGTCAGGTTTGTGCCTGGGTATGAATAATGATGAATCATGAGTAGAAATTAGGATGGGTCGAGTTTCCAGTAGACTGGCTAGGGTAGAATTGGAATTCTACCGGGACAAGGAATTTGGGATAAGGAAGAGGAAAGAAGGCTTGGTTCCTTGTGTTTAAAAGGAGCGTCATCTTACCCCTTCTGGAGCGGGTGGTACCTCACCGGCCTTCCAGGGGAAGTAGCAAGGCATGATGGGAATGTCTGCAGGAAAGCAGCTGGGGTCTGGCACAAGAAACCACTCTGCCCTGCGAGGGCTGCTACAGCATCACTGGTGTCACTAGACCCTGCTTGTTCTGCCTCGAGGCTGGTGGGAGAAGGGGGGCAAAGATGGAACTGGATTTATTTGTAATTTGAAGGCCTTGTTGCCCTGGTTGCAATACCCAGCCCACACAGTCATCCCAAGGCCGGCCGTCACCGCTGCTTCAGGGTATTACAGAGCCGCCTCTAGCGCACATTCACACCTTTCCTCTACACCAGTAGTCACGTAAGCCAGCTCTCTAGAGCGAAAACAGAAGTAAAAACAAAGAAATCACACAAAACTCAGAAGAATGGTCTATCACGAAAAGCACTTTGCCATGGAGGAAATAATTACACCATTTGCTTGAGAGAGTTCTAAGGACTCAGTTCTTGCCCTGTTTTCCTCTTCCCTTTGCCCTGGCAAGAGGTCCCTGCCATTCCTGCTGGAGGCATGTGTCCTCTGCATCCCCAGGGCACGTTTCTGGTGTTTTCTTCTGAGAACCCCTCATATTATTCCGGGGGGGGGGGCACCATCTAGTCTTTCCTTGGATTCAACCCACCCCTCCTCCTCCCCCTGTGAGCTGGCTCCCTTGCATTAATGCCCCTTCCCCCATGCCTCCTGGAAGGGCCACCATTTTGTTTTCTTTCACATGTTTCCCATAAGTAGGAATTATTATAATCCCAACAGAAGTATATTTTACCTCCTTCATGAGTCCTTGCAGCCACTTCATGTTTTTCAAGAAGAGACATATTGGACAGGCTGTCAGTGTCTATGCAGAACACTGCACTTTACACCACCCGTAGACGTTGAACATAAAATGTGAAACATATCTGCACTCTAGAAGTGCCCATGCATGGCCGTCCACTCAATCTCCTCTCTCCATTAAATCATAGCATATTCCCCTTTCTTAGTATAGCATAACATTCTGGGGGAGGTGACAGGGACTACTGCTTATCACTATACAGCTACAGCCCAAGCTTTTACAGATCACTGACACTTTTATTGTAAAGGTGTTAGAAAATGTGGTTCACTCTACTCCACAGAGGCAGCGGGGTGGGAGGGGCAGCCATGTACAGAGTGGAAGGGTGGTTTTTGCTCTAATCTCTATTCCAAGAGCATCAGTACTTCCGCTGTAACCACCCTTCCCCAATCATGTAACTTCTTGCATGGCCCCTTTTGGGGTTGGCTCTAAAGGGCTTACAGCCCAACGTATACACCACATTTAGCAACTCTCCAGGGGCTTATCACAAGTGTCTCAGGAATGAGATACATGAAAGACTTTGTCTTATGTTTCCCGGCTTCAGTGTCCTTCCGTCCTGATGACCACATCTTCTTCATCACTGTTGCTCTGTCTTCTTTTTGAACTTCGATGTGTGTCTTGGCTAGACTTTGTCTCCCCAAAATAGATCCCCATAAATACTTTAACAAGTTGGTCCTGCATTTCTATCACACTTAAAAGTCACATGAATCACAGCAAACCTTCCCTTGGGGGCCCTGGGGAACACATTAGGGAACAACACGTTTGAACAAGGAAAGGGCGAGTCAGGCATAGGGAGCCAGGAGGCTCACACACTGCCTCCCCCAGTTCCATCCAGCAGCAAGCACCCTACGTAATGATGAGTAACGCACTTTGAGTGTCTGTTAACCGGATTAGTTGGGGGTAGGTGGTAGTTATCAGGGTGGGTGGAGGCTGAGGGTGGCAAAAGCTAGCAGGAAATCCTAAAGAAGACAGGAAAGCTGAGGAATGACTGTCTAGTTTTCTTTTGCTCATTCTTCTGACCGTCCAGTACTTTACAGTAAATTCACACACAGTCCAGTGAAGCAGGAAGGCCAGGGTGCATTCTGATCGGTCACTTTATCCCTATTCATCTGGGATTCACAGTTTATAGCCAGCTTCTATCCTTAACTCCAGCTCTTTGGTTTCTGCAAGCATCTGCTCACCTCTTAGTTTCTTCAAATGTTCTTTCCGTCTCCTTGAGTTGGCTCCATCCCTTGCTCTGAGTGTTTCCTTGTGCCCTTTGAGAACCCTGTTGAACCACTGGCTGTCACCATCGGACTGACTCAGTGGCAGGAAGGCGAGGAGAGAAGACAATAATCAGAAAGATCTGATCAGGGGGCACGTGGGTGGCTCATTCAGTTAAGCATCTGACCTTGGTTTCGGCTCAGGTCATGATCTCCAGGTCACGATGTCAGGGTTGTGAGATCGAGCTCCATGTAGGGCTCTGCACTCAGCCAGGAGCCTGCTTGAGATTCTGTCCCTCTTCCCCTCCCTCGCTCGGGGACACACACACACACACACACACACACTCTCTCTCTCATAAAAAAGTCTTTTAAAAAAAGATCTGATCAGTGCTTGCTTCGGCAGCACATATACTAAAAAAAAGATCTGATCAGAAACAAGTTTTTTAGTGAATACATTGAAAGCTGTATTTGTATTCCAAATATTAATTGTTCAAATATTTTCTGCCAACTTTGCCATTTCACTTTTCCCATATAAATAAACTCATGGAGAAGAGACATAAAAGGAACTGAAGTCATAACTAATATAATTTGTACTATGTAATATCAGCTCATTTGTTTTGAGATGATAACGTATCCTATTTTGTAACTCCCACCTAAGGCCTCCCTGGAAGGTAGTAAACATTGATAATGATAGATAAAAACTGAGATTTCACATTTTAGTTCTTTTTCTTTGTCTCTCCGCAGCCAAGCAACAGAGAATACACACAGCTCTCCTGAGAACACCAGATTTGCATGTATAGTGTGTACTAAAGCAAGCACGTGCTGGCAGTTGCTGTCAAGGAAGTAGAAATTTTCCTCAGCTTAATTCCCAGGATACAGAGTCTGAGCATGTGGCAGGAACACAGCACGCGTATTTGACAAACCCATGGCGCTCCCACTGGCACAGTGGCAGACGGATGGCTTCCGCAGTCAGCTGCCCGCATCGGGTGAGGCTATTTCCTTCAGAAGAGCAATACTGTACCTTCAAAGGCATCTTGATGGATTTGATTTGGCTTTTTGCTTGTGGCACTTTAAAATGGTCACCCAGGGGCACCTGGGTGGCTCAGTGGGTTAAGCCTCTGCCTTCGGTTCAGGTCATGATCCCAGGATCCTGGGATCAAGCCCCATGTCGGGCTCTCTGCTCAGCAGGGAGCCTGCTTCCTCCTCTCTCCCTCTCTGCCTGCCTCTCTGCCTACTTGTGACCTCTGTCAAATAAATAAATAAAATCTTTTAAAAAAATAAATAAATAAAAATAAAATAAAATGGTCACTCCAAAAGCCGAATGTGTGAAGACAATCACTTATTCCCCAATGATGTCAGGACTTACATGGCTGTGGAGAGACCAACAACTCTGCTGTATTATCTGGTTAAGTGGCCATCGAAGCAGAGTCCGGGTACCTGAAAGCCAGGTGTTGATCACCTGTCTGTCTCCCACTTTCCCCATCCCATATGTATCACTCAGGGTTCTGCTGAGAAGCAGAACCAACAAGATGTTTCTAGAGAAAGGGATTTATTTTCAGCTCATGCAATTTGAGGGAGTTGACAAGTTCAAAATCTGCAGGGCAGGCTGGCCGGCTGGGCGACTGGAGATTCCAAGAACTGATTCTGTAATCTGGAGGCAGAATTCCTTCCTCTTTGGGTGAGGGGGGTCCCAGTCTTTTCTCTTAAGGCCTTCAACTCATTAATGATGGAGCACATCTGCTTTACTCAAAGTCTGCTCATTTAAATATTAATCATATCTAGGGGTGCCTGGGTTGCTCAGTCAGTTAAGTGTCTGACTCTTGATTTCCACTCAGGTCATGATCTCAGGGTTGTGGAGCCGAGCCCTAAGTTGGACTCTGAATTGGGCATGGAGCCTGCTTGAGATTCTCTCTTACCCTTCCCACTCCATCTCTCCCTCGATAAATAAATAAGTAAATAAACAAATAAATGTTAATCATGTCCCCAAAAAATCTTCTCAGCAAACAGAGGCTAATGTATGATCAAACAAGTGGATCTCACACTCCAGCCAAGATGACTCCATAAAATTAACCATCGGCACACAGTAAGGCCTCCATGAATTGACTTGATTAGATATGTATCCCCAGACAAAACACACCCCTGACCCACTATTTGCTCAGCTGAACAATGCAGGGATTGGACTTCATTCCCCCCATTCTGGTAGGCCAACAGCAAAAATGTAAGTCTTGAGACTATGAAGAACCTGTGACCTCTGGTCTCTTCAGGTAACACCTTCCTCCACCATGGAGGCTGCCCCCAGTCCCAGTAGCAATAATATAAATACTGTATGGTGGTCCCACCCACCCTTATCCTCAGGGGATACATTCCAGAACTTTAGTGAACCTGAACCCTACATATACTATACATACACACTTATGATAGAGCTTAATTTATAAATTAGGCACAGTGAGAAATTAACGATAACTAATAAATAAGAAAACAGAACAATTATAATGATACACCATAATAAAAGTTATGTGAATGTAGCTTCTCTCTCTCTCGAAATCTCCTATTGTACTGCACAGGCCCTTCTTCTTGTGATGGTGGGACGTCACTTCCCCTACGTGACGAGGAGAAGTACGGTGGGGGGTGTAGGAGCTGTGACCTAGTGTGGGCTACTGCTGAACTCCAGACGACACATCAGAAGGAGGATCTTGGCTTCTGGGCCATGGCTGACAGCATGTAACTGAAATTGCAGAAAGCAAAATCGAAGATACGGGACTACTGTACAAAGCTCTATAATCCATGAGCTGTCTTCCTGCTATCCTGGTTTCCTAAGGCCTAACCACACCCAGGGACAGGACTCAAGCAGCTTGGGATGTCCAAATCACCAGCTCTCCATAGAAGAAGGGCTCCTCCTCTAACGGTGAATAGCCTGCTTAAGAATTTAGAACCCAGAAGTGAAGGAAATGCCTCTGAAATTGCTGGGACCTCAAGGAGAGCCTTCTAGAAAAATAGGCACTAGTTCCAGCCATGACTCCTGGTCTCTTTGTTGTTGATTTTTTTTCTTTTAACCAGTCCAGGAAGGAAATAATGTCCAGTGTCTTTGGAAGATGATTGGAAGAGGGTCACTGAGGAGGAATGAGGTTCAAACCACAGTCAATACATAGACCCTAAAGCCATGCCTGGTCCATAACACTCAATGATGTCCATGGAATGGACCATTTATTGTATCATTTTAGCCTTTCTCCATCTCTCTCTGTTTCCCTGAATCCTCGCCCAAAGGTAGCATCCACAGTAATGATTCCCTTGGCGTCATTCAAGCCCGAAGCTTGAAGCAGACAGAACCAATGCACAGGGGACCCTACACACCATGGTGGTTTCTCAGCTCTGAATCCATATATCAAACATGATGGGTGTTTCTTTCAGCCAATGCTTCACAAGGAGCAAAAAGGCAAACATTTCAGTTCAGTTCAGATAACACATAGATCTATTTCTGTTTTCCGTCTGATTCCATGCATATGAGGACTTTGACACAAGGTAGGCAATTTGATTCAGAAATGTGTTGTTTCATTTAGATTTTTGTTTGTTCGTTTTGTTTTCTGAACTTGCAGCTTACCGACTAGGCCAAGTAACTAAATCACGAATCTGGCATTTCAGGCATCTAGATCACATCTTTTGAAAGTTGTTTATGTATGTGGAGTTTATCTGAAACAACTGTACAGTCAAGGATAAGTCCTTGGACTTGGAGCCAGTAGAACGGGGCTCTTACAGAACCCAAGATGTCATGTAATTTATTTCTGCCAACGTAGACGAGATAGGTAGAGCCAATGGTTCATTTTCCATGAGGCTTTGTGGGGTACTGAATCTTGACGAGGGTAGCATGGACGTAGGTCTGGAACCTTAGAGAGTAACTGTGCCGTGTTCAATCAGCCTCGGGGAACACAGGCCTCCAAGCCGGATGATCTGAAGAGTTAGAGTCATTGTCCTTTGTAGCTCAGTCATCCTGTTCTACCAAAAGGATATAACTCTCAAGTGAACTAGATAATCACTTCTTAAGTGATATTAGGAAGTGGTATCATTTCCTAAGAAGCAAACAAATTGACAAGTGGAGAGAGGATAAAAGGATGAAGGGCCCTTAACTGGTTGTGGAGAGGAAGATTTTTTCCAGAAGGTAATACATAGGCTGAGAACTCGAGTCAGGAGCAGCCGGCTGTGTGAAGCTGATCTTCCAGACATAGTGATGGGTGAGAGAGAGGACAGTGGGACCGAGGGAGATGGGAAATCATGTCGACTCCCACTGCGTCTGCCTTGTGCGCCCAGCCTGCTGGTGCTACCATTCACAAAGAAGGCAGAAAGCAGGGAGAAGGAGAGGCAGGGGGGGAAATCAAAAGTTAGGTTGTGGGGGCGCCTGGGTGGCTCAGTGGGTTAAGCCTCTGCCTTTGGCTCAGGTCATGATCTCAGGGTCCTGGGATCGAGTCCTGCATCGGGCTCTCTGCTCAGTGGGGAGCCTGCTTCCCCCTCTCTCTCTGCCTGCCTCTCTGTCAACTTGTGATCTCTCTCTCTGTCAAATAAATAAAATCTTAAAAAAAAAAAAAAAAAGTTAGGTTGTGGACACGTCATGTTTGTGATGACCGTGAGAATTCCAAGGGGAGATGCAGAGTAGGTGTGTAGGAGCTAGGGTCCTGGCAGAAAACCAGGGCAAGGGGAAGAAAGCTTAATGAAAAGACTCTAATAAAGGTGTGGGCAGAGTTTAGGGAAAGCAAAGAGATGGGACAGTGCCCTGAAGCTTGAACAGTGGGGGGCCATGACCTTGCCTAGGCCTGAGGAAGCAAAGGAAAAGGGGCAATAACTGGTTGAGAGACAGGACTGGGGAGCTAGAGGCAGATGTAGAGGGCTTCTGAAGCATCTGTGGCCTTCAGTAGAGAGAGAGAAGGCCAGTCTGAGGTGAACCACAAAGAGGGAGTGGGGGTAATAAACTACAGACCTCACTATCCTCCTACCTTTCAATCTCCTGCTGGAAAGTTCTGTTGGCTAAGTCCAGCTGGAAGTCAGAGAGTCTGCTGATGTAGTTGACAAAGGTCAAAGTGCCAGGGCAGAGAGGAGGGTCACCAGGAGTACAGAGTGGATCTGGAAGGGCAAACAGAAAACATGCACATCACAAGGCAGTTGGATACACAAGTCTGGAGCTCTAACAGATGTATGGGGTAGTTAGCAATACCTGGTACAGGGCACCTGGGTGGCTCAGTGGGTTAAAGCCTCTGCTTTCAGCTCAGGTCATGATCGCAGGGTCCTGGGATCAAGGCCTGCATCGGGCTCTCTGCTCAGCAGGGAGCCTGCTTCCCCCCTCTCTCTGCCTGCCTCTCTGCCTACTCATGATCTCTGTCTGTCAAATAAATAAAATCTTAAAAAAAAAAAAAAAAAAAGAAAAGAAAAAGAAAAAAGAAATACCTGGTACATAGGCGGGAATTAAAATCATAGCAACAGATGAGGTCGTGCATGGAGAGCAAATGAGGAGCAGGGACTGAGCCCTGCAGGACTCCGACCTTAGAGCTTAGCTGGAGAATAAAGAGGACTTTGCAAAAGAGACTGAATAGGAGAGGCAAGCAAACCGGAGACGGGTGCAATAGGAAGAAAGGGTCAGCTGAGCCTCTTGAGTCAAATGCTCGTGGGAAGCTGAGGAGCAGGAATGTGCCTCTTGGATATGGCAAATTATTCCACAAGGATGCCAAGCACTGTGCTTGTGGGTGTTGCCCAGAGCGTAAGTCCTGGGTTTTGAGGACATCCCAACCTAGATGAGGAACCAGGCCCACTGCAGGGTGACGGATCTGATAGAACTAGGAGCAAATGCCTTTGGAAGCAGAGGGCACTGGGAAAACTTTCCTAAGGACAACAGTTATATAGGGTATGTCCATAAATTCTTCAGAATAAAGAATTCCAGTATTGGAAAAATCTTGCGTTTTAAAGAAGAGAAAAATGAAACTCAGGAAAACCACTTGTTACTCCTTGACTCAGCAGCCCATTGGGAGGATGCTGACAATCTAAATATTTTCTTAATTTCAGAGCTTCTTGATTAAATCTTCAAAGGACAGACCTATGACCTAAAACTTTATTAGAATCAAGGTGCTATTTGGGCGCCTGGGTGGCTCAGTGGGTTAAGCCTCTGCCTTCGGCTCAGGTCATGATCTCAGGGTCCTGGGATGGAGCCCTGCATCAGGGTCTCTGCTCAGCAGGGAGCCTGCTTCCCCCTCCCCCTCTGTCTTCCTCTTTGCCTACTTGTGACTTCTCTCTATGGCAAATAAATAAATAAATAAAATATTTTTTAAAAATGGCTAGCATGATCAATTAATTTTATGTGATAGGTATTTTATCACAATTAAAAATTTTAAATTAAAATGCTTACAACTTTGTTTTACATCATTTAATATCAAGTGAACATCCTTCTCAAGAAATCAAGAAAATATTTTTCTTGAAAAATCAAGAACTATTTTTTGTATTGTTTTTTCAGTGGCTATACAAAAGCCTATTTTTTATTACACACCTTATTTAATCAAATTACTATTTTTTGAAATTTGGTTTTCTACAAAGCTAAAACATCATAAGAAAACTGCAAGGGGGGGGTCACTGAAGCTACATCTTTACCATATGTATAATTATTTTCTTAGAATAAAATTTCAGGATCAAAAGACAGCAGAGCTTGTCATGTGTGAGGGAGGCAGGAAATATAATATGAATGTTGAAATATTAAAACCAATCAGCAGAGATTGAAGTGGGAGTGTGATACAAATTAAGTGCTAGACAAAATATTTCTAGTTGAGGAAAGGAAGTGTTATTTATCCGTTCGCTTACTCCATATAGAAATTATACTGAGACTCTGCTGTGCACCATTGTTTTAGACACTGTGGTTTCAAATTGTCTTAGACATTCTCTTATCCCTCAGGGAACCCAAAAGCCAGGCAAGAGAGAAGTCAGTCAACAATTTCAAGGCAGCTTAGGACAGGAAGAAATGGAGATATGCCCCAGGTCCCATGGGAGCAGAAGAGGAAATTCACCAACGGGGCAGGCTTCTTAAAGGATGTGGCTGTATGTCAGTGAACTGAGTGTGGACAGAAGAGTTGGAGTTACTTACACTCAGAAGGGGGATAACTAAATGGGGTAGCCCACCTCGCAGAGGGCCCACCTCCGAGACACCCCTCCCCAATGATGCCTACTTCCTATTATTCACAATCCTGTGTAGCCTTCTCTCCTGATGGATCAGGGCTGTTCTGAGTGACCAAGAGAGAACGGTAGAGATAACACTGTCTGAACTCAGAGGCTAGATTATAAAAAGCATTGCAGCTTCTTTCTTGCTCTCTTGGATTACTTGTCCTGCCGGAAGCCAGGTCTTGGGCCAGGAGAATATTCAAGCAAAAGGCATGAAGAACCGAGGCCTCCCCAAGAGCCAGTGCTACCTTATCAGCCACCTGCACAAGCCTTCTCACACATGGATCACCCGCCAGGCAGCCCCCCCCCACCCCACCCCCTCGCCAGCCTCCCCTCTCCCACCCTATGCACCACCCCCTCCCCCGCCGCAACCCGAGACCTCAGCCCTGGCTAGCATCGTGACTTCGGCCTCTTGAGGGAGCCCAAGAGAGAACCAAGAGACATACTAAGCTATTAGCTATTACTGTTTTTGTAATCCACTAAAAAGTCTTGGGGTCCTAAAAAAAAGTCCCAACAAAGTTCTAGAGAAAGCACGGAGCAAGGGACGGGAGAGTAAGTAACATGTGAGCAGAGAACCCGGAGCTGGTGGGAGTGGACAAGTGGCAGTGGCATCATGCCTCCATGTGTCCGGTCCATGGGCTGGGGGCGGAGATGGGAAATGGTTGAGGTCGGAGAGGAGAAGGTTTTGAGGAGGGCACGCTAAAGTTCCTTAAATTGAACAGGTAAGCTGATGATTTTTGAACCGTCCCCAGAAAAGCCCAAGGGCTTGACACCTGCCAGCCAGCCCACCTGATGCTAGGGGGGGTGGGGGGTGGGGGTGGCAAGGGCCAGCCCCCGCCTTGCCCCATCCCTGTTCCAAACGCACTGTGCTTCTGATTAGTCCTTCCTTTGAAGGCTATGTTCTGTGGCCAGAATTTTGAAAACCATCTCTGCTGGCGACAGAAGCGGCAGCCGTAGAGAATCAATCACGGTCTGAGTCCATCATCTCCCCTCCCCACACAGGAGAGCGGGCAAGGCCCTGAGTGCCGCCTGCAAAAAACCGTGCAGGTTTTCTGGATCAGCTTCAGTAGCAACGCGAAATGGAAACCAACCCTGGGCTTCGGGGAGGGCTCAAACCTTATCAAGGCGCGGCGGAGCGCAGCGCGACAGCAGCGCGGCCCTTCCCGAGATAACGAGTCACGCTTCCTCGAGATCGCCAGTCACGCTTCCCCGCGGCACACCTGTGCCGAGCTCGGGTTGCAATCTCGGCTTCCCCAGAGAAGAGGCAACCACCGAAGGCCACACCCTCACTCAGGGCCAGAGGTGGGGTCCGCTCTCCCGACCCCGGCGTCCGCAGTGCATTGTTTCAAGTCTTACGCCACCAGATCAAAATAGTGGGACCGCAGGGGTATCCGAGGCCAGGGCACAGAACCAGGGCGGAGGGGTGCGGGTCAAGAGAAGAGGCGCAGGGAGGGGTGCGGCAGGTAAAGGGAAGGGCGGCATCCCAGCCTGTCGGTTTGGGCCAAATCTGTTTCCTTCCGCGCAAAACAAGAGAAACTCGTGCTCCCGGAGCCCCCTGCTATCTCCCGTGCTGTGACACTTCTCGAAATGTCTAACACGTCCAAAGGTGTCAAATTCGCATTTTCGGTCAATGTCCAGAAAGACGCAACTCCGGTAAGGAGAGGAGGAGCTTCCCTTCTCTGTTTCATGCCTACCTCCTGCGGCGCTGACCTTTGCGAGGCGCGCGCTACGTGGCGCAGAGCGAGCCGGTCCGCGGGCGGCTACGTGACTGCCCGCTCGCCGCGCCCCTCGCCGCCCCGCCGGCGCCCCCGTCCGCCCGCATGGCCGCCGGGCGATCGGGGGGGTGGGCGGGGCCTCGGGGGCAGGGCGGGGCCTCGCCTCCCGCGCCCTCCGCGCTCCGCGGAGCTGGGGAAGCGGCAGCTGCAGACTTGCGCACAGCCAGGTGTGGGATTCCGTCGCGTTTCCCCGACCGGGACGCGCAAGGTCACCAGCGCGGTCTGAGCCTTGCTTCCTCATTATTAGACTAGGCACTGGGGAGACTCTGAGGCCCGTCCAGATCTAGGGTCTGAGGCGGTGGTGTCCTGAATGTTGCTTTTCTAGGATCCTGTCTGTAAAGCGCCATGAGGTCCTTGGAATCATAGTGCTGACTTCATTTTGTCACCCACTGCTTATTTGTCACCCACGAAATGGCCGCTTTAGAATCAATAACCATAATATCATTACTATATAGATAGTTTACCGATCACTTTAAATGGTAGGCTTGGATCAAATCATTACTTCCATTTTACAGATGATGAAATTAACAGTTTCTTTTAATACTAATAATCATTATTAACTGAAAACGTAAATTGCTTAAGAATATATAGATATGAAACTACTTTTTCTGGAGCCACTTTCAAAGAATGCTCCTGATCTGACCTTAAACAAAAGGAAAGGGCATAGCGATGTTATCTTTTAGGTCAGGAAAATAAACAGAGTTTTCTGTTTTCTTCCCCCTTTTGTAAGCAGTGACATTTGAGAGGTTTCTAACCAGCAGGTTTTTGCTTATGCCTGAAAATTATCCGACTGACATTAGCCTAAACAAGGGGCAGGGGGCAATCTGGGGGGACCTCCCTTGTGCTTTAAACAGTATATTGTGAGGCCACAGAAATGGGGGCTACAGTTTTCAGGGAAATACCCTTTTGCTCAGTTTATTGGGTGGGTTGCATAGTCTCCCTGGCCTCAGAAAATGGTCAGGAGGGTAGAAAGGAAGGAGGTTTGTTGGCATCTGCTTGCTTCCTTTGAGGCTTAGGTGTTGTTCAAAGAACCCCAAGGGATGAGGTCCAGCTGGGGAACTGGTTTGGGGTGGGAGTGGTAAGGGTGGTAGAGGAATCCCAGTGGCAGAGCCCTGCTCATTGTGTGCTGTCACCTGCACTACGGTCTGAGGAGATGGCCACGACTCTTTCTTGTGTGATAAAGCTCAGAAAGTTGCCTCAACTGAAACAGCTAGGAAGGAAGACAACTGGCTTTCAGACCCAACCATCTGAGCTCCAACTTCAAAGCCATCTCCTGTTTCAAAGCCCTAGACGTCAGGAAGGTTCTCAGGTCCCATCAGAGTGATAGTGCCGGGTTGGCTGAGATCTCCAGGGCAATGAGAGTGTGGGTCTCAAATCTACCAGGATCTGGCTCCAAAGCAGTGAGATTCACTGCAAGTAAAGTCACACAGCAAGAAATGGCAACAGTGCCCCAGGAGACAAATCGAGCTCCTGAAAGGCCAGGAAGTTAAGACTTTTTTAATATATTAGAGTGGTTGGGGAAAAAATATATTTTTTAAGATTTTATTTGTTTGTTTATTTGACAGTGAGAGAGCGCGCTGGCCTACCCACACATGAGCGGGGGAGGGGCGGCAGGAGAGGGAGAAGCAAAGAGCCCAACACAGCAGGGTTCCATCCCAGGACCCTGGGATCAAGACCTGAGCTGAAAGCAGCCACTTAACCCACTAAGCCACCCAGGTGCCCTGGGGGAAAAATATTTTCTTAAAGACTATTTCATGACTTAAATTTTATGAAATTCAAGTTTCCGTAGCCATAAATAAAGTTTTATTAGAACATACCCGTGCTCATTGTGTCTTTGCCTGCTTTCACATTACTAATTCTGACTTGAATAAAATCGATTATTATTCACCATACTTATGTTCAAGAAAGTCATCAGGAATACTGAATTAGCAAGTACTGAACCATTGTTCCTGAGGGAAATACAGAAGTAGGTTTATCTGGAAGTCTCTGGTCACAAAAGTTTTGTCAAGAGATGAATACATATTCATCTTTTATGTGTGATGAATACATAAACACATTTTATGTGTATTTCTTTTTAAAGAAGTTTTATTTTTATATATTGTTTATTCACTAACATTGAACTCATGGTCAGTGTGCTCTTGGACAAAACTTCCCTAACACACACATTTGTCCCCTTAAAGTCACATAGCAGCCATCTTGTGCCCCTGGAGCACTATGCTTGGGTGCTATTTTAAACACCAAAATCACTCACCAAACACAGACACAAAATGACAGGAAATGGACCACAAAAAAGACATTTATGTTTGGTGTGAGAGCTGAAATGAGAAGACAGAATGTCACCTTGTCCAACTTCACGTCTGGGAACATAGGTGTCAGGCGACTCACAGTTTTCACTGCTCTGCCCACGTCCATGAGTGACTGCAAAGGCGCTACAGTACTGCTTTGGGGTTATAAATATATTTTAGTCAGTGGGCAAATTTGTAACTACAGAATCCAAGAATAATGAAGATTCACCGTCCTAGCAGCAGAGACGATATGGACTGCAAAATCCGTAATATTTACTGGCCCTTTATAAAAGAAGTATGCCAGACCCTGCCACCCAGTGTTCTTAGCTTTCCCCCCAAAGGTAGTGAAATGGGCACAAAGGGACACCATCATGACGCCCAAACTAGAGGGCGCTCATAAGGAAGAGCAAAATGAAATAGGTTATGAGATCAGGAAACTGGGAGCTCATGTAATTGAAGGTGGAAAGAATTTCTAAACTGTCGGACAAAGCTTCAGTTTCTTCTCATCACAGATCTTCTGGTTTTCATTCAACGAACATTTTTTCCCAGTACTTTTTAATGTGCATGGGTCTGTACCCGGTGTCCGGTTTAATCAATAACCCTTTTGGGCGCCTGGGTGGCTCAGTGGGTTGGGCCGCTGCCTTCGGCTCGGGTCATGATCTCGGGGTCCTGGGATCGAGTCCCGCGTCGGGCTCTCTGCTCGGCGGGGAGCCTGCTTCCGTCTCTCTCTCTCTGCCTGCCTCTCCGACTGCTTGTGATTTCTCTCTGTCAAATAAATAAATAAAATCTTTAAAAAAAAAAAAAAAAAAAATCAATAACCCTTTTACCTGGTCAGTGCATTGTAACCGAAGCAGTGAAAGGCAGGGAGAGAAGAGAAGACCTGAAGCAAAGCCTAGTCGGTTTATCTTGGAGCTATCTATACCTATCTATCTATCTATCTACTTGGATGTATGGACTTGGAGATGTATAGACTTGGAGAAGCAGCCTCTGAAACAGATGATTTTTAACACTTGTTTGCTTGTTATGACTTTTTTTTTTTTAAGATTTTATTTATTTATGTGACAGACAGAGATCACAAGTAGGCAGAGAAGCGGGCAGAGAGACAGAGAGGAAGAAGCAGGCTCCCTGCCAAGCAGAGAGCCCAATGTGGGGCTCGATCCCAAGACCCTGGGATCATGACCTGAGCCAAAGGCAGAAGCTTTAACCTGCTGAGCCACCCAGGTGCCCCTGTTACGACTTCCTGATTGCAGAAAAGTTTTGAGACAGCTCACCACCAAAGCACATGCTAACAGGATGAGGGAGACTAAGGGGGTGTGTGCATGGGGAGCCTGAGAAGTTGTGCACCACAAGGGGGCCCTGGGCTTGTTACATGGAGTTGCAAATTTGAATTTCAGGTTCTCATCTCAAAACACTCGGGTTGGGGGAGATAAAGTCAGTTCTGAGAGCAAACTTCGTGGACAGAGGGCTTTCTGCAGTCCTTAGGAGTCACACGGTTTCCTGATATGAGGTTTCTCAGAGTGGAACCCGGAGGGACGGGGCCCCGGCTCCACAAACTCAAGCCGATCCAAACCAAATGCTTAACTGCTTCCTACCACAATGGAAACGCAACTCTGTATTTAATTTGGAACCTACATATTAAATGTCTGACTATTTACTTTCCCCATGTCTGGCCATACCCGAAAGAAAGAACCTAAAGTACCAAGAGGAGTGATGCCCGGAATAATTTTGAAATTGCCCTTCATGGGAGACTTTCTCACCCGGCCTCTGGCTCAGGGTTGGAAGGCATCCGTTTGGCGCTGAGAGAGACCGTAGTTTGTTGTTAACCGAGGGGGCAATCCGTAGACTAGAAATTTTAGACTGCTGTGGGGTCTAGAGGGCCGGCAGGCAAAGCCAGGAACTTTTCTCAGGAAACGGTTCGGGGCCCACCCTAGCCATGAACAAGTCACGGCTTTATTCTACAGGGAGGGCGAGAGGTGATTTCATCCTGGAAGATTTTCAAAGGCCACCACCCCGGGAAAAAATTCCAGCAATGCTTACATTTCTATGGACCAAAAAAGAAAAAGGAGAAGAAAAAAAGCGTGTTTCTCCGAAGCCCCCCATGGCGAGCAGCATACCTGAAGTACCATTACTACTCCTTCCCTGACCCTTCGTCTAGGAGACATATTTCTTCTTCCTACTTCTTGCCATGGAGACAGAAGCTTAGATCAATTAAGGACTGGAGTCCTAGAACCCGGCTCCCACTGCGATTTTCCGCCAGTCAGGCGCTGTTACAGCCAGCCACCAGAGCTCGTGGTATCAAAATGTGGCCGTGGGTGGAACATTAAGTAACAGGCCGCGTTGGGGGACAGAGGAGTTCTGCTCACCTCCACCCCATAAGCACACACACCCAGCACCATCAGCTCGGCCTTTCCCTAAACCAACCTCATTCCCGAGCCCGGCAGTGGGGGCTGCCAAGTCCTCACGGGGGTCGGGACTCCTCTAGCCCCCTGAAGAGCTGACCGTCCACCTGTGCGTTCGATCTCATGAAGTGGCTTCCACGTGAGAGGGATCACACAGTGTGTCGCTGAACTGGGCATCTCTGCATTGAAACCCCGTGCTCCCTCTCCCTCCCAGCTCCTAAGCTCTCTGTACACCTGAGACCAGGCAGGTGCTAGAGATAATGCTCAAAAAATGATCAGACGAGGAGACCCTAAGCCCTTTCATGTTGGGGATTAATTTGAAGGGATTTGTCAGGCACAGGGTTCTCCTCCTGGCTTAGTGGAATCCCACACTCTCCTTGTGGACTGGGGTGGAGAAGCCCCTTCTTGAACTGCATCTTTGAACCAAGACGCGGCCCCTCCCATGGTCCTGGCAAGTGACATTTGGAAGCACTAAAACCGTAGTGTCAACTCAGAGTGTCAACTCAGAGTCTGAACAGAAAACCTCAGTGCGTCAACCTCATTTACACTCTTTTACTTTTATCTTCCCAGCTTGTTGCAAACAAATTAAGTCTCTTGGTGGTTCCTTACGGCTTCTTCCAGAGGTGAGGCTTTAGGCAAAGATAAGGGAGTGTGAAAAGAGGCCCTTTCTCTGAGAAGAGAAATGTGAGGGTTGAGAACAGAGATTGGCGATTAAATTACATATAATACGTTTCCTGTCCATTACAGACTTACATCTGACAGTTCAAAGATTTTGCTTAAGTCTCGATTTCTGTGTGTGAGCCGTTTGTGCCGAGTGAAAAGAGTTCTTCAGATTTTATTGCGTATTATTTTTTAAAGGAGAGGTGCTTGGGTAGGTGAGTAGGTGAATGACTGGAAAAGTTAGCTCAGATACAATCACACCCACCAGGGCGCACGTAAAACAGAGTCCCAAGGAAAATTGTCAGAGTAATTTGCAGCCCAGAGATGGAATGCAATTACAAACAGCTCTGGTGCAGCCCTCGATAGCTGAGACCTTAATACAAAGGAGGAGAAACATACCTTGTGAGCATTTAGATGGCCATTCTCTGGGGGAAAAAAAAAAAGACAAGACCCAGCATCCATTGCAAATGTGTCTGTCCATCCTCGCCCTACTTAAAATTTCCTCCAGGCTCCATCCATCCTAACTCAGAGGACAAATGCTGATTTGGATTGATGGTGTCGCAGAGTCCAGACTGACAAAAGGACAAGAAGGATAGCCACCCTCCAGGTTCCTCGCTGCTCTCTGCATGTCATTAAGGGGGCAATCCTAGACCCCCCAAGATACTCGCTTATGAATTGTTAGATTTCTCTTCCCACGGTTAGATGGAGGTTCCAAGTCAGCATCTCTTACTGGTCGTGTGGCCCTAGATCCTTGCATGTAGTAGGTGTTTGGAAATGTTGGCGAGGCTGCTGTAGGCATGGACTGGAGGAAGAAGCTCCTTATCCAGCAGATACAGACCATGAGGCAGCCTCCCGAGCCCTCCATTTTTCTGAGCCTGGAGCTGGAGCAAGAGCTTTTCCTAGTAGAAAATACTTTTCTTCGTCCTTCAGCTTCAAAGGCAAGCCTTGTTGTAAAGCAGAGTGTCTGTTCTGCTAACCTTTTTTCGTACTCTGGGCATATGACAGGCACTGGGCTAGGTGTTGAGGAGAGAGAAGGAAGTAAGGGAATGTTTGCCCCTGACGAGGCTGCTGTCTGGTCATAGCAGACCCAGACCAAAACCCAAACAAATCAAAATAAAACAAAGCACAAATCCAGACGATGACAAAATACTGTGGCAAAACAGAACTCAGAGGGAGGACACTTTACCCACCCTGGGGCCTTCCTAGAGTCTCTCGAACCATGAATTAGCGTGAGCGAGGCAGGTTAAAATTTTCCACTTGGCCGTTTTACAGAAGTGTTTGGAAATGTGAGCAGGCAGGACCCTTCGGTCACCTGGGGGGACGCCCGTGGCACTGCCGGGTGGCGCCCATGTCAGTGACGAGGACGGGGGGTAAGGACAGAGCCTTGCTGGGGCTTTTCCAGCTCCTCGCCAGCCAAAACATGGATTTCATTTTGTTTTGTTTCTGTTTCAACCCTTGGGGACTTCACATTTTGAAAACTGGTATCTGGTCAATGAAAGTGCTTTAAGCAAACCTAATTAATTAGTTTTCTCATAATTTATCAAACCTACCTATTACCACCAATGGAAGCTTCTGACCATCCAGGTCAGCAAATGACACCATACTGGGGAGGATGTAATTCCTTATAAATCAACAAAGTGTTTTAATCAATTTGTACAGATTTATTGTGCTAAGATAGGCTTGGCATCAGCCTTTTCCTCAGGTCCTTTTTATTTTTATTATTATTTTTTTAAAGATTTTATTTGTTTATTTGACAGACAGAGATCACAAGTAGACAGAGAGGGAGGCAGAGAGAGAGGGAAGCAGGCTCCCTGCTGAGCAGAGAGCCCCATGCGGGACTCGATCCCAGGACCCTGAGATCATGACCTGAGCCGAAGGCAGCAGCTTAACCCACTGAGCCACCCAGGTGCCCTTATTTTTGTTTTTTAAAGATATTAAAGTAAGGGTGTCTCAGTGGGTTAAGCATCTGCCTTTGGCTCAGGTCACGATCTCAGGGTCCTGGAATCAACCTTGCATAAGGCTCCCTGCTCAGTGGGAAGCTTCCTTCTCCTCCCCACTCTGCCTGCAGCTCACCCTGCTTATGCTCTCTCTCTCAAATAAATACATAAAATCTTAAAAAAAAAAAATAAAGATATTAAAGTTGTAACTGGTACACACAAGCTTTCTGAATCAGGGAGTGTGTCTGAATACCAGAGAGTCTTAAGCAAATTTCTGACTTACACAACTAATGTGCACACTTACTTTAAGTTTTTTTGCTTGACGCAGGTCACCCTTTTTTCCATTCCACCTCACCATGAAGCCTCCAGCCCATTATGGAAGGGATTCCTGACCAAAATTCTTTGTCTCCAATAAACTAGGGTATTCAGGAGCCTAAAATATCAAATCAAGGAGGGGCCCTGGGTGGCTCAGTGAGTTAAGCCTCTGTGTTCAGCTCAGGTCATGATCTCGGGGTCCTGGGATCGAGCCCCACATCGGGTTCTCTGCTCAAGCCGGGAGCCTGCTTCCTCCTCTTTCTCTCTGCCTGCCTCTCTGCCTACTTGTGATCTCTGTCTGTCAAATAAATAAATAAATCTTAAAAAAAAATAAAAAAATAAAAAAATGCCAACTTAAGGAAAAAACAAAACATACCAAACGAAAACTCTTAGTTTCCTGATAATTATCAAGGATCTCCCTATCCCACAAACCCCGGAATCTTTTATAAGGTGACCTGTAGGCATGTTGCAGGCACTCCAGGGCCCAGATAGCATGGGGGGATGGGGCGGGGGTGGGGGGAGGGGAGCGTCTCTGCTCTTCCTAAAGCCAGGCCTCCTCCGGGTCATCCCTGGTTTCAGCTGCCCCCTTTACCCTTCCAAACGCATGCCTGAGGCCAGGCTTCTCTCCGGAGCCTTGCTGCCAGATTTCCATCGCCTGGGGCAGCTAGATGTCCTGCGCAATCTGCCAGATGCCCACGGCTCACTGGACTTCCCCATAGTCAGCTCAGATTGTTTCTGCTCCCGCCTGAAGGGCGTAGCTTTAAGGGGGAGCATCACCTTCTGCCGGGCTGCATTTCCGTGTTGGGGCCTTATCGCCAGTCACCAATCTTCCTTTTACCCCGAAGAAGCTGGCCCCAAAGCCTGCTCATTCGGCCTCCTCCCGCTGTGTTCCCGCAGCCCCCTCTTGGTTCTGGGGCTCATGTGGGGATTGCTGTGGGGGACCCCGTGGCGGATCTCTGTGGGGATTGCTGCGGGGGACCCCGTGGCGGATCTCTCCCTGCCGGCGCACCCCCTCCGCCCCGCCCGCCCCGCAGACTGCTCCTTCAGAGCTTCCTAAAGCTTCCCGGTGCCTGTAGGGTGACACACAAATTCTTTAGAACTGTGTGTGAGGCCCCTCCCCAATCTCACAGGTGCTCGCTTCTCCAGGTCCTTCTCTTGCCAAACCTTCCTGGACACAACCCGCTCCCCCTGCCATGCAGAGCCCTCCCCGCCTGCTCACCGAGCCAGACTCCTCCAGGCCGCTGGGAACGCCGCCCCGTCTCCTCCATCATCCTTCAACACCCGGCTCACCCGTCATCTCCTTCTCTGGGCCTCCAGGCGGAGTTTCCACTAGAGCACGTTTTATTGAAATTATTTGTCTCCCTGAAAAAAAAATAAACACATCTTCAAGTCAAAAGGGGTGACAGTTTTGTGCCTTTCCTCTGTTGGTTTGTAGCAGGGACCCCACACGTTTGTTGAATGATGAACCAAGTAAAGATCTAGGGCTAGTGGTTCTGGATTCTAGAGACTCCATAAAGGAACGAAGCCATCAAAACTTCACCCCGGGGGCCTGGCGAACTTGAGCTTGGACAGTATCAACCTTAATTAATATTAATCTTACCAGGGGCACCTGGGTGGCTCAGTCGGTTAAGTGTCTGACTCTTGGTTTCAGCTCAGGTCATGATCTCATGGGTAGTGGGATCAAGTCATGTGTCAACCTCTGGGCTCTGCAGGGAGTCTGCTTGAAATTCTCTCTCTCTGCCCCTCCCTCTGCTTTCTCTCTCTTTCAAATAAAATAAAAAAATCTCAAAAGATATTAATCTTGTGAGTATCTATGGTTTATTTTAGCAGATGTTTAAAAGAAGAAAGAATAAGAAACAGACATTCAGAAATAATAATACATACTGCTTCTGATGCGTTGGGCACGGTTGTAATATCTTTATTCTGATTGACTCCATTTTACATATATGAAAACTAAGGTTGGGACACCTGGGTGGCTCAGTTGGTTGGACGACTACCTTCGGCTCAGGTCATGATCCTGGAGTCCCGGGATCGAGTCCCGCATCGGGCTCCCAGCTCCACGGGGAGTCTGTGAAAGACCCCTCTCCTAGATAGACCCCTCCCCTAGTAGATAGATAGGATAACTAACTGCTTGTTTGCTTTTCTGTAAACCGCTGGCTTTCAGGTATGAAATTAGGTTATCAATTGTGTGTGAATTGCTCTCTTACCTTTCTCTAGCCGCGTGGCTTATAGAAATAATAGAGACGCCATGATGGCACTCCTCCCTTCCCCCTTCTTGCTCCCCTTCCCCACCTTTCCTTTCGCGCCCACGGGCCCTCATAACCAATCAGCTTACTCCCCCCTCCCCGCCGCTCTCTTCGGGCGCGCGGGTCCCTGGAGCCAACCCGCAAACTCCAAGTATGCCTTTTTCAAAAGTTCAAACTGTCCACCAATCAATTGCGCCCCACCCAAAACTTGTTTGTACCTTCCTATAAAAGACCCTGCTTCACTCCGGTCGGGGTGCTCGGTTAGCTGGAGCTGCCGACCACCCGCCGGTACCTGCGTGACAATAAACCTCTTGCTGTTTGCATCCAGTGGCAGTGTTGGATTCTTGGGTAAGGGGATCCGCGGGTCTTTCATCTGCTTCTCTCTCTGACCTTCTCCTCGCTCATGCTCTCTCTCACTGTCTCTCTCTCTCAAATAAATAAATAAAATCTTTAAAAACAAAAAACAAAAAACTGAGGTTAATGAACCAGGTCCCTGACATCACAGCATTCGTATAAATGGTGGTTTGACCTCTGAGAATCTGTCCAGAGTCTGTGCTCCTACCTGGGAGGGGTAGGATAATAGAATAGAATAATAATAACAAAGACCAGCGGCTCACAGAGCTAAGTGCTGGTGGTGGGCTACAGGCACGTTCTGCTCTAAATGCTTTATGGGATTTCTCTGCGAGGGACTCCAACAACTTAACCAGCAGTGCCCTGTTTTGCCTCATCTGCAAAATGGGATCATGATGCCTCCCGACCTCACAGGTTTGCAGTGAGGATTAAATAGGGTAATACACGGAAAACCCAGAATGGGACAGGCCTAGCCTAAATGAACAATTTCTCATGCAACCCCAGAGCTACTCCCAGCTTTGGGGAATAATGATGGGGAAAGTAGAAGGCCAGTGCAGGCTGGCAGTGCTGACCGGCCGAGCCCCACAAGAGCCAGGGGTGTGACTGAAAGTCAGGGCCCCTCGCTGGAGGTCATCTCAGAGAAAGGGCTGGCCCTGAGTAGTGCACTGGTTGTTTCACTGGGGAGAAACACGTAAGCCCCTTCAGGGTGACTCTTTCCCGGATGCCAGCCAGCCTTAGCCCATGTGTCGCTGTGGTCGAAAACCTCTGGGCAGTCACAGCCCCTCTGAGTCTGTGTTCACTTTAGAAAGATCAGGTACATGGGTTCAGCCATCTCACAAGCCCCATGAATTTCAACCTTCTCTGCCTCCACGGTCCCGAGGCTCTGACTCACCAAGATACTTTATCAGCCCGTCCTTCCTTGCCACCCCAGAGGAAGGCATGTTCCCGCCATTTTGAAGGCCACCCTTCCCCCAGCTACGCCACGTTTTCCCCACCACACAGGCACTTTGGTGTCCTCTGTGTACCCTTTCCCTCTCCGTTGGGGAACTTCCTTTGTCTTCAAACCTATATATTCACCCCCTTAGTTACTTCAAACCCAATCTGCGTGCTCCTGAACTTCAGAAAATTTTCCCAGTCTGCCTTCCCTGGCTACCCGCCCCCACTCCGACCCCCACCCCCGACCCCTATGGTTATCTCCTTTACCAGCCGGACTTGCTGAGGGACTATTAGCTCTCACTCCAGGGCCTTCCTACCTCCAGTAATATTCCTCTAGAACAATTTGGATAGTTCTCCTTGGCCAAAGCGGGCAAACGCTCAAGATCCCGGAGTTTCCCTAGCCAAGACAGGCTGAATATTGTCTGTTAATAGAAGCAAGAGAAACACAAAGTGATCTTTCTGCTTTGTACATTAAAGGGATCCTAAGAAACTAATTTAAAGTGTTGTTTTTACAGGTTTCTTTGTTTTGTGTGTGTGTGTGTGTGTGTGTTTTGGAGGGTGTGGGGTGCAAGGGGAGGCACATGCAGGTATAAGAAATGACAGAAATGAAGGAAAGGACTGAGGGACACAGAGGGAATGGCCAGTTTGGGAGGCCCGGGGAGGGCCCTGGAGTCAGGCTGGTTTGTGGGATGGAGAGAGAGAAGTCACAGGAGAGACAAGGAAGAAATATGGCCAGAGGGGAGCAGATCCACATGACAAGAGGGCAAGAAAAGGAATAGGCCAGGAAGTTAGGGTGAAAAGTGAAATAAGAAATGGCATTGCAGTGGTCAACATGAAAGAGTCTGGTTCTTTGGGGGTCTCCCAAACCCAGAGGCAGAGGCAGAGGCAGGAGGGGCGGAGCCTGATTTCAGGATTTTAGCGAGTGTATTTCAGTAATTAGAAACACTGCCTTGGTCCTTCTTTTGTTTGCTTCCTTCTCATACTGCTTCTTTCTTCTTTTGTTGCTTAAATGAGGCTTTTGTTTTATTTGGAGGCACTGGCGCTCCTAGTCCCTGATTTTATCTTCATTTGTACTTTTCTTGGGATTAAGTCAGTTTAGGATCAGAGAAAACTAGAATGTGGATGACAGCAAATAAATGGAGTTAGTCTTCAAAAGGGCTTTCTTATTCTGTTAGGTCTGCTGTGTCATGAAAAAGCAAAAATCATGAAAAATGGCCCCTGGTCCCTGGATGTCAGACTGAACTCTCCATTGAAGTCATTCAAAAGGGGAGGTCATGGATGGTCCTGTTGGATGTCTCAGGGTAGAAGGCCCAACGGGAGATGCCCACAGGTGGCACTGAGGCAGAGGTCAGTCTGACTCAGGAGTGTTTAGGTCCGGCATTAAGTCGGTTGAAAGCAAACCAATAAGCCAAGAAACCAACAGCTATACCATTAGTCTTCCTTCCCAGCCAAGTCATTTTGCTTCTGGAAATTTAGCATCTTCTTCTCTTTGCAGCAAGTGGCAGGAAAACGTATTCCATTTTCAGTGTTCTGGGTCTTGGAATAAAATATTCTCTAACTCTTTGAGATGTTGCAACATTTCAGGGCGTCCTAAGGGTTCAGATTTCCTTTGCTTTAATAATCTTTACAGACTGTGTGAACTTCAAAATAAAGCTTGGCTTCTCTTTGTTATTGGAAAAAATACATCCTATCAGCCAGCCCTAGAAGTCAGGAAAACGAGTTTCTCTGGAGCATGACATTAAATTCCCCATTTCCTTGATTAATTATCTCCTGTGCTAAGTGCTTGCTTGAGCAGGGTGAGGAAGCTTCATTGAGCTTCCATGGGAGGGGTGGCTAGCCTTGGACCACAGTCTTTAGCCTAAAAAACCGTCATAAACTGCTCTTCTTTGAGAACATGCTCAGATCACGAACCACCCAAGGTATTTCCCACATCTTTCTAAGAGGCTTCTGGCTTTGATCACCAGTTATACATTATATACATCTTTACTGAAAATAAGAAAAGAAATAGATTATTTTAAGAAATTATACTGTTTAATATCACAGATCTTTGACAACTTTGGAGAAGGATAGAGCATGTTAAGAAATAGCCCTTTGAGGCAAAATGCTAGGAACGTTTGGTGAAGATCCTTGTCTTGTTTGGAGTTGTTACGACTGACCTTTGCACTCAGACATCCCACTGTTATCAAACCTGGATCAGGAACCCCTATCACTGGGGGATACCATGGGCTCTGACAGCTGTCACCAGGTGGCCGGTATCATCAACATGAAAGGAAGCCTGGACACCGGATTCGAGGAAACTGAGGGGACAGGCTCAGACCACGAAGGGACAACCGTTGTTTAGTCCCAACAGCAACATCAGTGAGGATGCCTTGGCTCTCAGCCAGCAGAGCAGAATAATCTGAATTAGTAAACATCCTTTCAGATCAGCTACATCTTTATCTTTGGTTCGGAAATGTACAAATACTCTAGCAGCAAAGGAAAGAGGTCAATCAGCTCAAGCTTGAGAAACTCAGAAGCCTGCCATGGGCTGGAAGAGACGCAGTTTGATTCCCATGGAATTTTGAGTGAGTTATCTGAGCTGAAATGTGGCCAGGAAGATTTTAATAAATAATTACTGTATTCCTTCCTTCTTTCTACTCTCCCCTCCACTTCTCTCCCCTCCCTCCTCAACCCTCCCCTCCACTTCTCTCTCCTCTAGCCCTCCCCTTTCTCTTCCTTCCTTTTTCAAAGAAGATTGTTACTGGTGGAAAAGAGAGATGGGAATTGGAAGTACTCTTGGATCTTTGAAATCAAACTTGCACTAACGCAGCAGCCACTAGCTACCTGTAGCTATTTAAATTTAAACTGATACGAAATTTAAATGAAACTAAGCAGTCAGCTCCTGGGTCACATGACCCACATTTGCAGTGCTCAACAACCACACAGGGCCGGTTAGCCCAGAGAGGGAAAATTTCCATCCCGGCAGAATGCTCTGTTGTACGGGCTGCTGTCGAATTTCTTGAATTCCTTTGCAAATATTATATCTCTACTTTGTTTCTTTAAGCCTCCCCACTTCTTTGAGCTTCTTCCTGTATAAAATGAGTCTAAAAGGTTTCCTTCAAAGGACTGCTGTGAAATTTAAATGTGACATTAACTGTGTGTAATGCACATATCCCAGTACCCAGCGCATTATAAGTGTAGAACTAGGTAGGTCAAAAAGTCCATTCAGACTTGAGCTAGACACACTTGGACTTGAAAGTTACCTGCAAACTACAAAGCTTTCTGAAACAGTTTCCTTGGGAATTAGATTATTTTTACAGGATCAAATCACTCACCATGGTTGATGAGAGCCATTCTCCGAGTCCTAAAGAGAGGAAGGCCTTTTGCTTTCCAAAATGCTTTGTATCTTACTAGGAAAGAGAAAGAAATGAAAATCCCCTAAGAGGAGCAATGTTTCTAGACCCGAACTAATTTTTTTAAGTCCAATGAAATGAAAAAATCTCTGCAAAGATCTGTTTATACTATAGGTGTCAACACAGCCTTGGGCCCAGACAGGCAAACCACTGCTCTAATGGGAACTGTGTATACACAGCAAGGGTAATTACTTTGGGCTACAGCTGCCAACATGATTTAGCAAACTCCCTGCCTGCAAAGGACTGATGATCCCCTGGAGAATGGGCCCAAATTCATTGCAACTGCACAGACCTACATGAGCTCCCCCTGCCACAGGCTCTTTGAGGTCTTTTGTAATTTGCATTCCTTGGGCAAATGGAATTTAAATTCCTTAGGCAAATTTCATCCTGATGGAACACCAAGATGACATGCATGCCATGATCTCATTGTTGAGGATTTTTGCTTTATAATCATTAATGTATGCTTCAACAGGCAGGTGAGGTAAAGCATTTGGGTCCAATCCCACTTTGCTTTCATGAAAGCTCCTTTCCCTTTTACGAACCCTTACTTTTCAAAGCACCTTCACGAAGATCTCAGTTGTACTTTATGGTAAGATTGTATGTTGGGCAGGGCACAATGACATACTGCAGAAAGTCACAGGATCGGGGTTCTGGTCCTGAGCTGCACGTTCAGAAGCCTGTAGGTAGATGTTCCCCCTGTACTGCTGAAGCAGTATGAGACCAGAGGGGTTAGGCATGTTGCAATCAGAGCAGGGATCTAATTGTTCTCAGCTAGCAGAGGAGGGAGAACCTGTCCTGTTTCACAGGGAAGCCCAAGTGGAATCTTTGTAAGTTTCAAATGAGATATTCAACTTGCAAACAGAACTATAAATTCTTTCAAGCATTAACTTGAAGCCAAACTGCCTCATACGTTTTTTCCTACTTCATGTCACCTTCAGCATCTCAGTTGTAGGGATTATTTGAGACCTGGATTAATGTGATTATTTTGCTATGAACCTTCATTTTCCTAGAGTTCTTCTCAATTCTGATGCTAGGGCCATGCAGATTGGTTGCTACGATGAGAAATTTACCTTCTGATTGGGAAAGGTCAGCAAATGAAAGATGGTTGAGGCAGTGGATGTCAGTTGGAGTCTTGACTCCTTTCCCTGGTTCTGGGTATCTTAATTGTCACTACCTCTCTAAGGTATATCCTTATTTTAGAATACTTATGCTTCATGGGGTACATGTGAAGCTTAAATTAAGTGTGAAAAGTGGACAAAAATAAGGTCCCATGAATGATGTTGTAAAATTCTACACCTATCTATAGCCTTTGTCTCTCCCTGTACGTATACACACACACACACACACACACACCCCTAAATAGTGATGTTAGAAAGCACAGATTAGGATCGTCTTAATTTTTCTTTAGATTTTACTTTTCAAAAAATCTCACTAGTCTTCAACAGCTCTGGAAAAAAAAAAAAACAAAAAACAACTCTTAAAGAACCATCTGATGTTGCTCGTAGTTTCCAATTATTCTATCTATACTTTGGTGAGCAAGATGTTTTCAGGTTAATAACTGCCTTGAGTTTTGTTCCATTCTGATTGTAACACCCCCACCCCACCCCACAGGAGCCTGTCCTCACAGCCAGTACACAGCGGATCATTTTCTTTAGTGTCCGTGAGCATTTAGTTCTGTTTCGGGAGGGTGAAGGCATTTTGCTCACTGCCTGTCTTCAGTACTGAGCGCAGTGTGAGGTAAACAGTAGGCGTCGAGTAACTTGACTGAAGGAGTGGATGAAGTAAATGGGTTAGCCTGACAAAGCCAACTGAATGCACAGTGGTGTCAGTAAGGCTGTCTCCTACCTCCCGGTAACCTTCCGCAGCCTGGCTGACAACTAAGGTTGTAGGTATTTCTGGCTTCAGACATAGGTTTGGAATTCCTTTTTTTTCTTTTAAAGATTTTACTAATTTGTTTGATGGAGAGCACACAAGCAGGGAGAGTGGCAGGCAGAGGGAGAAACCAGCTTCTTGCTGAGCAGTGTTGGACGTGGGGATCGAGCCCCAGGACCCCAGGATTATGACCTGAGCCGAAGGCAGACTCTCAACCAAGTCACCTAAAGGCCCTGTGCCTTATTATTATTATTTTTTGAAGATTTTATTCATTTATCAGACAGAGATCACAAGTATGCAGAGAGGCAGGCAGAGAGAGAGGAGGAAGCAGGCTCCCCACTGAGCAGAGAGCCTATGTGGGGTTCAATCCCAGGACCTTGAGATCATGACCCGAGCTGAAGGCAGAGGCTTTAACCCACTGAGCCAACTAGCCACCCACCCTCCACCCCGCCCCGCGCCTTATTTAGCTCTGAGGAAACCAGGTCTGGAAGTAGAGAAGACAAAACAACAAAAACAACAAAAAAAACCCCTTTGGCCTCTGTGTGTCTTTTAAAAATTATTGCGGTTTCATTTTTCCCCCTCTAACTATGCCCAGACTGAGTGTCAGAATAAAACCTCTTCTGAAATGTTATCAGTTTCCGAGAAACAGTATTATGATTAAAACTCCATCACAAAGAACTCATTTAGAATCTGCGGGGACAGCCTCTCTATACAGCATCTACGCGTCTTCTCCAGCTTAAACTCTCAGATTTCTTTGGGTTTAACCCGTCCCCTCTCTGCAATCGCAAAAATGGGCAGTGATGCGCCCAAGCGAGGGCTCTGGCTGACGGCATCTCAGGTTCTCCCCATTCTCAAATAACAGAAGATGACTCAATGAGTTCCATTTAGCAAATAAATTTATTAGGTGCCTACAAGTACAAAACACTGAAAGCCGCTGTAGGAGATTATAAAGATGTGTAGAAGAGCCCTGCCCTCAAAGAGCTTACAATCTAGGTGATTAGTCACAATTAGTAAGTCGTGGCGATAGCACTTGAGGTGACTTACAGAGTTCCTGGAACATTCACGTCCTTGGAGTTCTGCTGTTGTCAAACTGTAAGGAATCCTTTCCACAGGAAAGCTGAACAGTGGGAAAGAGACCTTTTGTGGACTTAAACGGTGACCTTGGCTTTGCTTCTGAGCATCTTTCTCTCGCTGGTTCCTTATTCTTGTAACTTTCTCAGCATCGTTTCCTAATGACCTAATGACCTTTGTTAGGAGAGAATCTCCACGCTTCCTGAACCTTCACCAGGGTTTCCTGTTTGTTAGTGAGTGGCTCAGTGGCAGTTTGGCCTTGGAATGATTTGCAGTCCGATTTTTCCTTCAGCAAATCTGATTTTCATTTTAGTTGCTGCTAGAATGATATGCGTTGCAATCTGTGGTTTTAAGAGTAGGCGTGAGATGCAATACACAGGAAAGCAGGCCAGACCTTTCCCTTACTTTAAACATTTAATAGTGCACTTACGGATTATATTCTGTACAGATATAGAGCAAGTTATAAACCTCTTTTTTTTTCACTTAGATTGTATTCACGTAAAGTGTATTTACATTGGGAAAAAAAACAAAAGCTTTGAGGTACAAAACCCAAAAGAATATCTGAGGTATAAATACAAGTATATTTTAAATAATAATTTTTAACATGCTTTATCTATGTTTGAAAGCACAGTGGACATGTATACATGTTTATCTTAATAGAATGGTATATACAACATACAATCTTACAAATCTGAAAGCTATTAAAATTGAATATACAAGTACATCTTCATGAGGAACACTGATATCCAAAATACTCAAATTTTAAAACTCTAATCTTCCCTTCCCCCACAAATTCTTCAAAGAACCTTTGAAATAACACTGACAACGGTAACTAGATTATAACAAAATAAAAATCCTTCTTACAACTCTCACTCATACGTTATGCACTTCTGATCCATACAAAATTCACTAATACTGTCCCATGAGTCGGTCTGTATGGTTACAGTGCAACCTGGACAAAGACCACCTACCCTTCCGAGAAACTGTGCTGGTGCTTTTTTTTTTTTTTTTTTTTTCCCTATGGTAACTATTTTCCTTTACCACTAAAATATAGTCCAAGGGCATCGTTACAAAGGAAAAGAAAAAGAAATGAAGGGAAAATAAAGAAAAGAAAAAAGTTGCAACACCAGAAAAACTATTTGCTGAAAAGGACAAATCCAACAACTAAGCATGCGTAGCTTTCAGAAATGCGGTGAATAACAACAATCAGCACCTGTTGTTAAATTTTAATGCCACGGGTTAAATTTACAGGGATTTCCTTGGGATACATATAATTTCCTATGTTTTTGGTGTGTCCTTAAGAGTTTTGGTTATAAACATGAAAACACAAAGCATTCCAACAGGTAAAACGTTCTGAGGCTTGATTCGGGAGTAGATGTTAAGAGTGTTGAATTGTTTTATCTTGACTTATAAAACAAACATAAAAACCCCAAATGAAACTGTGCTTTGGAGCTAGTAAGTGTGGTAGGGGGAAAGGGGGGTAGTTTCTTTCCTGAACTAATTCATACTGGTTAAAAACTCTATCACTATCTGCAATCAGGTCTAAAGACAACCGTGTTTGAGAAGGGACACGGGAATCAATGGACTACAATTATTTGCAAGGGGAAGAGGTTGGTTAAAAAAAAAAAAAAGGAATGTGCTTAAGAACTTGGAGAAAAAAAGTAAGTGAACAAGGGTGTTGGGTCCCCTTTCTGGATGGGTCCACGGGCAGTCAGAAATTCCAGGTTAAACTAAACCTGACGCATCAAAATCCTTCTCTGAGGCTCCCAGTGTACCAGACACCGCGTCCAACATTTACGTCTCTGCCATTCAACCAGCAACAAACACACATACACACACTCCTCTGTGCAAACCTTTCTTTGCTCATCTCAGTGAGAAACAGCTCGAAGAGGACCATCTACTCCAGTGGATACACCAGTCCCCCAACATGCTGCAAATACAATGACATAGGGACACAGACACCGGTATCGCAAGAGAATGAAGTATCTTCATTATTTTCTGTAACGTCTTTATAGTTTTGCTTCTCAGAAGCAATTTGAATAAGAATACTTTTTTTTTTTTCTTTTGCACAGTCTTATATATTCCAGTCAAGGTCTATAATTTAGACCTTCAACAAACAGGAAGCAGCTTTAAAAACGTCTTAAATCGCTACAATTGATCCCCACATGCCATCTTAGTTTTTTCTTAGTTTTTCAGGACTAGACTCAGAGCCCAGTCTTCCAAGGACTGGCAAAGGGCGTCCAGAAACCAGCGTCCAGACAGTGGACACAGCCACTCGGCTTCCATAATCACCTAGATTTGGTGTCTTTGGTTTCAGTGTTCTGATTGCTGAAAGAGTCTCGGATCTTCACGACTTCAGCTGCACACAAATGTCCAAAAGATTTTGTGTACCACTCTGGCATGTGGCCCCTGCAATGGAAAGGAAAGGCAGATGGGTTCTCCGCACTGGCAAGCATTGAGAGAAGCCGGATGGAGCTCTGAGTACACTTCCAAGTCTTGATCCAGAAGCCACGTAAACAAAGATTACTCCTGATAGGCCCGGGTAACCTCCTGGCACGGCCACTGCCCTTTTGGAACCAGAAGTTCCTCAAGGAACAACTTACTGAGTACAGATGCTGAGTGACATTGTTCAAGGAAAGCTCGAGCATACAGAACAAAAACTGATCACACAGATGGCTGAAAATGTACCGAGATGTAAAGACTGTAAGTAAGAATTTAACCACTTGTAAAGTTTTGAGAGGTTCATGTTTTGGCTGTACTGCTGAATTTCATTGAGTTTTCTGGGATGAGCACTCATTCGATTAATTACTGAAACATAGGTTTATTCATATATATTCAGATTTTAAATACCTTTGAATATAAAATGAGAATTATCTGCTTGCTAGCTCAAGCTCTAAGTTCCTATGGTTTTAAATGTACGGCAGAAGTCTACTACCACTTTCTCTAAGGGATCGAAATTAGGAAGCAGTCTCACAGAGACCACGAAACAGGAAGGGGTTACTTTATGAAAACTGCTCTTTAGGGAGTAAATAAGATACAATGATGTGTTCACGTAAGCCATTCTCTGTACCAGACAAAAAGTCTCCTCCTCCTCCTGACCCTCACCATATCACAAAAATGAGAACCAGGACCTACCTTAAATCAGCTCTGCACATGTAGGTGAGTTTGGATTTCCCTGACCCGCAGGGTTCGATCAGATACCTGGAGAGAAGTACATTGACTCGCACCCCTGCCACAGGGGCCCGGTCATGATCCACGGACGTGAGTAAAAGGGCACATGCCCCCTTCGGTAAATTGGTCCTCCATGTTCTGTAGAGATAAAACCAGAGGGAAAAAGATGGATTCTCCTAGAAGCCAAGCTGAAAATGGGCCCTTGTGTCAGAAGAGACAGCTGAGAGGCAGGATCAGTTCCTGTGCTGTGTGACCCAGTCCTGGAGAGGTGACTTCCTCTGAACTTGTCCAAGGGCTCTCAAAAGAGCAACTCCATACAGAGCCGCTACAGCGTGTTTATATTCACACACCAGTTCTCTGAAGGAGAACCAGGGTGATATGGGACTGAAAACCATTTTTACGTTTCACGAATATACTAGCACGTGGACATCCAAATGAGTAGTGCTCTGTTGGAAAGCTCTGGACTAATGATGTGCCATTTCCTAAAGGATTTTGGAAATTCCTCATTCGATACTGTCTCCAGAGAGTTTACAGATTATATACAGTTCGGCTTTAACCACAGCTCCCTTGGGACTTCAATGTTATTTCCTGGCTTATGCATTCAATAGCTGTTTCTAGCGAGAAAATCTGTCCTAAAAGGGGCAAGAATCTGCTACCAGTGAACACAGCCAATTGACTGTGCCTCTATTTATTATATTTTTAAACTTTTAAAAGATTTTATTTATTTATTTATTTGAGAGAGATTGAGAGCGTGAGTGTGGAGAAAAGCAGACTCTGTGTTAAGCACAGAGGCCAATGCGGGGCTCGATCCCACGATCTGGAGATCACGACCTGAGCCCAAATCAAGAATTTGGATGCTTAACCAACTGAGCCACCCAGGTGCCTGGAATGTGCCTCTATTTCTGAGTTCAATTCCAAAAGCATTTTAACTATTTTCAGGGATGAACATGCGGTTGGCAGACATATAGATACATTTTCCGTACTGGAAGGGTTCAACAGAAGCGTATCTTCTACTTCACATAATTTTACCATCTCATCACATTCAGTGACACCAGGTGCATCCCTGCTACAGTGATCCATCTGGAAGTTCTTACCTCAGAACAACGTAGTCCCGGGCAGGATGGGGCGCCATACTGTTTTGGACATACTGGTAAATTTCAGTTTGGCTGTCCAGGATTTCAATCACTCTGGAATCCAACAGGTCTACGTCCCAGAGGTGTTGCTCTTTGAGTAGGCGCTTTAAGATTTCCTCAGGCATGGCAGGGACTTCAATGGTGGACCGCCAAAGCCTCAGAGGAGGTCCTTCGCTCACCTGAAGAGGATGTTTTTTTCAGTGCTAAGACAACTCATACACACCTACACTTTGAAGGCATACTGCCAGCTGTATTTACAGTCACGTGCTTGCAGACTAATTATTACCTATATGCTGGTGTCCCTGGGTATATTCAGGAGCAGGCCAGAAAACCTGGCCTTTGACCAATTTTCCGGTCAAAATTATTAACATCTCTCTTCCTGGGATTCATATTAGGGTCAATGCAAGAAAACTAAGATCATTTATCTGCATACTAACACCTGCATGGCCATCTAGATGCTCTCCACTTTTTCTCTCTTTTCAAGGTGGTAGAGACAGGATCAAGAAATACTATCATGGGCCTCATGCTAAGCCATACAAGATGTCCCTGCCCTCAAAGGGCTTTTAGTCCTAACAAGTTAATCTCTCCCACAAGTAATCC
The DNA here is from genome assembly GCF_030435805.1 of Mustela lutreola. Lineage (NCBI taxonomy): Eukaryota > Metazoa > Chordata > Mammalia > Carnivora > Mustelidae > Mustela > Mustela lutreola. The sequence continues at coordinate 23,480,445 of NC_081307.1, read as the reverse complement.
GCACTCATTAAAGGGCCAAGAGAAGAGTGGCTGAGAAAAGAGGAGTGTGCAAGGGGATTCTGATCAAATCACGGAAAAATCGAAGCATGTCATAGAATGCTCTAACACCCAATACCTTGAGCCCAGGGAACTGTACAGTGATTCTGTGGAACCAAAGGATTTCAGAAAATGGTCTGGTTCCTCCAACAAGTGTTGGAGATAACTAGGATTCCTTGATAACTTGATAACAGATAACTATGATTCCTTGCTGACCTGGCTTCTACTCTTAGCTGGGGAACCTAGCTGGCCAGCCAGGTCTACAAGGATGGGAGTGAGTGACAGATCTCCACGGAGAGCTGAGGTGGCCACAGGGTCTCACCTGTGGAACCTGAACCCTGACCACTGGAACACAACAAGCTGACAACAGGGCTAAGACTTACCTTCTTATAGGACAGCTCGGCCTGCTCAGATGTGGAGTAGCTGACCCAGCCTTTAAACTTCTCCTTGACCTCTTTAAACAGGCTGTCCACACAGTCCTGGAGGAAGTGCTGGTAGTCAGCCGGCGCATCGTGATGCAGGCGTCCCAGAGCTTCCAGAGTGAGGGGCTTCAGCTCCTGCTCTGTGTAGGAATTCCGACATTGACTCATTTCCTCAGGAACCTGTGGGGGACGTGAGAGACCAAAAGGAGCTGAGTGTGCCTGTACTCGTTCCCGATGACCATCAGTGGAAGGGGCGGTGCGAGGGCAACACACCAGGTTCTAGGGCAGCGCGGGCCCTCCAACTGCTCTGTTACCCACACGGTGAGGGCTGGGCCTGCCCATCTCCCTGGGTATCCTGAGGCCACATCACCTTCACAGAGGTATCTAAAAAGCCTATTCTCATGTAAGGTGTTCTTCTGCTTTGGAAAGTCACAGTAGGAGGGTAAATGAGTACCAGGTGGTTTTTACGTGGAGGAGGCGGCTTTTCAGATACAGAATTTATTTCAGATCACTGGTTGCTTTTGCTTTCTAAGTCAGGGTATGGAGACAGGCAACTTTCATTCAACACATCAACTCTAAAGAGCTTATACATTATTAAAGAGAAAAGATGTCTTAGAAAAGGAAAAAAAAAAAAGACATTCTTAAGCTATGTATATCATCTCCAGTTGTGGAAAAATCTTTTGGTAAGATGTGAACAAGCTGGGTGCCCCATATTTTGTCCTAATGATTTATGTTACCCTCAACAAATAACAAAGCTCCCCAGCTCCTTACCTGGAAAAGCTTCTTGCACTCAGCAATCATATGGGCCAGACCCTGAGTGGCAGCGAGGTTTTCATTCAAATCTTTCTGATCTGGTTTGCCCAAACTTTGTTTTCTCTGCATTACCCTAAGCAGAAGACACAAGGGAGGGTGAAGATTCAAATATTTACATGATTTTAATTAATATGTTATTCTAGGAAACCCAAAGGAGAGGGAAAAAAACCCCATCTTGCTGGAGCCTATGTGTTACTAAGAGGTTCAGGAGAGCTTTACTTTGATCACTAAAATTCCTCAGTTTTTTCAGTAAAGCACAAAAAACCCCGAAAGGGACAGTTTTCAGGGAGATCTAGGCTTTTGTAAGCCATCACATTAAACACGCTCCTATTTAAATAGGGTGGCTTGGAAGGTCTGGGTATGTTGGTGGGACAAAGAAAGGCAGCTTCAAGGGGTGCATCGAGAGGAGGCATATGTGGTAGTAAATAGTGTCACTATTCTTTGCAGTTTAAATAAAATCCCCCTCCTGAAGGTGAGGGGACCATCTATTGTTTCCTAGAGGTTTGGTCTTAATCTTATCTGATCTCTCTTCTGCTCATCTCTAGTTCCCTATCCTATTGAAGATGGAATGCCTCAGTTCACATGAGAATGAGATAAAAAGATATTTTAAGTATTGTATGGCTTTCAGAAGCAAAGCTAACTTCACCTAGCACAACCAGGCCTCAGGCCTGTAGCGAAAGAGCAACTGCCCAGTACCTTTGGAGCTGAGGAAAAGGATAAGCAGGATGGTTTGGAGGTACAGGGAGGTTCAGGGTACAGTCCAGTGAGGGCCTCCTTTCTGACCTACCCGCTGTGAGGCCCTTACGTGACGCCTGCACAGCAGTAAACAGTTCCAATGGGCTGGGCCATTGCCCCGTCAGATGTGGGCAGGTTACTTATTAAACTGACCCTCCCCACAGTCTCACTTCCCTGCCAGGATCTTCACCTCCTCGAATTGTGACAAGGATTAAATGAGAGAATGAACGTCAAGGGTGTAGTCCGGTGGTTGGGTCAGAGTAAGTGCTGAGCAAATAACAGCCTTTGATATTTTCCAGATCCTCAGACTTCTTCAGCCACTCCCAGCTTACATACATCCAAAGAGAAGCTTTGCACACAATGGGCTTAGGCCATGTCCTGGCTTTGAGGCTCACTGTTATCCTTAGTTCTTTGAGACCCAGCTAACTGCCTTAGAACTTCCAGCACAGGCTGGGGGCTTGGCTTTCTCTGGCCCGCAGAAGCCACAGCCGCAAGCACCTTTATTTCCATCCAGTTTTGAGATCAAGAAATCCACGTGATTTTTGGCTGGCAGAGAGTGTGACGGCAAGGTCACAGAGGTTGCCATGGAGGGTCAGGGCAAACACTTGCCAGGGCAAAGCACATACCCAAATCTAATTCTCAAAACCTGGTTGCCATGAAATTGTCTAGAAATTCACACCCCCAGGACTGACAAGAAAGGAGGGCTGTGAAGGAAGGAGGCAAACTCCTATTTGCTCGCCTCAGGTGTGAATCCAGCAAACCCTGGGGGACAACTGAGAAGGAAGGGTAGGCAGCCCCGGTCTGAAGAACAGAGCGTATTGTGTGCACATCTCGTTGGGCCCATACCTTGGAGAAGAATTCTCTCTCTTCAGAGTGTTGAGGTGGAAAAGGGAGGGCGCTAGGCACACAGCCAGGTTGGTGGGAGTCATCTGGTTTTCTTTTACAGCTGCTGTGACATCGCTCAAGAAATAAAGAAGGGTCTGTAGGACCTCCCGGTTCTCATCAGGCAGGAGCATAATGGCGGCCTTGATGGCCTGGAGGCGCTGGTCCTTGGGCACACCTGTACAACACCAGCATTTCCCCGTCAGCTCAGTGCCTGTCCACGCACGTTGTGAGGAAACGTCCCAAAGCAAACATCGGCCCCAAAGACCTTGTGCCCAGTACTGAATAAGCACTTGCAGAAAGTGTACTTGAGGTTAATATGGAAGAAATTAGGGACCGCCACCAGCGTCACTAGCCTCAAGTATTTCCTGTCTGTGGAGGAGTTGAAAATTTTTCAACACCTACAATGCCAATATCCTCCCCTAAATCCACCTCGGAGTTCAACTCCAGATATGATGTTCTTTGGGTTTACGGAAATTAGTTCTCCTTTTCTAAGTATTTTTTTTAAGAAATCCCTAGTTTACCATTCTCGATTACTGAAAACATTACACACATTTATACTTTGGTTTAGTCTCAGTGAAAAATCATATCTAAGATATGTACAAAGGAATAAAAACTTTCTCTCAGTCTGGACACAAAATGCTTAGTATCTCTGGGGACTTTCCAGAATTATAACTGATCTGCTCATTTGTAAAATGCAGAAAGGAAGTTGCTAAAACACTTAGCTGAAACAACAGCTATTTTCTAGTAATTTCTTTAAGTTTTGGAAAGCGTACTGAGAAATGAGTATAAAAATATATGCTTGAGAAACAAGCCAGTAAAATAACATACACATAGAAAAAGCTGGACCCAACCTTCAGGTCTCCTTTACTAGGCAAATCTGTCTTTTAAGAGGCATGTGGTGGAAAAATCAAGTCACTCAAGTCCAGCTCCATAGCACAAACTGATTAAAACAGCTCCATGGTTACAGTACATAACAAATACCTTGGTGGGGAAAATGTGACCTGTGTTTTCATAAAATCTGAAAGGATGAAACAAATAATGAAATAATCCAGATCAGCTCCATTTCTCATAAAATAAAGTCCAATGCGCTGGTTTAAAGACAGTTTGAGCACGAAGAGAGAAGCTGCTTTTATATTACATCGCTGTAACACCACACTGAGCCAAGAAAAACACGTGGCTGTAAATGCTGTAATCCTGATCTTGATCATTAATTTAGACAACTGTTTGCTTTAAGCTTTACTTAAAAGTGAGAAGGGCATGGGTATTGTTTTCCCAAGTATTTCTGGCAGAAGCGGAGATGAATAACAGAAAAAGATTATTTATTCATTTTACAGCAAGATAAAACACACAGACACCTGTGAAGTTTTAAACACAACAGGCCCGGCTACAGAGATGCGAATCAACAGAAATATCTTGGTACCTGCTCTTCTAAGCGTCATCGATGACACTGTTCTAGAAGCAAATCAAAGCGTGAGCTCCTGAATCAGAATGTAAGAATGTGGGGAGCACCTGGGAGGCTCAGTGGGTTGAGTGTGACTCTTGATTTTGGCTCAAGTCATGATCTCAGGGTCATGAGATCGAGCCTGACATTGGGCTCTGCACTTGGCACAGAGCCTCCTGAAGTTTCTTTCTCTCTCCCTCTTCCCCAACCACCCCCCAAAAGAATGTAAGAATGTGTAATTGCACCAGTAATTAGAGAACGGTAAGGGAAATTTGTTTTTGCATTATTCAACAGGTACACAGAAACCTGTTCCACAAACAAGGAGAAAAGGAAGAAACCAGTGACACAAATTTCGAAGAGCTCATCGTGCAGGTCCCAAAGAACGGCATGAAAGGAAGCCACAGGTTTCAGCTGGTCCCTCTTTTTTCCCCAAGGCTGACAATGTGGAGATCAAAGAACACTTACACTGATAGATCTGCAGAAAGGTTTCTGAGAGTTTGTTCGTCATTAGCGGCTCAGGAAGGTCTCGAAAATACTGCTTCAGCATGTCTGCCACATCATAAGCGGACTGGCCCTCATAGCTGACACAGTCTATGGCACTTTCATTCATCTGACGCAGAGCCTGAATCCGGGATTTGACACCAGATTTTCTGAAGAGCCCAACCTGTAGGAAGAAAAACATGACATGACAGGATAGAAGCAGCATTTCCATGGCAGGATTACAGAAAGGAAGCCTGAGTCCAAGGCTCACCGGTCCCACAGGCCCTGCACACAGCGGTCCTCACCTGTTCTAAGCAGTGGTTGCGGAGGTAGCGCATGGCCTGCTGGATGCTCTGGGGCAGGGGCTGTCCCGTGCGCTGCACATTGACCGTCAGAGGGACCCCGAACACATTCCGGTCCTTGTAGTCGGGAACCTTGATCCTCTTCATGAACTTGGGCACTGCCCTATTTAAAGACCAGTAGTGGGGGTGGGGAGAGATGTTTATTTGTCTGTATACCCTTATCCATCTTTGCAGGGAAACCCTCTGGCCTTTAGATCTGTGCTAATAAGGTGGCTATTTATTTATTTTTATTTTTTTTTGAAGATTTTATTTATTTATTTGACAGACAGACATCACAAGTAGGCAGAGAAGCAGGCAGAGAGAGAGAGGGAAGCAGGCTCCCCGCTGAGCAGAGAGCCCGATGCGGGGCTCGATCCTAGGATCCTGGGATCATGACCTGAGCTGAAGGCTTAACCCACTGAGCCATCCAGGCGCCCCATAAGGTGGCTATTTAAATACAATTACAAATTTAGTTCCTCAGTTGTACTAGCCACAGTTCAAGCGCTCACGAGCCATCTGTGGCCATCTAGTCACCAGAGGAGTCAATATAGAACATTTCCACCATCCCAGACAGCTCCGTGGGACACGGTTATTCTGGATCTTCTGAGAGTTGGGGGCTATGAGACGCAGGAACATTTTCTCTGTTGGGGATTCTCTTTCCACTATAACCTCTGAGAACCGGATCTATATTCTTAAGGGAGCCGATGGGCTTCCTCACAAAATGGCAGCACAGGAAGGACCAGAAACAGAAAACATTCAGGACCCTAACAAGGCACTTCTTGACAACTTGGAAAACATGCTCCTGTCTGTCCTATAAATGGATAAGAATCATTTCTAAGTTTTTGATGAGTTTCAAAGCATTTAAGGTATAAAAGGATCATGTAATGCTGGATGAGGAAATAGCAGATGCGTGGTGTTGGTCCAACATAATGAAAACCAACTCCATAGCTCAACAGTGGGGGCCAAGCTAATGACCCGAAGTCAAAATAAATCCTCCTGCTGATGACCCTGGAGAGTATAACATCTTTAAGGTTTCTAAAGGAAGATGGAAAAGAACAATGAAGGTTTTGTGAGCCTCCACCAGGCTCCCCAGAGTCCTAAAACCAGGTCCAGCCCCAGCAGTAAATGGAACAGCAGGAAACCGATGTCATGCATTTAATGCTGTCAAGCAGAAATTTCAGCTCTACAAGTGACCTCTCTAAATGGGACAAGAAAGGGCAAGGCCGAACAGGAAAAGAACTGCATAGAATTTCTCCCTCTTCCACGGATCCCACAATGCGAGGCTTTTACATTTGGTTTTGACTCACTGGAAAAACTGACCAGAACTCGAGAAGTATTGTGGACTTTCAGATTCTTGAGGGTTTGGTGGGAAGGGGGTGGGCAACTCAGAAACGAGCATGTAAAATATGTATTTTTAAACAGCCAGCAGGGAAAACTGGGCTTTGAGCACAGAGGAACACTGCAGAAGACAGGCTGCTTTGCCTGCTGAGGGCTTCCCCACAGCCAGGACACATTACCGTTTAGAGCCCTACAAAAGGTAAGACTAAAGCGCAGAGCCAAATTTGCATTTCCATACAGCTAAGTATACGGTATCACAGCTCTAAGTGTGTATAACACTCGCTTTGTTGGGGGAGAAAAGCCTGGCGGCGGAGTGTGCAAAGAACACATTACGATCTCCACCGAGAATCTGAAGCATGTGGGGATAAACCGGTCAATACTTATTTCTGTCATTCAGAACAAACAACTTCTGTATTTAGCGAGGCTCACATAATAACAGCCTTTGAACGGGAGGTGCTTTGATGCTGAAGTTAAACTCACTACAAGTCCTGAGGAGAGAGAGAACACTGCTGACTCTCCGGGTACCTCTGGCCGCTAATAAGAGAAATGGGCTGCTTCTGTTTTTATAAAAAGCAGATTGTGCAACTGGGACGGACGATAAACACTCAGAAAAGTGAAAAGGCTGAAGGATACCTTGCAGACACTGAGATGCACTTGGATGTCAATCTCGGGGGAGGGGTCTGCTTCGCACTGATAGCAGAGAACTTAAGTTATGCACATATCAGGTCCCGTGCATGACCCACGTGACCTAGTGGTCTGCAGCTGTACTGTATACGCCAAGGGCCGTATTCTTTTTTTTTTTTTTTTTAAAGATTGTATTTATTTATTTGACAGAGATCCCAAGTAGGCAGAGAGAGAGAACGAGAGAGAGGAGGAAGCAGGCTCCCCGTCGAGCAGAGAGCCCAATGTGGGGCTCGATCCCAGCACCCTGGGATCCCAGGACCTGAGCTGAAGCAGAGGCTTTAACCCACTGAGCCACCCAGGTGCCCCCAAGGGCCGTATTCTTGAAAGTATGATGAACATCTGATGGTCATCTGATGAATTTCACCTTCACATATACTTTAGTCTACACTATCTCAGAGCAGTGGATCCCTTGTGTTTATTCTTCGCTTTTTAAGATTCTATTAGAAAAAAAATACCCTGAATTTTTTAGCACAGGCAGGTTTTTTTGATTGATGCTTCAAATATTTACATCAAAAATGATTTCTAAAAACATACATGAAGAGGGTTATAAGGCCAGATGCTATAAATGTCGAATGTTTCAAAGTTGGTCTCAATATCCTATGATATGAACAAAATTATTCTTTCTTTCTTTGCAGAAGTATGATCTGATACTGTACATATATTTATCTGTGGTGGGTTATTTCTTTTTTTTCTTAAGATTTATTTATTTTAGAGAGGGGGGAGGGGCAGAGGGAGAGATCGAGAGAGAGAGAGAGAGAGAGAGAATCCTCAAGCAGACTCCCTGTTGATCACAGAGCCCAATGAGGGGCTGAATCTCATGATCCTGAGATCATGACCTGAGATGAAATCAAGAGTCAGATGCTGGGGTGCCTGAGTGGCTCAGTGGGTTAAAGCCTCTGCCTTTGGCTCAGGCTCAGGTCATGATCCCAGGATCCTGGAATCGATCCCCGCATCGGGCTCTCTGCTCGGTGGGGGGTCGGCTTCCCTTTCTCTCTCTCTGCCTACCTCTGCCTACTTGTGATCTCTATCTGTCAAATAAATAAAATCTTTTTTTTTTTTTTTTTTTAAAGATTTATTCATTTATTTATTTGACAGAGAGAAATCACAAGTAGATGGAGAGGCAGGCAGAGAGAGAGAGGGAAGCAGGCTCCCTGCCGAGCAGAGAGCCCGATGCGGGACTCGATCCCAGGACCCTGAGATCATGACCCGAGCCGAAGGCAGCGGCCCAACCCACTGAGCCACCCAGGCGCCCTAAAATCTTAAAAAGAGTCGGATGCTTACCCTACTGAGCCACCCAGGTGCCCTGGTAGGTTCTGCCAAACCCTGGGAAGAAGGCAGCTCCACAGTGTGAGAGAGTCATCCCAACAACCAGCAATTTGTCAATCAAGAGAGCTGAAACTTATTCAAGCAATTCCACTGCTTATTCCCTAAAGTGCAACTGGCTTGAGCAGCATCAAATAGGGCCTCAAGAATGCAGACATTCAATTTGGGTGATCGTCTAAAGGTATCCATAAAGGACAGAACTGTTACATACTCGGAGTTGGAACAGCTTCAAGGAACTGACCTGACCCCAAACCCCTCCAGTTAGTTGACTGAGCACAGTTAATTAACCCTTACCAGCTAAAGCCATGCTTATTAGAAGGTGTGTATTTCTCCAGCAGGGCGGTTAACTTTAGGAGCGAGTATTTCTGCAGCAGGTTCATCTGGGCCACCGACTGGCAGTTAATCTGCAGAGACACGGAGTTTAAGCTCGGCCGATGGGAGCTCTGGAAGCTGTGCCACCTGAGCCTGTGCCTGCGGGAGGAGAGTCGGGGAGGGAGTGAGAAGAAGGGCTCTTCAACAGGTAGAGGCAAAACCCGCAGTGGCTGCTCGCTGGTGTCTCGTCTTAGTTGAGAGGACTCAACTTCCATCCCATTCTTTCCCTTCCCCCACTGGGGTAAAATACACCACCACCAAGTGTACAGCTCAGAGGCCTTGAACACCTTCACACTGCTGCACGAGCATCACCAGCAGTCACCCCCAGGGCTTACATCCTCCTTCCCAACGGAAACACTGTACCCGCTAAACAGTCTCTATGCTTTTTGGATGTTTAGATCTCCTGGTCTGTCACTTTTCTTGGGAACCAGCAGGGCTACAAATGCCACACCTGACCCCATTTCCCCCACACAAGGACGGAAGCAGTCCCTCCCTGCCCCCCCTCCCCCAATTTCCAGAGGGAAGCAAGAGTCTCACCTATTGGACCTGGTCAGGGAGGCCCCAACCCCAGAATCCCTCCTTTCCGGGATGTCCGAGGGCTCTTCGGGTTCATTCAGTGAGTTGCCCGTACTGTCCAGGTCACTGGGTGTGGCTCGGTCGTGGTCCACATCCAGGTGTATCTGCTTAGGAGAGGAGGGGCACGGAGAGACCGAGTCCAGAGCGGAGTCTGAGTCTCCCTCATCTGAAAACTTCTCCGACCACTGATTGACTATCCTCTGCATGCCCTTCACGTGGTAGAGGATGTCATCCAGCTCGGGGAAGATGTCCTCGTTCTCCAGGTCGGCCAGGTCGCCCGAACTGGAATAGAGGATGGAGCCCGGCACGTTGTCATAGATGCTCAGGCGGCTGCTCACGGAGCTGGAGGAATTGCGTCTCTTGAGCTCCTTGGGGCTGTCGCTGTTTTCCCTCCTCAGGCTGATGTGGCCGGGGCCGTGGAAGCTTCCGGTCCTCCAGTTCACGGAGCTGTTATTCCCCAAGGCAGAGAAACTGCCATTGGAGAGGGCTTTGGGGAAAGTGCCAGGTTTATGATCTTCCGGGATGTAGAACACTGTGTCCTCCGGGTAGCTCTCGCGGTTCCTAAAGTTCTGTTCCATAACGTTGTTGAATGTGGACTGATTGAACGGATCAAATCCCTCTAAGTACATGCCCACCCGCTTGCTGCAGGCGCTGAGGCTCCGTGTCCTGGTGACCGGGCTGGGCGTGCTCACAGCGCTGCTGGTCTCCGACTGGCTGCTGCTGCTGCTGGTCTGCGTGGAGCTGGAGATGCTCCGCTTGCGCACCGCGGGCACGTTGATATGGTTGCCGTTAAGCGCGGAAATCTCCACGCAGTTCAGCTGCTTCAGCTTCTCCTCGTCCATGCCCTCCTGCAGAATGGGCCCGCTGATGATCAGTCCCAGCTTAGAAGGCGCCTTGGGCTTGCCGTGGTGGGAGCCCTTGAGCTTCAGGCTCTCCATGCGTTTCAACAGGCTGCGCGTCTTAGACTTGGCGTTCTTCTCGTGGCCCTTCATGCCAAAGCTGAAGCTGGACAGTTCCTTGGGAGAGGGCAGGCTGCAGAAGGAGTCATCGTGGCCCACTAAGTGGCTGGAGGAACAGACGCTGATGACTGAGTTCGTGCGGGGTGTTGCTGTGTCCCCAGCGCGTGGCGCATGCACGGGGAGGCTGCCCGTGCTGCTGAGGCTGAGGACCGAAGCCACCTCCTGGCGCTCGCTGAGGTCCGTCAGCATGCTTTCATGGCTCGCCGCGCTCTTCAGGGGGGTGTCATCGGGGGCCCCGGGGGCTGGGTCCTGCTTTGAAGAAAAGACATCAAACTCTTCCAGCCGGGACCACCTCTTGCTGTCCCTCTGGAAAGTCCATTTGCCGCTTATTGCACAAGGCTCGTCCTCGTCCGAGTCCTCGCTCTGCAAGGACAGAATGGAGGCATTCATCACTGGGACTGGCGGACAGCAGGGATGCGTGCCCGGGCCGGAGGCCCAGGACGCGGCTCATAATATGCCATTGGTGTCAATTCCCCCTTTGTATCTTTATTTTATTATGTTATTATTTGATTGGATGATGATTTTATTATTTTTTTACATTACAAAGATGTACCTCAGGAAAAAGCCTGCCCGGGTGTTTCAGGCTAAGTAAGAGTTATTTTGTAGAAACTGCTGGATCTATAGGCTGTTCTTTAATGGCTCACAGAGGAAACCTCTTGAGATCTGTGAAAATTCCAGGCATGCAAAATATTTGGAACTGGAGTCAGCAACGGGTAGGACTCCCTCTGGTCTGCCTCCAATTCTGTGGTCTGTTGATAGCATGTGTTTATAGTCTCTTTTGCAATTAAAAAAAGGTAGTTTTCAAATCCTTAAGAAGAATGATAACCAGAATCTGTAGCCACCCTAAGAGTGTACAACATCTCCTAACAGACCAGTGAAGACACCAAGCAAGGGGATAAGCCCCCACAATTTTTCAGTCTGACACTTCAGCTTCTTACCTGGTCTTTTTTGTTCCCTCCCTGACCAGACACGGGGTGGGGAGCTAAGGCCACACGTGTCCTGTGAAGTTTCAACCTCAGACATGCTCCAGGCAATTTAACAAGGCTTCACAAATACCCAGTCCTGACAGCATGGAACATTCGAAAACGTGAAGTAACGTCGTTGCTGACTCTGCCTGATTTATGGGTGAGACTCTGGGTTATGTTGCGTGACAGACTATTGCATTTGAGCCCTCTAGGCGGGGTATCAAAAGGCACCATTCGAAGGGTGCAGGTCTTTCCCACCGGTGTGGAGAATGTCACATGACCCACGTTTCACAGGACAATGAGTAGAGAGCATCCCACGCTGACTGACGGACTCCTCTCCACAGCTCAGTGGGTGCTGAGGTTCCAGCTCATTTGTTTAAAAGGTTGAACTGCCCCAAGAAGGCAGCTTGTTGCAAGTGAGGAACTCTAGGATAATTAAAACTTGTACTCTGAATAGTCAGAGACATAAGTTCTTTGACCAACCTGATTCCTGTTTACTCTAATTTGTGACACTCACTCCCAGGACTACACCCACCTCTTCTCTTAAGGGCTCATAAAAGGCCTCACATTTCATACTCAGAAGTTATGCACCACCATTTGCCTAGAATGTGTGGGATCTCCTGCCCTTCCCCTCCGTCTCCCCCAACTCTTTTCCTCCCTCGGGGCTCCCATCATCCTTCAGTACCCCACAAGCCAGCCTTCTCTTCCGGCCCTGCAGCCCCGAAACACAGTTACTGTTACATGTGGGAAGAAAGAGAGTTTTTCCAAAGAACTTTAGCTTTAAGTCCTGAAGGGCATAATGGAGGATTCACTGGGATTTCCTCAGCCTCCTTCCTTTAATCTGTAGTGGGCACGGAATTAACAACAAAAAATAATAGATGATTTGTTCCTGTCAAAAACAGTTGAAAAAAAAAATAAACAACAACAACAAAAACAACCCTCATAGACAAAGAGAACAGACTAGTGGTTGCCAGAGCAGGGGTCAAAAGGTACAAACCTTCAGTTACAAAATAAATAAGTTTTGGGGATGTGATGTACAGCATGGTGACTATAGTTGATAATACTGTACTTTATATTTGAAATTTGCTAAGAGAGACCTTAAAAAGTCTCACCACAACAATAAAATGTTATAACTCTGCGTGATGGATATTAACTAGACTTGTTGTGGTGATCACATTGTAATAGATATAAATACTGAATCACTATGTTGTACACCCGAAGCTAGTAGTATCATGTGTCAATTTTATCTCATTAAAAACAAAACAAAACAGTAGGGAAACCTCAATTTACCGGCTAGCTGCAAGGACTGGTTTCAGTTACATAAGGCTACTTGATCTTGGGTAAACCTGACTGGATTATGTACATGAAAAAATGTACATAGATTTTTGGAATAAGGAAGTAATTAAGAGTTTGAGAGACAAAACCTCCTACAAAACACAATCCAATTTTTGGTCTGCCCGCTTTCCTCCCATGCTATTATACATTTTACATACTCACTCTCTTCCGATGTGGACTAATTTCCAGCTTCATCACTGCACATTTGTTTAAAGTATTTAGACGCCTACAGGGCAAAGAAAGAATGTTAGCAAAGATAGGAAGCCAAGGAGGGGTAGATAAATATTTTTTTCAAGACAGGTGACATGTTTAATGAATTTCTTTATTCCATAAAAATAATTCCATAATTCAGAACAGTGTTAGAAAACATCTTTACAAGGTGAATAGTTTAAAAATATCTTGATGTTTCTTAAACTTCTTCATTTAGATTGAGTACTAGTGTTTTATAGGAAAAGGACATCTTGCTATGGTACTATCAGAGGCTTCTTATTCTTCACAGAACAAACAAGTCTCAATGGGAAATTTATTCTTCCAAGAGTCCCTCGGTTGAGCCATTAGATAGAGCCACATAGTGCCAAGAAGTAAGAGCCAGTGATGTCTCTTTTCATAGGAACGGGAACAGCAACAAGGAACCAAACAGTGTTTTTGGTAAATAAAAATAAATGGTATATTCTACCTCAAAGCAAAATTTAAATAGAAAAATAAGCCAAGTTTTAGACATAACAATCTTAGACACTCTGTTCAAAAATGTAGTGAGTCCTTACATGGTAAGGAAATTGGTGCCTATTTGATATCCCAATTCTTTTTATAACTTCCTGTATGGGACAGGATAATGTTTGGGACAGTCACAGCAGTAGTGTAAATGGTTACTGAAAAAATTTGTATACGGCAGCTTCAAGGGTTACAACAGAGTTCATGAATCAGCACTTGAATCAGATTCTTTTTTGGAACAAGAGTGATATTTTTACTTTGAATACTTTTTTTTTTTTTTTTTTACCCCTGCTAATTAGGGAAATAATTTCATTTGTTGAAAATGAAATACTAAAAATAAAATAAAATAAAATAAAAGAAGAAGAAAAGAAACAACAACAGAAAACAAACCCCAAAACAAAAGTCCTCATCAGGAAATAATGAAATAGCTAAAAAGAGAAGGCCTTTCCATACACAGCAATACATGGTATTGTAGAAGTGTGAATGACAGCCCTAACAGCTTCCAGATGCCCAGTACTCAGTCTTCCTCAAATAAACCTTCAGCATTATCTGCTGTCTTCCACGCTCAGCTATCCAGTTTTTCCCATAACTGCAATTCTACCTTTTACACAGGATAAGAGAATTTAATTCACACAAATTCAAACTGACCAGGAGACTGCTTCTAGGTTTTATCTTTGGGATTCTGTTCTTGCAACTTGTCTAACAACTTGATGCACAAGGACAGAAAGTATTTTTGCCTGCTGATAAGACTGCCTTTGATTTCATAGATTACGTGGTAGCCTGTTTACAGAATAAACAAAGATAGCTCAGAACGCCTCTGTTGCCTGTGTTCAGAAAAATTCTCTCTGTTGATGGGGAGGGAAAGAAAACAAATAACTTAAGAAAAAGCCCTAACTTTGAAATGAGTGGATATAAGGTCCCTCCCTAAAGGGGCATGCATTACTTAAATGACTTAGACCCACAGTGTTTGAGTACTCAAATGTTTTCAAGATTTAAAGAATCCGGAATGGTTACAGTTAGTGTTAGGTCTGGGTTTCATTAATCAAACCTGTAATCAAATACCTACTTGCCTTCATTTGGGTTTTAATGGTTGAGTGGTGTTTATAACCAGGTTTACTAGGCATGGAAGCCTCTGGCAGCAGGGGAGGGGCTCACTTCACAAATTCTAGATTTGAGTCAAACAAAGACGACTCTGGAGGCCAGTTCTATGATGGACAACATTATCTTTATGTTGGTAGCACCAAACTAATGGCACTTTGATTTTGAAGCCTAGAAGTTATTTCTCGGGGCTTCTGTAAGACTCATTTGTTCCCAGGACCTCCAAAGAATGCCCACTGGTGAGACCTTAGCTACTCGGAGAGGGACCACACTGAAACGAAACAGAGCTCGACGAAAGAGGGCTCGCTCCGGCTCAGGTGCTGTGTTATTTCATCTTGGTCCTCACAACTCTATGGCACAGATACTACTGTTTTCCTTCCTTTTATAAGTGAGGACATGGGGGTTTGGAGAGGTCATGAATCTTGTCCAAGGCCACAAGAGTAAAACATGGCAGCTCTGACATTCAAAAACCGTAGGCCTGCATTTTTTTCCAAAGTTTAATCTCTATTTGATGCTAATACACAGAGCGGTTTATACCCTAAGTATGATTCCCCAAATGAGTGGCAACTAGGATGATGCACCATCTGTCCAGAAGGCGTGGTGCTTCCAACCCCCCTGGGCCCTCGCAGGGGCCCAGCTCCAGAGGAATGTGTCAGTCTTATCTGCTAGGCAACTTGTACCCTGCTCTGAAGGGGGAGGGATACAAGGTGGGCCACCAAAGGCTCCTGAGTTTCGCCACAGGAAGCTGCAGGCACTCTGATAAAAGCAAAGCGGGCGGGGGCGGGTATTTGGGCCTCGTATGCAAAATGAAAACAGGGACAAGTACAAGAGACATGCAAGAAAAGAGAAAGGAACAATTTTCCAAGTAAGACCTGACAAATAAGAATTGTTCTAATTCTTAAAAGATACTTTCTTGGAATTAGCGCAATTGCTTTAAAAATTTACTTCCTTTTAATAGAACAGAAATAGTAACAAAGTTGAAATCCACTATGTGGCTGGCTGTTTGACATTGGTTAGGCATTCAAGGGCTGTTTGACAACAAAGTGCAGACTGAAGACGATAGCTGGGATATGAACTTATCACTGTATGATTATCGCCTTATTTACGTAATTCTTTGGTGTGTTGATAGGAGTCAGTTGTTACCTCCAAAGGAAAACAATGATATGGAACATTTTTCAGAAGCTAGAGAGACAAGATCATCTCCGTGATCTATACACCCAACGTGGGGCTTGAACTCATGACCCCAAGATCAAGAGTTGCAGACTTTCCTGACTCAGCCAGCCAGGTGCTCGGAGACAAAGATCATTTCAGAAGAGGTGTTCCAACAGTAGTTTGCATTATTATCTGTATATGCTTTAAGGCAAGCAAACCACTCCCCCAGTATTAATATTGATGTGACCCCCTCAGGATGTTGGTCTTATCATTGGGGTTGGATTATATAGCATAACTAACAAGACTGGGACAAAGCCAATCTCTCAAAAGGAACAAATACAAAAATCCCTTACACGGGTAAGTACAAGAAACTTGGTGAGCAATCCAAATCCCCAAAACTCAGAATCATAGCTGTAACTTTTGGTCACTACTAAACTTTGTATTAAGATATCATCATGAGGGATGCCTGGGTGGCTCAGTTGGTTGAGTGCCTGCCTTCAGCTCAGGTCATGATCGCGGGGTCCTGGAACTGAGCCCCACTTTGGGCTCCCGCTCAGCAGGGAGTCTGCTTCTCCATCCTTCTTTCTTTGCCCCTACCGCTGGCTTGTGTGCTCTTTCAAAAAAAAAAAAAAAAAATATATATATATATATATATATTTTTTTTAAATAGTATTATCATAATTCTCAAGAAAACATTAAGTCGGGGGGCACCTTGGTGGCACAGTTGGCTAAGCATCAAACTCTTGGTTTTGGCTCAGGCTGTGATCTCAGGGTCATGAGATTGAGCCTGATGTCGGGCTCTGTACTCAGAGCCAAGTCAGCTTGAGAGTCTCTCTCCCTCTCCCCTGACTGCTCATGTGCTCTCTCGCTCTCTAAAATAAATAAATCTTAATAAATACATACATACATACATACATACATAAAAAGAAAAAGAAAATAAGTGTGTGTCTTCTGCCCTAAGTAGACTGCTGAGAGATCATCAATTATTATCCATATAATAAACTTTTAAGCAGAACACTAAAGTGTATATGGAAGCAGCTATAACATTCATGTGTGTGGGAGGGTGGCAGAAGAGAGAAACCATGTAAAAACTATTTTATTTATTTATTTAAAAGATTTTATTTATTTGAGTGAGAAAGAGAGTATGAGCAGGAAGAGAGACAGAGGGAGAGGGAGAAGTAGACCCTCGGTTGAACAGGGAAGGGAGCCTGACGTGGGGCTCAATCCCAGGACCCAGGGATCACGATCTGAGCTGAAAGCAGATGCTTAACCAACTGAGCCACCCAGATGCTCCAATAATTATGTTATTTAAAACAAACTTTAGCAGGTTTTGTTTAGGGTAAAAATGTTAAAATTAATGATTAACAGTATTTCATGAAGCAAAACTTTGCACCTGAGTTTCTGTAACAATTTTACCGTATATATTTAAAATGAACTTCTCAAAATATTTCAACAGGGCAAAAGATGAAGCCTGTAAGAAGTCTGTCAGTCTGGAGTGAACTTGACAAATCACAAAACTGTCAAACCGCACCACAGCTTCATGATTTACTGGTCCTCAATTCCACAGGCTGAGAGACTATGTGGAAGAGGCGAGCATAGCTCATGACATGAGTATCCCATCAACGGTCAAATAGGTACGCCCGCCACTGTGCTGACAACTAGGAACGAGCACGGCATTTCAGAAGAAGATGCCTCATCGTTTTCTTTTTTTTTTTTTTAAAACAGATTTATTTATTTATTTATTTATTTGACAGAGACAGAGTGAGAGGGGAGAAGGTCAGAGGGAGAAGCAGACTCCCCGCAGAGCTGGGAGCCCGATGAGGGACTTGATCCCAGGACTCAGGGATCATGACCTGAGCCAAAGGCAGTTGCTTAACCAACTGAGCCACCCAGGCACCCGCCTCATCGTTTTCTTTAGAACATTTGTTTAGGTCTCTCAAAAGGACAATCATTTGCCTTGAGAAGTCTGTGTGAACATGGACAAGAGCCCTTGGGGTTTCTATTACAAACAAGTTGATGACTGTTAGTATGAATTCTGAAGGATTTCCTTTTTGAAGAGAAAACCCAACCTCGGGACTTTCTCAACATATTCAAATCTGGGCCTCCGTTTTGGGCCTAATAATTTTCAAAGTCCTTTAACACCCATTACCTTATTACACTAAACCTCTGAGACATTCTCTGCATCTGAGAAAACAGAAACCCAACCCAGCATAAACTGCAGAGTGCAAATACAGATGAAGGTCTAGCTGTTCCTAGTCTTGTCTTTTCACAAAAGATCCTGAAACACAGATTTATTCCCTTTAAAGGGAGGTAGCTTCTCAAACAGAATAGAGAGCCAGTGAAAATCACAAAGGGCAGAGGATGACCGTCTCATCAGAGAGGGACACAATTTCAAACTGAGGTTAAAAAAAAAAAAGTATTCAAGAATCTAATCATGACCCCTTTGGGCTGCAGTGTTGTAGTGATATTTTTATGACCCAGAAATTCCTAAGCTGTTGCTGCTGTTCAGAGGGCCCACTCACTGAGTGGCAGAAAATGTGTGAAATGGGTGATCTGACTCAATGCATGAATATTTCCTAGGATCCATGTTATGAGTGACCTCATTTATATGCGTTATCACCAATGATGAATTGAAAAATAAATGAATTCTATCCAACAGCTAAGCATTAAAACATTTAAAAAATGTCTGGGGTAGTTTATACTCCAGATGTTGACTTCTTCCCGCCCAAACTGCATTCGTGACATTCTCTCGTTCCCGATGACATAGCTTTGGTATTACACACTACAGTGTGGGACTTGGGATTAGGCTGCCTTCAGAAAATGTGTACATACCCTGGACATTTCTAAGCAGCCGTTTCATTGGATTTGAAAAGTGACAGTGTTTCTGTGGTTAATGTGGCACTCTTTTTTTCTTCAACCACAAGAACTAGTCTCTTTCATACACCATCCTGAAGATCTTCCCTGTTTCTCCCTACAATCACGGTTTAAGTTAGTGGATTCAAAAAACACTGCATTACAGAAGAAAGGCAAAAAATTATACTTTCCCTGAGCTACCGCTTTCTGTGCCTACAAAGGGGTTAATAAATTCTCAGGGTCGTTCTACCTTAAGAGTGTTCTTCTAAGTTAAAATAAGTACTGAATGAAAGAAAATTCATTTAAATTTTATACATAAAATCAATATGCAGATTTTTTCTGAGTATACCTTTTCCCCAGAATTCAGCTTTTATAGCTTGAAGGCTTTGAAGAAAATGACGAAGGATGAACAACTCGAAGATGAGTAACACGTCACAAAGAGGTGGAGAGGATCACTGGTGTTTCGTCATCGTCTGCTACACGTTTTATCACTTTCACTTCACCGAACCCCCCCGGCTGCCCCTCAGCCCAAAGACCCACCAGCACAACGAATTTCTGACAGGTTTAGGCACGGCTCACATCAATGCTCAGTTACTGCCCATCCACTGTAGCTTAAAGGCTTGGGCTGAGTTTGTCTACAACCTTATTTAATCCTATTGTTACTTTTTGGTACCTGGGGAAGCTGAAGAGGTTCACAGAAGCTTCTCTGGAATTCAGACAATGGTTCTCCTGACTCTAGCAAGCCATAACTTCCCCACCCCCCACATACTCCTCTCAGTGTGTTATTTTCATTCAATCTAACAGCCGCTATGACTCTGTTGGAGTATCTGGCTGGGCTTGTACACTCAATTACCCTGTTCCAAGTTTCCAGACCATCTGAACAGTCTCTGTTTCAGCAGTCATATGGTATCGAACATTGAATGGTCTATTTGAGGGCCTCCTAGGGCAATGTCATTTAATGGCAATATGAAATAACAAGGTGTTACTTATTTTAATTAAAAGGCCCATGACTTACAATCAAGTAAATTACCATAACCATTCACTAATCAAACAACTGACTTAATTAGTAGAGCCAACAGGAGCAAAAACCATTTTGATGATAACCTCATTCTTAAAAAAAAAAAAGAAAGAAAGAACGAAACCACTCAAAACATTTCCATTTACCTGCATAAAGCCTCAATGGCGTCTCTGTCCAAAAAATCATGCTCTCTCTTGACCAAGGAAATATCAATGGGGAACAGAAGATCTATAAGAAAAATAGAAACATGTATTTATTGAACACCTAAATTCTTGCCAATCTAGCCCAGTTTAGCAGAGGGGAAAAAAAAGTAGTTTCTCCTTACTTCCTATCAAGCGCTATGGGAAAATAAAGCAACTTAGGACAATTCCAACAGTGTCCTCACTGAGCTTAGATGTAAAGTGGTCTGTAGACTCAAATATCCCTCCTTGTCAGAGAAGTGGTTCAAAACACTGTTCCACCTTGGAACAAATCAGCAGGCAACAGATTCCTGCTGTAAATTATAGTTTCGGCCAGAATCAACACCAGAAGGATGCTTCCTTTAAATGGGGTGGTGGTTGTTGTTCTGTTGTCTTTCCATGTGTGTCTGCTCACATTTGATCAGGGGAAAGAGGTCAGGGAAAACAGAGCCAAGGAAAGGTCTACAGAACAATGGCAAGTGGTAGGAAATGGAATCTAACCATTTGCATGACATCAAAAGCTAAAGAGAATTCAGGATATGCTATTTTTAAACAAATATTAGTACTTCCATATGGCTTTTCAGGAGTTTATATAACTCCCCCCTAAAACAAAGGGCTAGCTACAAAGCTGCTGGAGAACAATGGGATCCCAAATCCCTTAAGCTGTAGGAGAGTTCAATAGTCTAGAATACTAGAAGTTATATCAGAACCGAAAAGGAAAAAGGGGGAAAAAGTCAACTCAATAGAAGAATTCCCTTTTTTATCCCTTGTTGATAAATACATTCAAGAAGAGGGGAGGGCGACCCGTGGCACCACTGTGGAAATTTACAACTGCGCTGGAATTGCCACTAGATAAAAACAAGTTACCCTCTAAGGAGTCCAGCTATTAGGGTATAATTGGTCTTTCCCGTAGAACGCTTATATAATATGGTGAGTAGGAGTTCTTTGGTGCACCTCTGTAGGTCAGGAATGGGGGCAATAAATCAGCACAGCAGGAAACTGGGATTAGCATAACCAAATAAAAACAAAGACAAAAACAAAGCAGAAAAACAAAAAAACCAACCCCATGGCCTCTGAAATGGCTAATAATGCTTTGTACAGGGATAGACTGGGCTCTCAGGCTCCCAGGAGATACAAGTGATCAGTCCTGTTCTAGTTCCTGGGTTGACTGTGACGGTTTCATGATGGAGCTCCTTATTTTTAACAATCTACTTCCTAGAGACAATGGTTAAGAGCATCTTTTTTTTTCTTTTTCTTTTTAAATGTTGGAAACAACATCATTACAGTCCAATTCCTTTTTCTGAAGGCATAGAGTTCTTTATTGTTACCTGAATAACATAGGCAGACCAATGAAGCAGCCCAAACTTAACAAAGAAATACATGAAACTTGGTACTTAGGAATTTCTCTCTTCTCTATTTTATGGACCAACTCTGTAAGCTTATAGTGAATGTTAGCTATTAGTGAATATGGCAGACTGTGAAACTGTTTGAAGGTTGTCACATTTTATTTCACTTTGAGCAGACATTAAGAACTTTCAAGTACTAAGTAATAGAGCTGACACTAAAGAATATATGTTAATACTCCCAGAGGGTAACATCTGATCTATATATGTAAACGAAAAGCTCACGTCTATTAAGTGTACAGGAGACCAGGACCGTGTTATTTTAATAATTCTAACTTCGTGTACCCAGAACTGTCCTTTAGATTCCTTTCTGATCCCAAATTAACTTTCAGATTCTGTTTAAAAAAAACAAACAAAATCTAGGGTAGGTAGAAACTAAATGTAAGAGAGAAGTGAAGTAATTCAGTTGCTTTTATTTGCCTACACTGTTTTGAAAGGACCAGCTTTTAAAAGATACAATTTATTGATGTATAGAAGTTCTCAGAGTTCTTCAGGTTAGGATTTCATCTTCCAGCTTGAGTTTAAGGGCAGGAAGTATAAATTGCCAAAGACCAAAATAAAGCAAAACAGGAAGACAAGGAATGTGTGGGTTGGTGTGTAGTGTGTTATACTCACCCTACAGACAGGGGCAGGAGAGCAGAAATTATCGCCCAGAACAATATACAGTATATCCCCCAAATAGGTTTACGCTTCAAAAGATTTGTAAATGTAAAGAGACCCCAAACACATCCTGTGAAAATGCAGTCTGCATTTTAGGATTCACTAAGAAGTAAGACAGAGACTGGAAAGGAGTCTTAGCAAACATACACTCATAAGAAAGTGCTGCCTGGCAGCAAATCAACACCAAAAATGAACATAATTGAAGGAAATTTAATTTCTAAACAAGAGAACAAAAGGAACAAAAGGACAGCCACCTTACTGCCACCACTGCAAATGCAATTACCCTTTCCCATCTCCAGTGGAGCTGTGAATTGAATTTGATAGGATGGTGGTGCCTCCCCAGCCCTCCCCAGAGCCAAGCCCTTCTGAAAGACAGAGATACTGTGAATGTTAATAAGTCAGGAATCCTCTCTAAAGGGAAGATAAGCAGCTCCAGCATAATAAACATGCGGTTAACCAAGCCCCTTAAAAAAAAAGAGAGAGGGAGAAACAAGAAAAAGAAAAGGAATTGGAAATATTCTCTATAATGTATGAACAGTAAGATCTTTTACACAGTCTAGCAATAAAATAATTCTGAATTCAACTTCATGGGAAAATATCACACATTCGGTCTGGGCTACCATGAGGAAGACCAGGTACGGTAAATTAGATAATGAATTCATGAAGCTGAGTGAGCGAGGAAAATAAAAACCATCTCTGTGGTCTCTCTCTGCCTGATCTGCTTCTGGGGAGTACCCACCCACCCACTCAGTATCCCTCCTCAAGGTAACCTGCTGATCATGTCTGGCACTTCTAAGCTTACAAACTACACCCACTCTTAGCATGGGCTTTTTGCTCATGTGTTAAAGAAGGTTGCCAAAGAGCACTAGCTTCCCTGAGAGCCCAATGTCACTGTTACAGGAAGTAGTTTGATTGTCATTATTCTAGGGGAAGAGAAGGATAAAAGACATGATTTTAAAACTATTGTGAGAAGAGCTGAACATCTTTGGTGAAAATATTTAAGCGACAACATTTCAACTCAATCTTTTAGAAATTTCATCACATGGTGGCTATCTCTTAGTGTCCCTTTCCTTCTTAAGTAATGAAAAAGACATATTTTTAAAATGTAAATTAACCAAAACTATGCTTTTTGAGATTATGGCAGTCCCTTAAAGGCCTTCTTGGATATTGGAATTATGTTTTTGTTTTAATAAAATATGTAGCATTTACGACAGTGTTGGGCATCCCTGTTGGTGCAGAATTAATAATGGCTTGTTGGTTGGCTGAATGGATGGGATGGGTAGATGAATGAATGAATGAGTGATGAGAGACATCTTGCGTCATCATCTCAGTAAAGTTATGGAAACCAAGAAAGCTCAAGGTAGAAGCAGCTCTGGAACTCAACTTAGTCAGTTTAGGAATCTCTTCACTATTCACCCGAACTTTGCTTGAAAATTATCCATAAAAATGGAGTTCACTGGTTCAGAACTATGATTCTTTTTCCATGACTTTACATACAGTGTGATAAAAGGCCCATGTAAATGAACAGCCTATTCATCTCACCACACCCACGCTTGCTCTGCCCACCCCAGGCAGCCAGAGGTTCAGGAAGAGCCAAGCCTTAGGAGATCTTCTCCCACCGTTACAGCATCTGAGTGACCCTTAGGGCACTGATGACAAAATGAAGGAGTATGCCTTCAGCCTTGATCTTCATTTATTTTTTTTAACAGTCCATTTTCCCTAGTTAAAATACTGAATGCCACAGAAAAAAGGATATTCATCAAATGACAATCTAAACCAAGGTAAAAAGCCTAATTACAACCTAGGGGGCCACATCTGTAACACATGACCCATAAAAACTTACTATTTAGAATAAAGAGCTCTTAGAAATCATTACGAAAAGTGCAACTGAGGGATGAGAAAAACGGGCAACAGACATTTCACAAAAGAACACATACAGACTGCCAGATGATAGGAAGAAATGAGTATTACCATTCATGATGAGAGAAGTGGAAGTCAAAGTATATCCATGTTGACTGACAAAAATTAAAGCCTGACAATATCAAGTGTTGAGAGCACATGGACAGACAGGATCTTTATATATCACTGGTAGGGGTGAAAATCGGTACAGGTGCTTTCGAAAAATCTACATTATAAAACTGAACATATGTGTTCTCTGTTACCCAGTAATTCAGCTCCTCCAAATACAGGCAAATTATTGCTGATGTACCACGAGAGTATAAAACTGTGTGAGCATGTTCATAAGCCTTCAGAATGTAAAAGCAAAACAGAAAAAGCCAAACTGCCCACCCAGCAGAGTGTGAATGTGAGTAAACTGTGATCCACAAACAACAGGCTGTTACACGGCAGTCAAGGCAAGTGATCCTGGGGGACACAAAGTATAGAAGAATCTTAATGTAAGTGTCAGAAGAAATGAAGAAAACGAAGTCCTACAAGATTACACAGAGCACAATACCCTTTTTATAAGGGTAAAACCAACTTTATAAAAATATATATATTACAAAAATGTCATAAAACGATATAAAAGCAAAGCAAGAAAATGCAAGGAATTACAGAAGTTTCAGAATGAGTTGCTTTGGGAGGGGGTGGCAGAGGGATCTAATGGGTACATTATTATCAAGGTTCTAGCTTTTGCTTTGAGTGGTGGGGGGGTCTTAGGACTTGCTACATTGCTTGCTTAATGAAATATTTTAATGAGTAATAATATGTGTGAAAATAAATAATAGATCAGTAGTATTATAAACCAAGGATATGAATATGATGATTAAAAAAAAAAAAAAACAAATAAACAAAAAAAAACAAGCCACAAACAGGACTCCCCACTCACCTTCATAAAGCTGTGCGTACTGGGGGAAACCAGTTGCCCGTAGCCAATCACAAGCTTCCTTGGCTTCAATCTCTGTAACAGAGCCAAAGACAGACAGACAGGTCAGTCATGGGCACCTCAGCATGCTTGCTGCTTTAACAAACTCTGATTTGGTTACACAAGCAAAATACGTCTCTTGACAATGGATAAGCAAAATAAATAAATACACATATACCTACGTGAAGTTGACTTAACTCAAATGGTTTAAAATATGGCACACCTTTTCAGAGTTTAAAAAATGCATTTTTGGGGCGCCTGGGTGGCTCAGTGGGTTAAGCCGCTGCCTTCGGCTCAGGTCACGATCTCAGGGTCCTGGGATCGAGTCCCACATCGGGCTCTCTGCTCAGCGGGGAGCCTGCTTCCTCCTCTCTCTCTGCCTACTTGTGATCTCTCTCTCTCTGTCCAATAAATATATAAAATATTTTTTAAAAAATGCATTTTTACTTTTCTCTCCTTGAAAAATAAGAATGGGGTCCTAGCAGTAGGTGACTGTGCTTCTTCTGTGTTCAGGTTACAAACGATCATAAAAATAGGGCGTATCAAGCAGGTTAAAGATGGAGTAAATAATCTTAAACCTAAATGGTCTAACCTGGTTTACTTTTCACGACATTGACAGGTGACACCCTGGAAGAGAACTAACCTGACCAAAGGGAGAGATCTTCTGTCTGTCCCCCAACAGGATGAGCAGAAAAGGCCCGGGTGCCGTGGGGGCAATGTGCTTTTCAGTGCCCCCACCAGTAAGAGGCCCCGGCTCTCAGGTGACCCAGAGGGCATTAAGTCAATAAATTCCACAATTCTGGCAGGATGAAATGCCTAATAAAGCCCTACTTCCCTGTGGTTAACATCTTGTAGATAATATTGATAAACAGCAAGGCCAAGAGCACTGACACACTGTGTTCAAACTCACTCAAGCATGGATTTACAATCCCGTAAAAACTGACTCACAGAGGTGGTCCGGGGCACATTTCATTAGCTTCTCTCTGCTGGCACAAAGTATATTCTTTCAACTCTTCTTCCCACCTTCCACAGGCCATTGGAGTACTTCGGTATATAAGGTGATTCATTCATTTATAAGTGTCTTAACACTGCTTAATTTATTCCAGATTCAAATCTTCGTTAAGAGAGCTCTCCTCTGAGCCAGATGGAGGCTAATATAATCTGTATTAGGAGAAGCAGCCATAGCTCACTTTTGTCTAGTAACTATGGTTTCGAAGCATTTTTCCCCTATTATTTCAGGAGTTCCTTGGCCTTTAAAAGGTCATTAAGAACACTCAAATTCATGAAAGCAAGTAGGGTTGTCCTTCTAGAGCATCCAAAGAGAAAAACAACTTGCTGTCTTCTGATGAGTCAGTGAATACCCAGACTAAAAACAGCGCAGGCACAAGAGGAAATAAATGGCAAGGCTAAGTTTATTTTCATGAATCTTTCTAGTGTGACGATGAAGCAGCATTTCTAAACTCGAGATTCAGGAGTGAATTTGGGGTTGGAGGAAAAGTGACAGACATGTAGAAGAACCTCAGTGTTTGCGCAGAATAAAAGAATATATAGAATCGTCCAGTGTCAATTACCTGTACTTGTTTTTTTATGTATTAATATGCACACCTTGTCTCAGAAAGGAATTAAGAAAACTTTATGAAAAATCATAAACATTTTCTAGGAAACTGTACTGCTGGAAAAGCATATAAAAGCTCAACGTTTTATTTCAAAGAACGAGAAAACTTTTCTCTACGTCTGTGGTCCCTGCTCAAAAATAGATACGAAAAAAAAAAAAAAAAGCTAAGTGTTTAAAAAAAAAAATTTTTTTTTTTTTTTTAAATAACTCACTCTTCCTGACCATTTAGAGGTTATTTCCATGGAACAGATTGTTAGACTCTGAACAATAGATTTTTCAAAAGTAAATTCGCTCGCTTTCTTAATATTTTACTCAGTAAATGGTAACCTGAAATTCTCAACATCCACTTGTTTTTGACTATATTCAGACATGACATCGGATCAGCACAGGCACAAAAAGCCTTAATTAGACACACTTCAGCCAATATTGCCACAATTTTAGAGCATGTTCCCGATTTTCTGATTAAAATGGCTTCCCGCCAGGAGGCATGTAAGATGCAAAGGTATTTTTCTAAAAAATCTGTACATTTATTTATATACTACTTCACAAATTACCAAGTGCTCTCATATATATTGCTCACTTAAGGCCCGGAGCGAGTACAAGAGCCCATAAATGCCTATTGCTGAGTTGTCATTCTTTAACTCACTTTCCAACACTAAGGAAATGAAAAGCTCCCAAATGACCACAGATTCATTTAAAGAGCTGTATCCAAACAGCCACTCTACTCAGGGCCATTTGGATAGAAATAAATGATGTGAACAGGCACAGGTTTGCATCTTCAGCAGATAATCTAATTAAAAGCTTACGATGGCTAAAAAGCAGTATTTTCAAGAACTACTGAGATCCAGAAATTTTATCCTCCTTTTCCTTACCCTAAAACAGATGAAAATCTGTCTTTCTTTTAGATGTGAAACCATGGGAAAGAGGCAAGTCAGTATCTGGTTGACATTTAAGAAAGCATACTCGTGAAAACTTGGGCTGCAGAACAAATGAAAACACAGTTTCTGTAGAAATACACTGATTTCTGTAGAAATCAGAATGACAGCACTGGAAAACCATAAAAAGTTGTCACTGATTTTTTAATAAATGGAACAACTACTGACTTCATTCCTACCCCTTTTCCAATGACCAAGAGAAAATGGTAGTAACAATCCAAGCTAAGCACTGATTTTTAACAACTCAGTATTTTCATTTTATTTAACACGAAATAAACCCATGTCTATATCCAAGTCCGGTACAGAACACCCCTTCCAGTTTTAGCCCGTGCCCCAATCCAAGCCATTACATTCCTTCCTGTCTCCCAATCAAATGCTCTCCTCTCTCAGGAAAACCATCCACCAGACCTGGCTCATCAAAGGTCCAAATGTAAAGCCTTGATTGATCTTGTCTTTCCCTCACAAACTTCACTAGAGCCCCACTGCTTAGAAAATCAAGTCTAAACACCTCTGCGTGTTTTTTCTGAGCTCTCCATGTGGCATGCAACCTCATTTTTCCAGTTACCTGTTCTCACTCTACCTCCAAACCAAAGCAAACTCAATGCTCACCTCCCCATATAACACCGGGATTTCGTGGCATGAAATAATCTCCCATCTTCTCAGTGTCAAATTTTACTCATCCTTCAAGGTCCATCCCAAATGTTGCCTCCCCTAGGCAGACCTCCCAGATGCTTCCTGATGGTTCTATCAATGGCTGGCTTTTATTGTGTGCTTAATATGTACAAGGACCTGTCTAAGCACTTAAGGCATATTAACTCATTTACTTTTCACATTGATCCTAAAACATGGATTACTAATATCCCCAAAATACAGAGATGAGGAAATAAGCAGAGAAATAACTTCTTAAAATGAGGTTTCTTTTTTTACATTCAAATGCCAGAGCAGAGAAAGAACTAAGACTCATAGAATTTAGCAAGACAGGGGCTCCTGGGTGACTCCTTCGATTAAGCATCCAACTCTGGATTTCAGCTCAGGTCATGATCTCAGGGTTGGGAGATAGAGCCCGACGGGCTCTGCACTGGGCAGGGACTGCTTAAGATCCTCTCTCTACCCCTCCCCAACTCTTAAAAAAAGAAGAAGAAGAAGAAATGAGCAAGACAGGCCCTTCACTTAAAAAAATGTATAATAATGAGTGCCTTTAAAATATTAAAACCATGGACATATTGCATGACTTCAGTCACTAAATCCCCACACCAGTTTTTGGAGGCCTCTAACTGGTTCTAACGGTATAAATTTTCTTTTAGGATATGCAACTATGAGGATGATTTTTACAAAGCGTTCTCCACCGGGCAGAAACACCATCAGAAACCAAGAGTACAATGGAAATACAATGTCACTTTAATGCCCGGGTTTTCTCTGAGCAAACAACAGACAAATGTGTTAAGGAGGAAACAGGAAATACAGGAAATATTTATTGGAACCAGCTTTAGTGGTTAGTTGTGTAAGATGAATGCGGTCCAGAAGACCCTTTTGTGTAAGGCTGGGAACCATGAGCCCATATTTGCACATTTCCCGGCATGATGGGATGACCCTGTCTTCCTCTTACCCCTCAACAGTGAGTTAAACAGAAATCCCCCAACCCCGTCATCATTCTGCTGAACCTACTGATCTCAACCGGCTGAGCAACAGTAACGGGGTCCAAGTAGGATGGCATTACTTCCACGTCTCTGTGCTTTCTTCACAGTGGGAACCCGTCAGGCTCTCTCGGTCTTCCATGACAACATGCTACCAAAATCAGGACGCAAGGCACATGCCACAGCTACATGGACTGTGTCGCTTAAAGTCTCAGGAATTGGAGGAATGCAAGAAAATCCCAGATTCCTTGGATTCTTCCAAATAGGACAGACCTGTGGCCAAATACCCACAGAAATGCTGATGCTTTTACAATCACAGAGAAGTGCATTTGCTGTGTGAAAGCAGGTGGTTATTTTCTGATCCCAAACAAAACTCATTTCTCTCCCCTGATCACACAGATTCCCTCCGATGGGAAAAGGATTCGTACCGATTCTCCAGCCTCTACTGAGGTGGCCAATTTACAGGACTGTCGCAAACCTGGGCACCAATGGCCCATGTGTCCTTGGCAGGTGGGCTTCATAGGGCAGCCCACTGGAGAAGCAAACCACGGCTTCAAAACCTTGATCTCAGTGGCTCCCAGTCCTGCATGCAGGAGGCATCACGTAGGGGGAGTAATCTTCCTAAAACCACCAACCACCATCCACTCCCAGGCATCTGGATTTTCTCAGTCTAGGGAGGACCCAGGCTGTACCTTTTAAAAGAAGCTCTCTAGGTAAATTTAAGGATAGGCAGCCAGACATTTCTCTGTATTCTTGCATCGGGAACTCCTTCTTCCGGACTACCTCAAGAGTCTCCCAACTGAATTCTGTCAGAAGCTTTGCCCCTCCTTACCCACAACAAATCTATCCTAGTCCAAGAGTCCCTGAGCCCCTGGATTCACTTTTACGCAGAGCATAATTCCTTACGTCACTCCCCTGTTTTTAATTCTTCAGGGACTCTCTACCACCTTCCCGATACAATTCAAACTCAACAAACCCACAGCCTTCTTAATTTGGCCTCTGCCTTATCCATTTGGCTCCTGGAAGGCCTCCAAATGCAAGCTTTGTTCGTCTTACTGAACTCCTTGGGGTTCCCAGGAGGCACCAGGCTCTCTCACACCTCAAGCTCTTCATCTGTTCTCCCTCTGGCCCCCAATTCCCCCTTCTCCACCCCATCAACTTCTCTGTTCCACCTTCCCCATGCTGGGTGAGGAACACCTATCAAAGGCTTCTTAATTCATTTGCATGAATTAAAAGACTATTTTTCCACACTGGAAGCATAAATATATTTGTGTGAAGGAAAAGAGAATCCGCCACTATTTTCCTTTTTTCAAAAACAGACTATAAACTAGAATATGAACCTCTTCTTTTCGCCATTAATAAAAACAAATGTTAAACACACACATCTGCCAAGAACCAGTTATCAGGATTTACCTAGGTAAAATGAATTCCTATAGGCGAAGTCAGATAGTAGAATGTCTATATTAATATTTATTACACTCTAATGTTATCTAATCACAGCAAAGAGTTTGACTAGCAACGAACAACATTCCTACCCTCAGGTGCCTAAAAACATTCTAAACATCTGCTGAGCATATTCTTAAAGAAAC
Source organism: Mustela lutreola (assembly GCF_030435805.1). NCBI lineage: Eukaryota > Metazoa > Chordata > Mammalia > Carnivora > Mustelidae > Mustela > Mustela lutreola. The sequence continues at coordinate 23,449,970 of NC_081307.1, read as the reverse complement.
CAGTTAGGAAGCTTCTGTAAGAGCCGTCAATACTAATTCAGTTTCTAAGGCTGTTTGGCCCAACAGTAGCTGACCCAGCCCCACTTTTAGGAATATTCTAGCATAGCCGTACCTTTAAGTGAAGCCAACCACCCTTCACGCCCCCTTTCCCTCAATATTTATTTATTGCAAATCTATTAAGTGCGCTGCCAAATGTGCTCAGGGACAATCAGACACAGGTTCCTGTCCTGAAGCAGGAAGCCAAATGAAAAGGTAATTCACAGTTGAGTACATGGTGTCCCATGATCCTCTACTAAGGAAAGATCTGATTTCCTAAGGGCTAAAGGCTATTCTAAGGTCCTTGTGGAAGTCCAAGTGACCGGATATAGGCAGCACCAATGAGTCCCCAGTTCTTAGGTGGAAGCCCCAGTCCTAACTGCGGTTCACACACCCTAGCTTCTTAATGTACCGCATCTGTCATCTCCTCTCCCTCTGCGATCAGATCCCGCACGTTGGCCGCTTTTCAGCTGCTCTGTACTCCCTTTCCTGATTTGGTTTTTCTCCTTCCAAAACACTTGTTTATTTATGTTCACTTTCTGTCTCTCCCCTTGGTAAGCTCCAAAAGGGCAATTTTCTTTTGTCTCCTTTACTCTCTGATCCATCCCAACCACCCATGGCACACAAAGCAGTTGCTCAATAAATAAGTATTACATAAATACAGTATTTTTGTTCTAGTGAAAGGATCTGGGGCACCTGGGTGGCTCAGTGGGTTAAAGCCTCTGCCTTCGGCTCAGGTCGTGATCCCAGGGTCCTGGGATAGAGCCCCGCATCAGGCTTTCTGCTCAGTGGAGAGCCTGCTTCCTCCTCTCTCTCTCTCTCTCTCTCTCTGCCTGCCTGTCTGCCTACTAGTGATCTCTGTCAAATAAATAAATAAATAAAACCTTAAAAATAAAAAAAGAAAGAAAAAAAGAAAGGGTCTTAATTTTTTCTGACCAGGATCCACCATAAGAAATACAATATACGTTATAACCTGGTACACAAATGTACGTACGCACATGTGTACACACACACACACAAATTTATGTATACTAACACATGAGTTTGTAAGCACATGCCAACAGAAATAAGTTTCACCAAACTGAGACTTAAAATACGTAATACATTCTTATGTCTTTCTATTCCATTTAAAAAATAGTTATGTTACCTACCACAGCAACCAGTTTGAAACGTACTATTTTCACACCATAGCTTTTTCTTACAAAGAAAAGAAAAGAAAAGGAAACTAAGAACTTCCCACAGAGAAGAATGTGATGTGACTGTCTGATTCAGAGCTGGGAGGTGGGAGGGGGCCGCTTGAGCACATGGTTTGTGCTCAGCCTTTACTGAAGGAGGGGTGATGATCTCACAGGGAAGACTGGATGGGGAGACAAGATTCACAGTAAAGGAGACAGGGTAAGTCAGGAGCAGATGCTGATACCCAGGTGCTTGTGAATGAATGGCGAGCAGTCCGATTTACTCTAACACTGACAAAGGAAGGAGGCATGAAGTGGAAAGCAGGTTACCCTATGGAGCAGAGAGAAGCGTCTTCTTAGCCTGGTGACCCAAAGAGCAGCCAACATCATTTGCTCCATGTAAAACAGCTTTGCTTCTGGGTGCCTCGACGCTTTCTAATCACCCATCACAGAAAGAGGGCCAAGTATTACCTGTTAACAGGTCAGGAGAACAGGTCCAGAAAAGAATGCATTGCTTTGTTAAGTAGCCTTGAGAAAAATACTCTCTGGACCTGTTTCCTCATCTGTAAAACCTGAGATTGCCATAGGCTTTGTAAATTCCCCAAGGTTCTGACTCTGGTTTTCCCTTGATGCCAATTTCCCCTTCTCTCTAAGACCACCTTTAGAATAGGTTCCATTTCTACTGTTAAGTTTCCAGATGTATCATCAATTACATGTGGAGACATTTCTCTTCCCTCAAAACACTGGTTCAATAGTTCAGTTTCCCAGTTTTGCGAATGGACTGAAGTTTATTGCTAAAATTTCTAATGTGGTTTTTAACAGATCAATTCCTTGTTCTGTCTCACAAAGCCAATGTTCATATTACAGGGGAACTAAAAATGCTACATATTTTTGCTTATGTGGGCATCCACAGCCCTCACACTAAAACTCATCCTTATAGGAGGAATACACTCGGGAACCCTGGGTTTTCTTCTGCTTACTGAGCTCTTCTCTTTGGGCCTCCCCCCAGCAGCATCCTGGCTTCTGCTGAATCAGTGGGCTGGGTGCTGACATGCTTCTTGGCGCTTTTCATCCTTTCTCTCCACCACTGAGGAAGCTGGCTCAGAGTTTAGGTAATTTGCTCAAGATTCCAGAACCACCCTGGTCTCCCAGGCTAGAGTACTTGCTGCATACTTTGCCTGCCTGCAGAGATTACTCTCACTTTTCAATCACCAGACTGTTTTTCAGTGCTAGGAAAAACTGCAAATTTGGGAAAGTTTTCTTTGTGTGTGTGTGTATTTTTTTTTTCCCTCTCTCTCTCCTGCTTGAGGTCCGGAGGCAGATCTGTTGCTTTCTAATGAAGAACATTCCTAGAAATAATATAAGGGGCGGGGGGGGGGGGGCATTTTGCCCAATGATGTGATGACAACTTAATAAAGGGTTTTGCCTGAAAGAAGAAAACCCTGAGACACGCCCTACAAGCCTCTACCTGGGATTATGCATGTGAAGAGACACTTGGCATTGGGAAATGAAATCAATTGAAATCCCCTTTGGGGATCATTCAGTTCAAGTGTTTGCAAAATATTGGTTTTTTTCATATCAAAGAATATGTGCTCTTCCCTCACAGAGGCAAAGAGCTCACAGGAAACGGTGAGGGCCTCATCACATTTTTCTATTTCATTTCTATGTGGGGTGGATAAAAAGAAAAAACCCCTTTGGTTTACATACATACATGCAAACACATTTCTAATACTCTACATCAAATATTTATGCATTTCCAACCAAGCATTGCTAAGAAAAATGACTTCAAATAATTCTTAAAATACAAAACCCTTTAAAGATCATAATTGCAGGGATTAGGAAAACAATTTAAACAATTTCAAGTAAGGAAACAATCTAAGTAACATACTTACAAGGACCCTAGCTTTTTTTCCTGAGTCTCATTTATTCCCATAAAATGAAAGATTTTAAGATTTTAGGTTTTCAGATTATATAATCCACTTCCTTTACAATTTATGATTCAAGGCAAAATACTGGGTTACAAACCTGAAGGAACACTTCCCCCCCTCTCCATGATGAAAGGTTTGCAGGCACATCAATTCTTTCATTCACACATTAGCAAAGCTTATTCTACTAAGAAACCTCCATCCCCAATCTTTGACTTTCGCTCCAGGTTCCACAGTGTCCCTAGCATGGGAAAGTAAAAATATGGTGTGAACAGCAGTGCTACAGAAACCTTAAATTAGAAATAAAGGCAATAGTGAGGAATTCTAAAGAAACTGTCCACACGGGTTGCAGTCCATTCTGACAGGAAAAAGGAAAGCCAGAATAGAAAGAAACATCAAACTGCCTTACACGAAGACCAATGAAAATAAAAACATGGCAGAGCCTGGTGAAGATAAGCTGCCTTTGGGTGTCCCTACATCGAACCTCAAACAGGAAACACTATATGATTTGACGTTCTCTGTTGTGTAAGAAAAAATAAGGACTACTGTATTCTAGGTGAGTTAAAGAATTACTTTCATTCAAAATGCTGGTGACAACCAGCCCTCCCCAGACACACATGAGCTAGTGGTCAAAATGTGATTCGGGTTCATCTGTTTAGCTGAGGAAGGCTTCTGCTTTCATACAGTTACATTTTTCCTACCGAAATGAAGATCCTCATTTTGCTGCTATTCCCATTGTGTTTGCACACTTGGGCAGGAAGGGGTCTGAAACACCATGTAACACACATATGACCTTGGACTAGTCTCTGAACTTCGAGGCATCTCCGCTGCCCCTCAGTGGGGAAGAGGCAATGTTTTTCCAGGCTGCTTTTGACAAGTTCTGGAATTTCCACCGAAACGACTTATAGAAATGCACAAGCATTACGGAAGATCCCTTTCTCGTGCGATCCAGTTTGAAAACAGGAGTTGTGTGCAGATTGTCCCCCGTGCGTTTATAGTTTCTCCAGACTCGGGAGGTGAAGATCATTTTCAGAATTTTAGCATCTTCTATCTACTTTGTCACCTGGGTGTGACAAAGGGCAAGGCGAGGCGAGGCTGTGGTGCAGCCCTGTCACCTCCAGGATCCCTTCCTCTGTGGCTTCCTCAGTGCTCACAGCCTGGGAAATGCTACAACCGCAGGGTGTGGAAAACTTCTGTCCCTCACACATCCTCCAGAGACTCCTGTAAGGAGAAGGAAGGCGCCTTTCTGACAAGCTCCAGGAAGCTGCCTCCAATCCGCTCTGTGGGACACCGGAAGGTGGGGCAGGAAGAGAACAAAATGTGGATGGGAGGAGCCAGAGGCATCTGAGGACCCCAGCTCCGCTGACATCAGCCTTCGGTTAGTTTTTGATTTTCCTCCTGGGGACAGGAGGGGGTAAGACATGAAAAGGCCCCTAAGCAGAGGTTTGTGTGAATGGAAAGGAGTATACTTTCCACTGTGAGACTCGGTTCAGTAGCAAAATAAAACCCCAGGATGAAGGATTCGGAGAAATCCCCTCCCACATGAGCACTGGAGGCTGCCGGCATTAGCCAGGTGAAACATTTTCATTTACCCTTTGCTGTCCAAGGACATTTCCTAGTAGGCAGTCATGCTCCAGATGCTATTCACGTGTTTTCACTGACATCTCCAAGAAAATTTTCCCTTAGCAGTATTATTTCCAGATACTTCTATGGAAGAAAGCGTTCTTCAGGATGGTCCACAGAAGTTAGGAAATGGAATCCCATATTCCTTCCCTAAATGTTAAAGACAAAGGCTCAAGGGTCCATGCATTAAGCCAGAGAGGGGATCCAGAAACCTCTAATTAGTCGATTTTGGACCCTCAAGTTGTAGGAGAACTGCAAAATGACTGCCCCACCTAGGAGAACTGCAAAATGACTGCCAAGCTCTCCAGGGCCACCAAATATTGTCTTCTAAATCGAACCAACTGCAGCCAAGCACAGCTCCCAGAGCTGCATGTTACTGCCACACACACCTGGTTGAAATCCTAGCTCCGCCAAGTACAGTGAGTGATTTGAAGCAAGTCCTGGATTCCATATTTATAAAAGGGGAATAATCACATCTGCTTTTCCAGAGTTGCTGAGCTGAGGGTTAAATGTGACAATAAGAGCAAACTATGTGATTCGTTTCAGCTTCTATACTATTATTAGTATTCTGTCTAAGTCTGTAGATTTTTTATAAAACTTAAAAAGGAGCATTTATACTAGATATGGTTGACTATTGCTTGTGACAGACTCTAAAAATATACAGGCTAAATATTCCAGGCTTTCTTGCTGTCCACCCTGCCAAGGAAGGAATACTGAAAAAAATGGTAAGACAGAGTAGATCTAATTAGAGAACCCCCAGCAGGGCTGCTCCCTACTCCTTATCACTGATCATGATAATCCTTAACAATAACACAGGATTCCACAAGGAAAAGGGCAGACAGACAGGAAGAGCCCTTCTAGGCTGGGAATCTTATCCCTTCTACATTAATTAGATTTCTGACTAATTTGAGGTTGAAAGAAAACACCACTGATGGAATTCATACCAGTAACCCATTCCTATAAAGCAAATTTCAATCTTAACAGCCCGTCTTTCTTCAAAGAGGAACGGCCCCTCAAGTCTCAGAATTCCTCCATATGCAAAGTTCTAGAATCAGATAGAAGGATTGTGAAAACTGGTCCAGAAAAGTGTTTTCCTCTTAATTTCAGAAGAGGAACTGGGGACTCTGCTCTTCGGGGACACAGTGTTGGATGTGAACATTTTATGCTTGGGCATTCATTCATTTCCCAACAAGGAAAACTTTTTAGGGTCTAAATGCTGGGGACATCAATCCTTTGCACTGTAGTCCCGCGACTCCCGAGTATCTTAGGGGTGAGTCCTGTTAAAATGAGCTCTCAGTGAAGCTCAGAGAAATGACCACATTTAGAAATTAAATTCTTTGCTGGATCCCAACTCCGAATTCTAGTCAATGAACTATGCAAACAGAAAATGAAGATTGCCTTTCTTCCCCAGGTCTGCCTTATAATTTTTTGAACAGCCTTGGCATGACGTGAACCTTGATGCCCATTACACCATGGGGCCAGGTTTGACTCGTGTTCTAAAGCTCTAAGAATTCGGGCTTCAGTGATCTGGCAATATCCAGAGAGGAAGGGGAAACATCTGAAGTTATTTTTACTTTTGCAAGTCTTCTGGCTGCACAGGGAAAATGCTAGGGTGGGTCAAGTATTGTCTGGAGCCCTTCAGGGCCATTTTTTTTTTTTTTTTTGCATGGCCTCATTTCCGTCTTCCTGTTGCTAGGAAGGAGAATTAAGCATGAGAAACTCGTGTTTACAATACTGGACCATCCTGTCCAGCACAAGGCTCTCTTCAAAAATGTACAATTCACTTCACCCACTGGACTTTGGATGCCCCATTCTTCTGGACCAAATCACCTTGTCCTGAATATTTTCAAATGGCATTTTACCTGCCTCAGTTATAAAAATACCACTCTCATTTATCATGGCATCATGGCTTAAAATCCCCAGGGAGGACACCAAAGCAAACTCAAGTACTTATTTTTGCACTTCAAACCACCTCTTTGAATCCCACCAAGCCTCTGACTGGAAGGCATCTTAATGGGACCTCCTGTATCCCCTCTACACTCCACGCTAGCTCTACAAGTAAGAGTTTAAGTATTACATACATTTTCTACCCTTTTCCAGTAATAATTTATTCAGTCATAATATGCTTCTCTATTAACCTGGTATATTTTTCAGAAGCAACCAAATAACCCTTTTTAATGTAAAAATACCCTAACATTTTGCTTAGTCTTTGCTCTTTGAACTATAGCACTGAACAGTAACAAAATAATAATAACAACAACAACAATAAGCCTTTAGGTTAAAGGGCAACTGGCCTTTCATCTTCTCTCCAGACTATGGAAAATCCTCTGGTTGGCCCAGTGTATGAAAACTTGGAACACTGCCTTCTATTAGCCATAATCAATTGCTTAACTATTCAAACCCTTTCACTCTTAAGGAGTAAGCCATGTTTCTCATTAAGACTGAAAATTGCTAAGTTAAAGTCACAGGTAAGTCAACGAAACCATACTTCTCCATTCTAGGAAAAGATTTAAGTTGGAAGCTACTCATTTTGATCCCGTGGAGTCTAAGCTGGGAAACAAAGTCAGTCCCTGTTCTTGAGCTTCTGACCAGTTTGGGTGTAAGGTGTCACTCAGATTAAACTAACATTTTTTTTTTTTGGTCAAAAGCAAACTTCTAAAGCAGCTGGGAGAGAAAGTCCGCTATGCTTCATTTTAAACTCTGAACAGTAGTGCTAATGAAAAAAATATGCAGCCAGGCCTGGGCCACGCTGTAAATCTGGTATGCCACAATAAAAGTTAATACATGCAATTGCCAACATTTTCTCAGAAAATGTCTTGAAATAACTTATGAATGCACATCTGCTAACTATTTGACACTCATTCCCCAGGACTTTAGTTCTTCTATTAGGGGGGCTGTTCACTTCCAGGGCACCCCTCTGGCCATCTGCTACAGTCTGCAAGCCAAGATGGCACTGGGTGCCTCCACTAATTCCACACTTATGGTCTGCAAATTATCTCTACGGTGGACCAGCCTGCAGTCCAGATGGATGCTGAATTAGTCAACCTCTTGGAGCCGCTGATAGATTTACATTCAGAATTCTGTTGGGCTATTATTTTCCCTCATCCCTTCAGCAAACAGAGTTTGGAGAAGAAAAATGTAATTTGAGACTCAGTATTCTACTCTGTTCCCAGCTGTGATTTTTTTTTTTTTTTTCTATCCAAATGCGGCATATATGGCACCCTGGTAAATCTTTCTCTAAGGGATGGCTGTGCCCAGGCTGTAGGGCCCCCACATCACCACTAAGGGCTGAAAAAGCTTCAGAATCCCGGGAATGAACCCGTTTGCTAACTCTGTTGGGTGTAAAAAGGCTCACTCAAAACTAGCGAGCGGCAAGGCTTTCTTCTCCGTGGTGCGGATAACTATATGCAGGAGAATCCTGCTACGGTAATTAGAATAAACCGGGGTACTGGTGGAGCATCAGTACCACACACGTGCTAAGCGCTTCTATCAGCTCTCTTGATCCTCTCAAGCTCCGCGCGTGGTAAATACACTTACTACCCCCGCCTTGCAGATGAAGGAGGTGCAGAGAGGTCTCAACACTTCCCAGATGCGCCCAGCTAGAAGCAGGCTGCGGACCCGGGTTCCCACTACGCCAGCCTCACCCCGGTCCGCTCTAACTCCCCTCGCCACAGGGGCTGTGCGCTGGAAAAACGAACGGATTCAGTAATAACCATAATCTGCAAATTACACGTGGCAGGGCCAGTGTGCCGCTGCCCGGGGAGAAACTCCTTCCGAATGATCAAAGTCTCAGCCCGTGACGTCGGAGAAGGGGGGTCAGGGGGCCAGGGGGCTAGGGGCAGGGTGGGGCAGGGTTCCCAAAGACCGTGACTTCGCCACGAAAAAGGTCGGGAGGCGTGCTTCCTTCCTTCCTTTCGCCGGCCCAGGAACTCGCCCCGCGCGGGGCCTCCCACAGAGCCAAGGGCGTGGGCATCTCCACTCGGCATTTTAGGAAACCCATGCAACGCCCAGCACGTGAAGGCACACCGCAGCCCTCCCAGCAGGCGCCCCTCACTTGCAAGCCAGGGGGCTTGCTAAATAGCTTCAACGCTCTCCCGGGGCCGGCAGCCACCAGAGACTTTCCTAAGTCGGAATTACTTTCCAGCGTTTAAAATATTTGAACTAACAGTTTGAAATTAAAACATCTTCCCGAATTTCCTTTCAAGCAGTTTTAAAACACGATTTCCAAGTGCCACTGCGGCCTAAACATCCCTAAGAATCAACTCTCAGGGAGTCCGCGCTGATTTTGGACTTGCATAGTGAAGGGCTGCAAGCACCGAGCCCTGAACGTCCCCGGAGGGAAGATAGTGGAAAGGCGGTCGCGCCGCGCCCCTGGGAACCTGAGGCCAATGCCAGGGACTTAGAATAAGAATAGCAGGGTCGCCGGAGCAGCCTGGCTGGCGGCCCGCCCGCCCCGTACCCGCGCCCGGCGTGCACCCCTTGCCCCGGGCGGCGTCCCCAGCCCGAGAGGGAAGTTAACGTAGGCTTCACTCCATTAGCTGCGGTCGCCCCCCGCCAGCAGCCCTTCCCAAGCCCACCCGACGCGCCCGCCCGCGACCCCCAAGCAGTGAGCAGCCAGGGGTCATTACCCGACATTAAAACCTCCCTCCCCAAACTATGACCCCTATTTTTCCCACACTCCACCTCCTCCACTCCGAGAAACTTGGGTGACTCGGTCCCGAGCCTCCTCGGAAAGCCGTTTAAAAGCACAGAACGACAGGCACCGACTTGACAAGGCGGGGTGACATTTCCTCCGCGGCGAGTCCCCTCCGCAGCTGGCTCCCGCGGCTGGCCCGACGGCGAGGCACAAGTCTAGCTTACGTGTTAGGATCATGATGTCCAGCTTCTCCCTGCACATCAACTGCGGCTGGGGGTGGCGGGAGTGCGGTAAAGAAGTTGAGGCAGTCCGAGGCAACTCAGCTCCCGCAGCTGGACGGACAGAGGCACCCGAGACGCGCGCGCTGGCGATCCTCAGCGCATCCTTGTTCGCCGCTCCGTGCCCCTTGCCACGGCCCCAGAAAGAACGCAAGCTTTTCCAGAGGTCGAAAAGAGAGAGAGCTCAGGGAGAGGGGCGAGAAGCACCGGAGCAGTCGCCCCTGCTGCGAAGTTCGGCCATGGCCGTGTTAGGAGCTAAGCGTCCTCGCTCCGGCTGCTGGAGCGCTCTACCTCCCGCGCTCGCCTCCGGCCGCGCCCACCCGCAGGGCCCACCCTCGAGGGGAGGGACGAGGCCCGGCAGCGCGGACTCCTTCGCGCCGCCTAGGTGGTGGGCGGCAGCCTCCTGCCGTCCTCCCGGCCGGGACCCCGCCCCAGACCCCGCCCCCGTTGCCCCGCCCCTTACCTCCTCCCCGCCGCTGGGTTAACCAGCCACAGCCTCAGGCGGTACTCTGGCCCCGCCCCCCGCCCCCGTTCCCGCTCCTGTTCTGCTCCAAGCTGGAATATTTTCCTCTGGCCTCCACGTTTGCAGGGGGAAGTACCCCGAACTGTCCAACTGTTGGCCTCTGGGGTGAAGGCAAACCCTCGGTGCGTTTACTTGCCGGGGAAATCTGAGCTGGACTCTGGGACACCGCGCACTTTCCCTGTAGCATTGCATATTTAAGAAAAAAATAATCTCAATGATTCTGCCTTACATCCTGGTGGGAACCGCTTAAATTTTCGGAACGGAGGGGAAGCGGGAGGTAGGGATGAAGCAGTGTTTCCCCACCTGTAAAATGGAGAGAAGATACTTGTCCCTTGGACGTTGGTCATTCATTGCTAAAGCCCGGAGGGATAGAGAACGAATTGAGAGGGACTTTAGAGAGGGACTGAATTTTTTTAGCACGTGTTGACCATATTGTGTGCCCATTTAGTATTTTACAAACTATGGACCTTGGGCCACAACCCCAAGCAGCTCCTGCAACTTCTGGCCCCGCCTCTCTCAGAGAACTATAATCTGTGATGGTGATAATCTGTGTTTTAACAAACCCCTGGGTGATTTGGAGAGGCACTGTAATTTGGAGGTCCCTGATAATAATAGGAAGCTTCATTTTTAAAGATCACAAATGAATACGATCTATATAAGATTTTTAAAAATTCAGACCAGGTTTTCATGAAAATTTGCTTTGGGGCTATGGAAACTACTAAATCCATTCATTCAAAAAATATATCAACAGCATTCATTATGTGCCAAACACTGTTTTAGACTTGAACTATAGCAGTGAGCAAAAAAACCAAACATCCCTTCCCTCCTAAAATATACTTCCTAGTGGAGAAGACGTACAATAAAGAAGGTTAAATACCTGAAATATTCATATTCAGTGTTTTAGGTGGAGCTACATAAAGCGGGGGAGGGGAAAGGAGTTGGGGGAGAGTTTCTTTAAACAGGGTTAAATGCAAATGGAAGATTAGTCTGTCTTAAATAGAGCTTAAAATAGAGCCTAAAAAATTCATAGGCATTCCTTAGTTTACATACAGAAGAGTCTCTTTCACCCCAGTTTTTTAAAAAACAATAAAAATGCTAACTCCACTGGCTCGCTAATGTGTGGAATCAGAATTCTGGCTCTGGAGAATGGCCTTTTGGGTTTGGGGCTCCACTCAGTAAATATTTCCAGGGCTTTTACCTACTTATAACTGCTGGGGACACCACGGTACGCAAGGGTACCCCCACCTCTGTCTGTGCAATTTACAGTCTGGTGGGGAAGTGACAAGTGTGAAAAAGAGGTGCTTGTGAGTGTGCAGGAAATGGAGCCCAAGATAGAAAGAAGAGCGAGCTGCCCTCTGAAGTTTGCATGCTGGGGGAATTGTCAAAATGCCCACAGTTGCTGGCAAGGTGCAGTGTGATCCTAGGGCAAGTTGGAAAAGTAGGGGCAAAACCTTTTCAACTCCCTGCGCGTTTGTGTTAAGGATTATTTTATCCTTTACAGTTATAAACAGCAAGAAGACATATTATTGGACAAAGGAATCCCACAGCCAGATCTGTGTTTTGAAAAGACTACAGGCTATAGTGTGTACTATAAACTTAGAAAATAGGAATAGACCTCCTAAACATACTAATATCCCTGATTTATTAAAAATCCAAACCTTAAAAATATGGATAGCATCTCCTCCAAAGCATATCAACTCTCAGAGTAAGTTCTTAATGTTTATTATCAGCTAAATGTAGCTGCACTCAATTTAATTAGGTTTCTCAGAGTTTGTGCAATCCCTACACACCCACTCCCCACTGAATATTTCAGAATAAAACATGCTACTCTTTGTGTCTTTTCTTGTCCAAACTCCATTCCTTTTTCCTTGATTATTGATGTCTTCTCTCATTTCATCATATTTCTCTGGAGGTTTCTGCTATGTGGATTGCTCCTCATCTAATAATACCAATAACTCCAAAAACATTTTCCTTGGTGAGGTATTGGTTTGCATTTGGCCTTCACTGAATCTCATCACCTTCTTCCATTATTTGGTTTATTGACATAGCCTGTGTCCTGAACCAAATCCCAATTTTCATAGTTTTAATTATTTTGGGGGGAGGGAAATAGAGGGAGGAGGAGAGAATCTTCAGCTCCCAGTGTGGAGATCTACTCAGAGCTAGATCCCAAGACCCCCAAATTATGACCTGAACTGAAATCAAGAGTCAGATGCTTAACAAGCTGAGCCACCCAACCCCTCCCACGCCATTGTTTTAATTCTTAGCCCCTTTAGAAATGGACATGCTACATTTTGAAAGCTGCTGCACTTGTTGAATAGGGAATAGTGGTTGAAAGAGGACCTTTGTAGCAGGCAAATTACTAGCTGTGGGATGAATACATACATTTTGCCTCTGAAACTTCAATTTCTTCATCTTGAAAAAAGGAGGTTGAACTAGTGCTTATCTCAGGTTTTTAATGAGGATTGAATAAGATAATGTACATAATAAGCACTTGATAATGTTCATGATTATTATTACATATTACTAAGTGGGCATATCAAACAAAAACACACGATTTCTATTTAAATAATCATCCAGGAGAAGATTAAAACAAAACAAAATGAGCCCCAGACTTTACCCTTTCTGAATCTGAGGAGCCTTTACAAACTCCGGGAAGGAAGGAGTGGAAAACTCATTCAGAGTCATTAAGAGATGAAAGAGGGTCCCCAGAAGAGCAGAGATTCCTTCTTCATTCAGCTTTTAACTCATCACCCAATGTTTCCTTTCTTCTGTCGTGGGCAGATGACATTAGACTAGGCTTGTTAGCTGATTTGCATTAAGTGACCCTGGGTACTGACACTTTGGACTCTAAGAGGCAGGGATGAAGTGGTCCATTTCTCCACCAAAAGTCTACAGTCCTCCAAAACCCTTTCAACACATGATGATAAAAAAAAAAACCACCACAAGTTACCTCAAGTTTTGTTGCTACAATCTGACCCAAGGACAAGGACCTGTGTTGTTTACTTTCTGCCATGCTCCTCTCAGTATGGGTGTCAGGCTCATTGACACTGCTCACAGGGATTTCCTACCCTGTCTGTTTGGATGTTTTCACATTTAACTCTGTATTACCAGGGCAAAGAAAAATCACACAGGCAATTCCCAAACTGCATGACAGAAAGCTAAAGGACTAAGAGGTCACTTCTCTGGTTCCTACTCTGTATAATGATTGATACTAGAGATCATCGATACTGCCCAAGGACATCCTCCAGCATTCTTTCCACTATAATGTATTTTTTATTTTTTTTATTTTTATTTTTTTAAAGATTTTATTTATTTATCAGAGGGGGGGGGGAGAGAGTAAGCACAGGCAGACAGAATGGCAGCAGAGGCAGAGGGAGAAGCAGGCTCCCTGCTGAGCAAGGAGCCCGATGTGGGACTCTATCCCAGGACGCTGGGATCATGACCTGAGCCGAAGGCAGCTGCTTAACCAACTGAGCCACCCACGCGTCCCTATAATGTATTTTTTAAAAAGGAGTAAAACTCAAGTGTCTATAGGCACTTGTGCAGATAATACTTATGAAGAAGGCAAGCCACAGTTGGATGGTGAGAACTGGGGAACCCAGAACCTCCCCAAGGGGGCAGGGCCAATCAGGCTCGCTTGATTGTTGGCATGTGTTAACACAGTAGCCCCATGGTTCTGCGTTTAAAGATTGTTCAAGGGCCTCCTAGCTTTCTATAATTTTATTTCAAACCTCTCAATTTTTAAAAGTTGGCAACCAATTAAAAAAAAATCTAAACCCATTCCAAGTAATTTCAACTTTGGGCTTCATTTAGCTCAAGGCAACTAGTTTAAACCTCTGCTCTAGTGATACAAGCCAAGCAATGTCTTTGGAAATTTCTCTCCCACAGGAACTAAAAGCCTCCTGAGCTTGGAAAATGTTGTAATATAATTTGTGTTCAATGGAGCATTGGGAAATCAGTGTGGAAAAAAAATTACTTGTAATGTTCAAAGGAAGTAAGACAAATAATAGAAAGTTTTGAAAATAATTTTTAAATGGTTAAGAGACATAATTAAATTTGAAATTTAATAGTTGGCCTTAAAATATTCACTTACGTTTAAGTTCCCATGACCCACATCTGGGTTCTTCCCCACTCTCCACCCCAGTATTTAGCCATTGCAGAAATACTTAAAACCCAAATGCTGGAGGTGTTAAATGGGGAAAGAAGGGGAAAAGAGAGGACTGGGCAGTGAAACAGATTCACCCCCTTTTAATTTTACCTAGAGCAGCTCCCTTGTCTAGTCAGACCTTTTTTGACTACTTCTTTTCGACAATGTAAACTAAACGTTTTAAACAAATATGGGGAAAGTGACTTAGTCTACCACTGATAATTTTAGTTAAGAAGGGGAGACCTTTGTTCCTGCATGAATGTAATATAAATCTACTTTTGGGATAATCACTTAAGCCTGAAATATGAACCAGCCTGACACAGTACTTTAATCATTCAACAATTAGACCATGGAAAAGGCAGTGTGCTGGTGAAATGACAATGAGCATGAATAAATACATCTTTGGGATGGAAAGTACAGCATGGTGACTATAGTTCATACCACTACATTATATATTTGACAGCTGCTCAGAGAGCAGATCTTAAAAGGTCTCATCACGAGATGTGGGCACCTATATGGTTCAGTCGGTTAAGTGTCCGACTCTTGATTTCAGATCAGTCATGACTTCAGTGAGATCTAGCCCTTGCCAGGCTCAATGCTGGGCCTGGAGCCTGCTCAAGATTCTCCCTCTGGCTCCCCTTCCCCCAACCCCACACACTCTCTTTCTCAAAAAAAAATTTATTTTTTTCCAGAGCACTTGGTTGGTGTCTGCCTTCAGCTCAGGTCATGATCCCAGGGTCCTGGGATGGTGCCTGCTTCTCCCTCTCCCTCTGCCTGCAGCTCTCGCTGCTTGTGTTCTCTCTGTCAAATAAATAAATAAAATCTTAAAAAAAAGGTTTTCATCACAAAAAAACTATTTTGTGATTATGTGTGATGCCAATGTTAACTAGAATTATTGTGATTGTTTATATGTATATATATATATATATATATAAACATTTCAACGCTGAAACTAATACAGTATTATATATGTCAATTATTTTTTAATAAAAAAATAGTTCAGTAAGTAACCCAAAATAAATAAATAAATAAAAGAACATGAAGAGAGGACTTGGAGGAGAAAACTCTTAGATGGAAAACAGGTACAGATACAGTTCGGTAATAGTTCAGTGGAGGATTTGAATATACTGAATTCTCAATACTATTTGATAAATCAATGGACATTCTTTCCTGGGATAATTACAATATTTGCAGCAGAATCCTCTTTTAAAGACAATTCCATTTAGGGGTGCCTGGGTGGCTCAGTGGGTTAAAGCCTCTGCTTTCAGCTCAGGTCATGATCCCACGGTCCTGGGATCCAGCCCAGCATCAGGGTCTCTCCTCAGCGGGAAGCCTACTTCCTCCTCTTTCTCTGTCTGCCTCTCTGCCTACTTGTGATCTCTATCTGTCAAATAAATAAATAAAATCTTAAAAAAAAAAAAAAAGACAATTCCATTTAGCAACTCAGGTACTCAATTAGCCCAGTGCCTCACAGCTCAGCATGCAGGGAAGGGGGGTGCCCACAAGTAATGGCACCAAGTCAGAGCTCTTGCCACCCCCAGTTTCCCCTGGATCTTCACCAATGACTGCTCTGGTTCTTTTATGTGGGCTCTGACGACACAAAAATCAAGCCAATGAAAAGTAAAAATTGATTCCATAAAAGAAACTGGCTACTTTCCCATTGACTTAGCCAATTTTAATGGCATGCTTTGATTCTTTGTCTATTCTGACATTGTTCTCCATTTAATAATTGCTTTTTGAGCTTGTAGCATATAATTCATTTAAAGCTAAGGAGGGACAACATTATTTTGTAAGTACAACTGATATTTATCCTTTGCTTTCTCATTATTTAAATGATATGATTATAAAATATCCATTGCTAGAAAGTTTAGAAAATATGGGAAAGCATAAAGAAAAAAAAATAATAAAACCTCCTCATAATCACACAACCAGAGACAACGGCAGACAAATATGTTCCATTTTTATGTCTATCCTCCCAGTCAGGTTTTTAAGTTCAGATACTTTGATGGGATCACAGTATATATTGTTTTATAATATTTTATTTCATTTAATATAAATGGAGAATATGACATTTTATAGTTGTTTCGTACTCTATTTATAGTTGCTTCATATTTGAGCTTATGGATTTCCATGAATTAATTAACCAATGTTGAGTTTCTCCCACATTTTATATGATGAACATTCTTGAATAATAAATTTCAGAGCAAGATTGATAATTTCTTTAAGCAAATTCACTTAAGCACTTTGCACTAGAAGCCAAAGCATATTGGGACATTTGACATACATTTCTGAACCACTGTGCGGAAACTCTGTGCTTATTTGACATTTAACCAGTGTCTAAATGTACCCATTTCTCTTCACTTGAGTATTGTCAGCAATATAATTTCCATTCCTCCTGCTAATTTAATGAGCAAAAAAATATTATCTCATTATTATTATTATTTTTTTTTTTAAAAGATTTTTATTTATTTACCAGAGAGAGAGAGGGGGAGAGAGCGAGCACAGGCAGACAGAATGGCAGGCAGAGGCAGAGGGAGAAGCAGGCTCCCTGCGGAGCAAGGAGCCCGATGTGGGACTCTATCCCAGGACGCTGGGATCATGACCTGAGCCGAAGGCAGCTGCTTAACCAACTGAGCCACCCAGGCGTCCCTATCTTATTATTTTTAAGTCTATATTTGTTTGAATACTAAACTGGCTGAGTTTTATTGTAGTAAAATACACATCATACAAAATTTATCATTTTAGCCATTATTAAATGTACAGTTTTGTGGCATTACGTCCATTAACATTGTTGCGCAATTATCATCACCATTCATCTCCAGAACTTTTTCGTCTTCCCCAACTGGAACTCTGTATCTCTTTAATAATAATTCCCCATTCGGCTCCCCCAAGCCCCAGCTCTCTGAGACCAGGGTTCTACCTGCTGTCTCTAGGAACCTGACTACAACAAATACCTTATGTAAGTATTTTTATTTCTGGTCCTTTTGTTACACTGGTTGAAAATTTCATATTTATTAACTAGCTGTTTTTTTCAAAATTGCCTATTTAGTCCTTTAGCTATTTTTTCCCTCAATGAAACATTTTGCCTTTTGTTGCTGATTTTAAAATATTGTTTATAAATTAGGAATATTAACCATTTATAATTTATTATAAAATATTTTTACTAGCTATCTGTCTTTTAAGCTTGTTTATTTCTGGTATGACAAAATTAACAGGGGGCGCCTGGATGGTTCAGTGGGTTAAGCCACTGCCTTCAGCTCAGGTCATGATCTCAGGGTCCTGGGATCAGCCCCACATGGGGCTCTCTGCTCAGCAGGGAGCCTGCTTCCCCCTCTCCCTCTGCCTGCCTCTCTGCCCACTTGTGATCTGTCTGTCAAATAAACAAAATCTTTAAAAAAAAAATTAACAAGACTCAAACAAAATTCAAAGGTCTTACTTATTTGTTCCCTTTAATCATTAACTAGGAGTTTACTTAAGTAGTTTTCTCTATACAATTTGAAGCCAGAAATGCTGACACAAAATCAATTTGCAAAACAAGGTCATTTAACATGTGGGATTTTTTTGCTTTATTTTTAATGATAGGTTTCATTATTTACTCAGAGTCTTGCTATCTTATTTGATTTTGTATCTTCCCTAAAATCAAATAGAGATGCCCTGAATTGAGGGAAGCCCCCATAAAAGCCTCTGCAAAAAAGCTAGCAGGGTCAGAGTACCAGATGGAGACCCGGGGCGGGGGGCACTAAATTTTTTTTTTTTTTTGAGGATATCATGTCATATATAATTAATACAAATCATAGTAGCACTGAAAATGGCTCTACTGAGTGGATCTCATTCAGTTTAGGCAGCTAAAGGGAGGGAGGATGTGCTAGTCCTTTCCCTGGAGCTAAATGGTCATTTGGGAAAAAGTGGGCTCTGGAGCACATAGGTATTTTCTTAGAGGGAAAAACAAACAAACAAACAAAACCCCAAAACCCAACAACAACTGAATTTCTAGCACTCGATAAAAGTGCCAAAAGGAAAAAGTGTGCTCAGGCAGTAGCTACAAGGCCACACCAAATAAGGAAAGCTGGATCCTGCAAGCTTCTGGAAGAAAGGAATCTTTCCATATGAAGTTTCTTCCCAGCACCGAGCACATGGTAAGGTGCTCCATTAGTATGTGCTGACTGAGTGAACGTTCAAGGTTATTTCCTGATCATTGTGTTCAGGAGTCCCCTAGGAAAGGATGAAACCCAGAATTTCCTTTTTGGGAAGTCTCAGATGTGGTTTCCTCACTTGGAGAAGACAGATGCTGTGGGAAGAAGGCTGAAGAGGGAGCAGGGCACACACTCACCCAGAGCCCTGACCCCTTGTAGGAGCAATGACCTGGGGACTGCCACATAACACCAACCTGCTGAGTTCCAAGTTAGAAGGGATGTGGAGTGCCCCTGGGCTAAGTCCAGTCACCTGCTGGCCTCTCTGGTTCCCTCTCTGGAACCTTGCCTCATGTTCTATCCCTACAGCGCACCCAGCACCACACACCTGAGAAACAAGTTCTGTTTCACATGGGCCCAGGCTCCTTGGCCCACCCAGAGGCATCCCGCTGCTGACTCGGAAACCAGTGAGTACTTACAAGTTCAGCTGAGCCCCCCACAGAGACACCCTCCAGTGAGGCCAGGACATTGGTACCTCGTGGCCAGGCTCCTCACATCAGCCATTGCTCCTTCTCTTTGATGAAGAGGGCGCTGAATTTTTGAGAAGCTTTTTGACTTTCACATTCTCCCTAGGTGCGGTGCGTGTGTGTGTGTGGGGGGGGGGGGGTGTGTGGGTGTGTGCATACATACCTATCAGTAAATAAATCTTGGGACATCTGAGTTTTTCTAGAACTAAGTACAATACCGGTATGGTCATTTTAGCCTTTCATCTTGTGGGCAAAAATTGATTTTTAGTATTGTTCTCTACCATCTTGTTCAAAAGAGCCGTTTATTGGAAAGATATTCCATGTTTATTGGAAAGATATTCCATGCTCATGGATTAGAAGAATTAGTATTATTAAAATGTCCACATTACCCAAAGCACTCTACAGATTTAGTGCAATCCCTATCAAAATACCAACAGCACTTTTCACAAAACTGAAACACATAATACTAAAATTTGTAGGGAGCTACAAAAGACCCCAAATAGCCAAAGCAATCTTGAGAAAGAAGAACAAAACTGGAGGCATCACAATCCCAGACTTCAAGATATGCTACAAAGTTGTAGTAATCAAAAGAGAATGGCACTGGAACAAAGATAGACACATAGACCAGTAGGAATAGAAGGGAGAGTTCAGAAATATACCCATGCTTATATGGTCAGTCAATCGATGACAAAGGAGGCAAGAGTATACAATGAGGAAAAGACAGTCTTTTCAATAAATGGTGGTGGGAAAACTGGACAATTACATGCAAGAGACCAAAGTGGACCACCTTCTGACACATACACAAAAATAGCCTCAAAATAGACTATAGACCTGGGGTGCTTGGGTGGCTCAGTGGGTTAAAGCCTCTGCCTCCAGCTCAGGTCATGATTCTAGGGTCCTGGGATTGAGCCTCACATCAGGCTCTCTGCTCAGCAGGGAGCCTGCTTCCATTCCTCTCTCTCTGCCTGCCTCTCTCCCTACTTGTGATCTCTGTCTGTCAAATAAATAAATAAAATCTTAAAAAAAAAATAGACTATAGATCTAAATGTGAGACCTGAAACCATAAAAATCCAAAAAAAGGACACAGGCAGTAACAGCAATGTCTGACATCAGTGGTAGCAACATTTTTCTACATGTATCTCCCAAAGCAAGGGAAACAAAGCAAAAATAAACTATCAGGACTACATCAAAATAAAAACTTTTTCACAGTGAAGCAAACCATCAACAAAACAAAAAGGGAGCCTACTGTATGGAAGACAATATTTGCAAATGAATATCCGTTAAGGGGTTAACATCCAAAATATATAAAGAACTTACACAACTCATCACCAAAACAAAACAATCTGATTTAAAAATGGGCAGAGGATCTGAATAGACATTTTTCCAAAGAGGATATCCAGATGGCCAACAGACACATGAAAAGATGCTCAACAATCCTCATCATCAGGGAAATGCAAATCAAAACCACAATCAGATATCATCTCACACCTGTCAGAATGGCTAACATCAAAAAGACAAGAAGTATTGGTGAGGATGTGGAGAAAAAAACTCTCAGAAACTGTTAGTAGAAATGCAAATTGGTACAGCCACTGTGAAAAACAGTATGGAAGGAAGTTCCTTGAAAAAATCCAGAAATACCATATGGTTCAGTAATTCCACTATGGAGTATTTATCCAGAGAAAACAAAACTAATTTGAAAAGATATATGCACGTCTATGTTTATTGCAGCAGTATATATAATAACCAAAATATGGAAGCAACCTAAGTGTCCATCAATAGACAAATGGATAAGGAGGATGTGGTGTGTGTATGTGTATAAAATATAAAACAGCCTACTGTGCAGCCATAAAAAAGCACGAGATCTTGCCACAGACAAGTCTAAAGGGTATTATGCTAACTGAAATGAGACTAAGAAAGACAAACACCATATGGTTGCACTCACATGTGGAATCTAAAAAACAAAACATGAATAAACAAACAAAAAGTATAATCGTACCTATAAATACAGAGAAAAAGCTGATGGTCAAAGGGTAGGGGGTGGGGAGATGGGTAAACCAGTTGAAAGGGAATGGGAGATAGAGGCTTCTAGCTAGGGAAAGCGTAGGTCATGGGAATAAAAAGCATAGCCTAGGGAATTCAGGCAATGATACTGTAGTAGTGTTGTATGGTGGCCGATGGTATCTACACTTGTGGTGAGCACAGCATAAGGTAGAGAGAAAAGCTAAAATCATTGTGTTGTGCACCTGAAACTAATGCAACATTGTATGTCAACTATATCCAAAAAACTAAAAATTAAAAAAATTTATGTGGTTCCTCTTACTTTGACTTTTAAATCAATATCCAGGGGCGCCTGGGTGGCTTGGTGGGTTAAAGCCTCTGCCTTCAGCTGGGGTCGTGATCCCGGGGTCCTGGAATTGAGCCCCGTGCCGGGGTTCTCTGCTCAGTGGGGGAACCTGCTTCCTCCTTTCTCTCTGCCTGTCTCTCTGCCTATTTATGATCTCTCTCACTCTGTCAAATAAATAAATAAAATCTTAAAAAAAAAAGATTAAATCAATATCCAGATGTCATTCTAAAGCATCTGTTCAAAATTCTCGACCATGGTTTTGAAAATTTGGGTTTGTTTTTACAAGGAGATGTTTTGTGTTCATCTGAATTATAATGTGTTGCTGTTTCTTCATAGGAGATTGGGTCATGAAACAATGATACTATGGCGTAGGTCTGAGCAATGCCTGAAAAAAATAAACAGTTCTTTTACTTAGCTGCTAACTACAGCATGTTGATCACTACAGTGTTATTTCTGGAAACCCCTACACAGCTCCAGATCATTAATTTACTTTCATAGACAACAGGAGAACAGGGCTGCAGTAGGTTGTCAAACTTGGTTTTTTCATGTACAACCAACTCAGTCAATTATCTCTTAGGAATTCAGTTGAAATAAACACCATTTTGGGGAACTGCAAGGCAAAAAGTGATGCATTTTTAAAAGCAGAGCTGGCAATAAGACTCATGAGTTGTGGAAGTTTGATGTTTGAAGACACATCAGCGAGAATAGACTACACTGGATCTCTCCAATACAAATATTCTATTGTTGAACAAACAACTATTTCTGTACTGATTATTATTATCTTTTATGTGAATTGACAAAACAGACATATAAAAGGCAAAAAAAAAAAATTAGGGAAGCCCACTGAATTTCAAAATTGAGTCTACCAGGCCGGAACTAAAAAAAAAAAAAAAAAAAAAAAAAAAATCTGTGATGATCTTGAAGTCCATGCATGTATAGAGGAAAGAGATCTGATATAAATCATGTTCTAATGTGGTCATAAACACCATCAGTGGCCTTGAGTTGCTCCTTAGTTTCTTTTTAAAATATCATATAATATAGAATATACAATATATTACATATTAAATATATATTATTGTATATAAATAAAAAGATAATTTATATGGCAGAATAAGGGTGCTAGATCATTTAGCTCAGGATTTTATGTTGTGGATACAATATAATTTGGAGGTAAATATTATTATTACAGATAAGGAATTCAACTTAGAAAGGTTACAAAGCTTGTTTGATTTCATACTTGTCATAATTAGGGAAGCAACAACCTGAATCTGGGTCTCTCTGCAATGGTGATTATGACCAGGGCTTTCAAGTGAAACTCTTTGAGTTTGAAGCACTCTGTCAGGTTTCCTCTTTCCTCAGTTGTAAAATGAAGGGATTGGACCACATGTTCTCTCACGTCCCTTCGGCTTTCGGTTCTAGTTTATCTTGATATGTCATTTTCATCAATATATCTTGATAGATCGTTGATATATCAATTCATAACATGAATTAAAAACAAAATGTTTTTTTATTATGTTGCTTATTAAAAACAAAAATGTTGGAAAGGAAAGAGCAACTAATCTGTCCGCTACCATGCCTCACAGCAATTCAGAAAAGATAACCGTGGTCCACTGAGTATACGGTCCACTGACCGTACCTTCATGGTAGAACTCTGTCCCCTTGGGGGCCAGTCTCCAGGGTTTCTGAATCTGTTCCAGAATGACACATTTCAGAAATCCATTAAGTTAAATTCTACTCTTCTCTGGACAAGCCTCCTCTGCTACCACTGAGGCCTTGAGAGGTATGTGGTGTAATCCCTAAACTTGCTAACGAAGTAATCTGGGCCCTGCAGCTTGGTAGAATTCTGAAGGTCTTCACCCAAATGACCTTCTTAAAAATGAAGTCTTGTCTTCTGTGGCACCGCTCTGATTTGCCAGTTATGTTTTGATGTTTTGATCTTAATCCTCCCACTCAGATTTTTAAAATGGAAGGATTGTAACACTTTGTGTGTGATTTCTTTCACACTTTTCACTGAGTCATTACCCACTTCCCTACATTTCATCTCTTTTCTAAGTGTATTCTTCCTTCCAAGAAACCTACCATAATTAGCAGAAAAGAATACTCAATCACCATCCCAACATGTTACTCTTAGAACACTTTGGAGTCAAGCCTTTCCTCGCCGTGACACAAACACTTTTGAAACAACTACCGCACTAATAAAAAGTGACAATACATGTCCAAGCTGTCTTGTTTGCTTGCACTACAACCTTCTCCATCAGAGTCATTATGTCACCTGTCTGGCATGTAATACTATTCTAGATTTGCAGAGTTCCCTTAAATATACATTTTATTTCCCATAACATTCATTAACTGAGCAAGGTATTTTTTGGTATGTTCTTCTCTCACCACCTGTCCCCTCCAACAGCTACAGCCTCCTGCATTATCAATACTCTCCACCCAAGCAGTACATTTATAGTTACAGTTATAGCCGATCAACCCACATGGATATGTTAGTATCCATACCTTTCACTAAGCTTCACTCTTGGTGTTGTACATTCTATGGGTTTGGGCAACAGTATCCACCAGGACACATATCCACCATGATAATTTATACTGAATAGCTTCACTGCCTTAACAAATCTGTTCTCCACCTATCCATGCCTCCTTCTCTCCCAACCCCTGGCAATCCTTTTACTGTCTCCATAGTTTTGCATTTTCTGGGATGTAAAATAGCTGGGATATAAAAGGCAAACAAACATGTTGGAGGAGTTGGGGTTACAGGAGAAATCTCTCTACCTTCCTCTCAATTTTGCTGTGAATCTGAATCTTCTGGAAAATATAAAGCCTATTAAAAATATGTGAGAGGGGTTAGAAGAACATGGAATATTAAATGATAAGATCAAGCATAAACATTTTGGTGTTCTAGAAGGAGTTGTTACAAAGATTGGAGCAAAGAGGCAACATTTCGAGTTTGTGGTCGTTGAAGATTTTCCTTTCCTTTTTTTTTTTTAAGGTTTTTTTTTTTTTTTTTTTTTTTTTTTTAATTTGAGAGAAGGAGAGCATGAGTGCACAGTGGGGGGAGTAGGAGAGGGGGAAGCAGGCTCACCACTCAGCAGGGAGCCCCAAACTGGGCTTGATCCCAAGACCCTGGGATCATGACCTGAGCTGAAGGCAGATGCTTAACCGACTGAGCCACCCAGGTCTCCTGGGGGAAATTTCTTTTTTTAAAATAATAAACATATGGCAAAATGCTTAAACCAATTAGTAATCAAAATGCAAATTGAGATCATAATTAGCTACCATTTTACATGTACTACATTTACAATTAAAGAGTCTGGCAATGCCAATTGTTGCCAAGGATGTGGAACGATGAGAACCTATATATGTTCCTGGTGGAAGTGTATATTGATAGAACCACTTAAAAAAATAATTTCACATTTATTTTAAGAATGAACATTAACGATGCTATGATCCTGCAATTCTGCTCTGAGTTCCTAGAGGAACTCTTGCATACATGCATCCAGACAGCTCAAAAACATTAGCAATAACATTATATAAGGAAAAATTGGAAATAATTCAAAGGTTCATCAACTGGAGAACAGATCTCTTAAAATGGCACAGTCACACCGTGGAATATTACGTAGTAGTGAAAATGGGTGAGTTATAGCTTTGTCAGCAACATGGATAAATCTTTGCAACAGTGACACACTGAGGGATGCCTGGATGGCTCAGCTGGTTAAGCATCTGCCTTTAGCCCGGGTCATGATCCCAGGGTCCTGGGATGGAGTCCCACATTGGGCTCTCTGCTCAGCGGGGAGTCTGCTTCTCCCTCTGCCTGCTTCTCCCTCTGCTTGCTCTCTCAGATCCAGATTTTAAT
This sequence comes from Mustela lutreola, assembly GCF_030435805.1. Taxonomy (NCBI): domain Eukaryota; kingdom Metazoa; phylum Chordata; class Mammalia; order Carnivora; family Mustelidae; genus Mustela; species Mustela lutreola. Next base: position 23,424,770 of record NC_081307.1, on the reverse strand, counting down.
CCTGAAACTGCCAGCTATTTGCTGCATTATCTTGGAAAAGTTACTTTATCTTTAAATCTTATTTTCCTCATTCATCATATGGAAATAATACGACCTCACTGAGTAGTTATAAGGATTAAAATGGATTATTTATAAGGGGCTTAATAATATTTATGCACTTAATAAATAGTAACTGAAACCTTAACTCAAAATCTATTTTTGAGGTGTGCGTTGCATGTGTTCAATCTGCTTCGGCTTAAATATACTATATTTGTAGTTCAAATTGCATTGCATTCTTTTTTTTTACTTGTATCTTAAGAGGACTCTTTTTCATTTAATTATTGCGCTACCTATCCTCTGTTGCAGTGTTAATGCTGGAAAGTTCCAGAACGAGGGAATCAGTGATACTAAAAAGAATAACCAGTGACTTTTTAATATCTAAATTTGTAAGTTACTCAAAACAATTTTCTATACCTGTCTTATTACCTTTATTTACATTAGTTGACATTATCAAAGCTAAATAATATTAATTTTAACAATAATGATGAGTATTCATGATAATTTGTAAAGAAACACCTGCTTTCCAATGTTTCAATTTATTCCTTTTGCATCACATCTAAGGCACAGACCTTCCATATTTATTTCAGTTCTATGCTTAGAAAGATTGTGGGTCATGTTGCTCACACAACTAGAATGTTTTAAAGTTGGGAGGATAAAATCCGAGGTACGTTTATGGGAAGGTTTATAATAGTCCCTAGCATAGAGAACCAGAGGGAAAAGCAAGTCAGGTAATTTAATCTAGAAGTCACAGGACATTCCTGGTTAGTTTTGACTTGTCTTGGTCCTGATACAGCCCTGCTTCTAAATGATGCTTTGAAATCTACATCAAATTTAGAAAGAATGAAGGAACATTGATTAATGTGGTATAAATTTTAAATCTCTGTGATGATCTACCTAATTTTAGGCAAGATGAAGGCAAGAGCTACCATCAGCATCCGCCAAAAAAGTGTTAAAAATGAATCAATCACCTCACAATTTATATATTATTTCCTTCATTTGCCTGGAAGGGTAAATTTGCATGTCTGTGTGTAGAAGCTATACTTCTGGTCAAAGAAAATTATTTTCCTCATGAGGCTATAACAGAAAATGAACGTATCGGTTGTATCATTTGGACTCTTCCTCAGAACTGAGCTACTAAACAATAATCTCATTCTCCTGGGGGAAGTGATGGATTTAAGCAGATACTTGGGCCTAAATCAACCTCCAGGGCCAAACTGAAGCATGGCAAATGTAGGACCAGTAGCTTCCTTCTGTAAGTATGTGTGGATCTCTCAACCCTCTTTCCCAAAATGAATTTAGTGCTACTCTGTACTAATAGTTTGTGATCCAAATTGTCTATCCTGTAGCTTTTATTCCTTCTATCACCAGTCTCAAATCTTAAAATCAGAAAAGGAAGCTCTTCCATGCTCATTTTCGGATCTTTTGGCTCACGCCAACAAAGCTAATGCTGGATATCCCACAATTATGGAGAGGCAGGAGTCGTTCTCTGAAAATGACAGGCACGGGGGAGTGGGTCTATTCAATCAGCAAAGGTTTGAACAGTGCTCATCAGCATCTTCTGTGATTGAAAAAAGTTGGGGTGTCAGGGAGACAGCACACCCAGCTTTGGTTTCTAGGCCACTAACGTCAGGCAGGACCTATACAAAGAAACTTCAAGAGCTAAATCTTGTGCGTGTGTGGACGTGTGTGTGTTCACATTCATGCATGTACGTGTGATACACAAACAGGATATATTCCTAGACCTAACTCAATCCTTTCACTTCTCAACTCCTTCAGGCACTTCCTGGATAGCAAATACCCAGTGGTCAGTAATGGCTATTTAATATTTTTATGATACCGATTGGAAATCTTAGCAGAAACAACACACAGAGGGCACAGACTCATTCCTAACAAAACTTAAGTAGACTTTCAAAGGCCCTCTGTTTGCATTTCCCAGTTCCAATCCCACCCCAGGATCAGGCTCTTTCTCCTAGCTTTTTGTTCATATGTGAAGCCTATTCTTCTTTAATTTTCCCCAAATTCCAAAACAGTGTGACTAAGATGCCCCATTATATTCCCGGCATTAATGGTCTCATTTCCTATTCCGCGGACTGTCTCTGGAGTGGTCTTTTTCTTTCCCAGGGACAAACTGACTCAGGTTCCTCTCCTGCTCTCCGCTCTTTACTGAGCCTGGCCCTGCTCGTACGTAGCCCATCATCAGATCTTCCTGTTCGCCCTGTCTTGGCCTACCCCACATCCCACTCACACTGTCTGATCTGAGGCCTTCTTCTGGGCTCTGTAGAAGCTGACCTGCTCCTTGGCCCTCCCCAGACAAGCAATGACAGCACTCATCTTTGCCAAGCTCGCTTTGATAGTTATTACTTTTTCTTCAATCCTCAGAAAGGCACAGAGGTCCCATACACTCTGCCTGCTTCACCATCAGCTGGAAGAACATCTGTACATAGGGAGGAATGATGCAGAAAACAAACAAAGTCCTGGCGGACGGTGGCCATGGCATGCAAACAGGGGATTGTAAGGAAGAAAGACTCCATTAATGGTGGCGAAGGTCATCAGGCCTCTTGTTTGCACCTGGTTTGAGAAGGCTCGCCCAAGAGTCGAAAACTAAGAGTTCATTCTACTGGTAACCACAACACTTGTTTATAGAACCCTTCCGAAGGTGGTAATAGACATTTTTCAAGACTGTCAGCTCCAGACCAGTATCATCAGCCATTCGTCTTTGAAGGACACAGTATTGCCCATAAAACCAACAGCACCTGAAAGTCACTTGTGGTCCAGGTGGTATACACGTCCATGTGTGTCCGTGTGCATGTCTGTTACTATACACCCCTCTCGACCCTCTCAGGGAGCTTAAGAGGAATATGTGGTTCAGACGGGACTATGCGTTGGGTTGGGGGAGGCTCTGCGATCTCTTTTATTACATGGATGTATTTTTAACAACATTTTTCTTTAAGTACAAAACCAAAATGTGAGTGTTTTCTTTTAAAACTCGTCTCACCTTTAATGTAATAAAGGTGTCCTAACCAAGGAGACAGGACAGAGACTAAGAATTGGAATGGTTTGCCCAGCAGGCTCAATTATTCCCTTAAAGGTGTATTTTTTTTTTTCCTTCTAATTACATCAGGCAGTGATTGGGAGGATGGCAACTAATAAAAAGGGTTTCATTGTCTTGCTTTTTTTCCCCCTCTTAGTCACCAACACTTGAATTCCTCATATATCAAGCTTTACAAGGAGCTCTGGAGGAGCGATGGTGTGGAGCCCTGATCTTGTGGCTCGTGAGGACAGCACAGGACTGTAAAAGGAGCCTGAGATGGCTTTAATATCCTGTGAGACAGAAGCATGACAGATTAGTGGGGGACTCCTTCCTCCTCAGGAAACCAGGCCTCTGGCTATAGCTTTGTCTTCAGCTCAGTCTTAGATCTTTATAAACACTTTCCCCCTGAACTTTAAAGGACCCGTGCTTTTTAGCAACAGTTTAATGTGCATGAAACAAAAAGTTAGATAAAGGGTTCAAGCATAAAATCTTATTGAAGGGTCTGATTACTCAGGATGCTGTCTACAAACTCAGGCTTCTCGTATAGAAAAATAGTTCAACAGAGAACTTTTTCATCAGGGAAAATACTTGTCTTAAAAATGCATGGGCCTTTATATATGTCATGTTGACTCTCAACTGCTTTAAAGAAATAAAACCTAAACCCATTAGAAACAGTTGGTAATCAAGGTCCTCAGTTGAATAAGAGAGGTTTTGAATAAGGAAGGTCTAAAAATGGAGCACGGTATTTAGGACCCAATGGATAGGAATTACAGGGATTGAAACCATATGATGGAGAAATATCTGGGAAGATGAATGATAGAAAAGGGAATGTGAATCTTTATAAAACATGGGTAAAAATCTGTAGCAGATGTTTGAAGACAGTCCACGCAAAAGACGACTCACATACATAAAACAAAACACATGATATTTACTTGGGAAGACTTGGTATTTATATCAGTCAGTTCTCCCTTAATTATTCGATCAATTTAGTGAAACATCAATAAAAACAGTAACAAGAATAATGGTCAGTAGTATGTACTGGGCACTACCTATGTCATGCACTCTCTGAGTGTTTTCATCTCCTAAATAGTTCGATCCCCAAAATCTTATGATTACTCATTTCCCCATTTAAGAATTTAAGCAACTTGCCTAAGGTCGTGCAGCCAGCAACACAGAACAGAGATTCAAACCCAAGGATTCAAACTACAGAGCTGAAGCAATACCTGTACTTTCAAATCAACAGAACTGAATATTGAGCCTAGAAATTGACACAAATACAGGATTATAGATTTTATAGATTTATAGATTAATAGATTTTATTAAATGTTGCATTGCATATTATTGGATGATTATTCAATATCAGAGGGAGCCTTCTGTAAACAAAGCTGAACCACCAGTCTCCTTTTTACACCAAAGTGTTTTTCAAATAAAAACCATCCAAAGAAATGGGTGACTAAGTGACAGATGTTGAAGAAAACACACTTAAATTTTATACTATTTCCACTTGTTGTCTGTTAAAATTATTTTAAAACAGAGAAAACATAGTAGGACTGCCTACTACGTGCACATGTGTCATGGACAGATGTTAGTGGCATTCAGATCTGTTCCTGAAGGAATAGATCTCTGGCGGTTCACTCTACCCCAGAAAAATATTGCTGTTTGTGTCTATTTCTATGTAATATTATAGATGGTTCATTTTGACAGTTTCTTATTAACTGAACAGTATGAACTTCTGCTCCAGGTTACTAAATACAGTGTCTGAGTTATTTGAGTGAGAGACTGTGCTAGAATCTGAGGTATCCTTTGTGGGGCAGCAGCTGATCTTTTGGAGAACTTAGTTCAGTGCCTCCAAAAAGTGGCTATTGTGCCACATTTTCTGCACTTCACCTATTCTGGTCCATACAAGGTGTTCTGAAATGGCCCAGAAGATAGTAGTGGGTCATTGCTAAAGACAGTTGACAAATTTGTGTCCTTTTCTTGACCAGTACAAATCATTCTTTTGGCTTCACTGCAAGTTTTTAAACAGAACACAATAATTCTGGGTTTCTTTCTTTTCTTTTCTTTCTTTTTTTTTTTTAAATTCTGGGTTTCTAAATATATATGCAAAAGAAATGGCAATATATTTGATTAGTTTCAACAGTATCTCAAGTAAGTGTTATCTGAAGCATCTTTGTTTAGATGACACACAGTAATGGAAACACTGATTTTAATTTCCATGGACTATTGAGGCGACTATTAGAAATTGAATTTGAAGTTGAAGTTGAATTATTCCCAGTTAAATATCTGTTTTTAGAAATCTGACTGATTGTAATATTTAATATGAAATGAATGTTGTATCTTCATTTATGTTTAAGAAATGGTCACACGCGGGGCACCTGGGTGGCTCAGTGGGTTAAAGCCTCTGCCTTAGGCTTAGGTCATGATCTCAGGGTCCTAGGATCAAGCCTCGCATTGGGCTCTCTGCTCAGCAAGGGAGCCTGTTTCCCCCCCTCTCTCTGCCTCCCTCTCTGCCTACTTGTGATCTCTGTCAAAGAAATAAATAAAATCTTTAAAAAAAAAAAAAAAGAAAAAAAAAAAAGAAATGGCCACACGCAACCACTGGGGACTTCATCAGTTATCTGAAAAGCTGCTGCTCTTTCTGCCTTGGGGAATTAGCTGGTGAGAGCAATTCATTTTAAGCTTATGACTTAATAAAGCTTTGGTAACTATTTTGACCATTATACACTTTTAGGCATATTTCTTCCCAGTATGTTGCTTCTGTACAGTTTTCTCTCTCCTGAGAATGTCCCATTCTCTGCTTTTAAAATGTTTCAATTCATTCCTTATGACAGTTACACATATTTAGTGCGGGGGGGAAAAAAATAGACAATACAAGGGCACCTGGGTGACTTGGTCATTTAAGCATCTGCCTTAGCCTCAGGCCATGATCCCAGGGTCCTGGGACTGAGCCTCAAGGCTGGCTCCCTGCCCAGCAGGGAGTCTGCTTCTCCTCTCTCTTCTCCTCCCCCAGCAGCTCATGCTCTCTCTCTCTAATAAACAAATTTTACAATCTTAAAAAAATAGATAATACAGATGATCAAGGAAGAAAAAAAAGAGAAATCACCTTATACCCCATCAAGAAATACATACTACTATTTTGATATGTACATAAGAGAATCCTATTATACCAATCAGTTTTTTTGCACAGTAAAAAAACTTATATAAATAATACATGCTCACATTTAAAAGACCAAACATTACAGAACTGAGTGAACTCAAAGTGAAACTCTCCCATCTGTTGTGATAGCTAGTCTGATTATGCAAATCATTTTCTATGCAAGTACGAGTATATTCTTTCTATATGTATGTATATACACATATATACAAAGGATGTATATACATCCTTTTTGTTCACCAATTTTTATATCAGCTGTTTTACAATTTGCTTTTTTTTTCCAAAAAATATTCATGTCTTCATGTCAATATATATAGATACACTTAATATCTTTTAAAGTTTGTGTAGAACTCTGATATATGGCTATACCCTAATTACTTAACTAGACTTCTACTGATAGACATCCATAATTTGTCCCATTTTACTGCTACAGCTTTGCCAGTGCGTATCCTGGTCCCAGAAGGTTTTGCATCATGGACACATAACAAAACCCCACCCTCCAAAAATCCAGCAGAAAGACAAAGAGATCACATATGGTTGAACATCAGTATTTTTCATCTTAGAATCTTAAATATGATAATTATAACAAAAGTCCTAGTTTATAATTTTTTAAGTTTAAATTTTTAATCTAGTTATATAGAAAAAGCATGTTCACCAAAATCAGACATTTTCAATGCTTCAAGAGATTCACTAATAAAACATGGAGATAAATGCATTTAGTTAAATAAAACTTCAATGTTCTAATATTTGTTTTAGAAGTTCTCATATATTTCAAATTATATTGTTTATCATATTAATTTGTAATATGAGGGCCTTCATCATGCTAATCTAGGATTACCCCCAAACTGAGATCTCCTAATAAATACTTATTGATGAAAAGGCAGTAAAGACATCATTTAATAGTTCACCTGAGAAATTAAAGAACCCCAAGCTATGGTCAGTAGTAACTTTATCTGAAAATATTAACTATGATCCAAAAGCCTATAAAATGGAATGAGAAATTCCTAACTAGCTTTTGTTTTATAAAATTGAAATGTTTTGAAATAGATGAAATGGAAACTAGTCTGGTTTAATTTTCATTCTGATCCCTAACTTTAAAGATGTTTTTAAAAGTAATGTGTTCTCTGGATTTATTCTGAATAGGGCATCCCTCCTTTACTGACTTCTACAATTTGAGAAAAGTGATATTTTGTTTTCTTGTTGCTTTGCTTTATCAGCAAGGAGAATCAGCCTAGCAGTCTGCAAAGATGTGGCCATAGTATTCAAAATGAATAATCCCTAAAATACAGTAATATATTTTTCCACTGGGAAGTTAGCTTCAATTATATATTATTAAGCTCATTGTTAACCAACGGTTCCAACCTTACCTCAAGCTGTGTCTGAGGGCAACTTCCTACCATCAACATGATGGCTAAAAGGCCATACCAAAGGCTCAAACACAAAGGATATTGAGGACATAGTTTTGTTTTGTTCTGAATTTCTTCCCGCTGTGCCAAATGATTACAACGTTATGAGGTTATAGGGTGCTGGATACACCAGATGCTTTTTATATATTAGTTCTAACTTTGCCTCACATTGACTGGCCATGTGAGACGCCCTGAGGAAAACTCTTCTCTGCCTTCCCATCAAAGCCTAGAGAAACCCATCAAATATTTTCTCTCTCGGAAATTCTAACTCCTGAGTCATCGGTGGGCTGTGTATTCACATACTTCCCATCCTTTCCTTCCAGGGCTTAATCACAGTTGTTAGTTAGAAGGAGGAAAAGGGTGGGCTCCTACATTTATAAACTCTAGAATGAAAGGTTATGGGAAGTCCAAATGTTGCTGTATCTGATCTGGCGAAAGGGAATGTTTGCAAATCAAGAGTTTTGGCAAAAGGCTTGCTGAGAGCATCCCTCCGTAGGAAGTCCTGGGCAGGTAAGGTTTATAAGCCCTACTCGGGAGCAACCTGAGGCCTCTGACCCTCTGGAATTGAAAATCTCCCTGAAATCAATTGTGTTTTTTAAGAGACTACACTAGGGATAGAAAGCATAGCCACCTTCTAAGAATTGCTCTTGTGAGTAATTCTTTTCAGATATGAAGATCAGATGAAAAAGGCCAGGCTTAACTGCAGTGACTGGAACCTGACTCCTAGAAAGGAAGTATAAACAACTGTGTGAATGGCGTTCACACAGAACCTTCAGACTCATTTCCAGGGAACTCTTTGGAACTTGTCACGCATGTCGCACTGACCTTGCTAACAACTCTGTCACCTACGTCAGAAGAGGCAGGATACCTCTCCACACCATCACTTAGAAATCAAAAGCAGTCACCCCATGCAACTACCCTTCCCCTTTTTGGGTAGAAATGAACAAATTTGCAACACTCTGAGATAGTAAGAACTCGTAGACATTAAGAATCTGTTGTTGTAAAATTAAAAACAGGGGCGCCTGGGTGGCTCAGTGGGTTAAAGCCTCTGCCTTCGGCTCAGGTCATGATCTCAGGGTCCTGGGATCAAACCCCACATCGGGCTCTCTGCTCAGCGGGTAGCCTGCTTCCCTTTCTCTCTCTCTCTGCCTGCCTCTCTGCCTACTTGTGATCTCTGTCAAATAAATAAAATCTTTAAAAAACAACAACAATAATGTACACGCCATTTGAGGAGGTGGGGTTGGAGAAGAAACATTGACATTGAGGTGACATTGAGCCTAGAAGAGTGGGGGAGAGAAGAAAATTCACCACAGAGAAGAACAGGTGTTTTGGCAAGAAAGACCTGCCAGCAGTCAGTTCTAGAGGGGATGATAGGAATAGGAAGAGCAAAACAAAACAGAGGCGGCAGTGATTCAAGGTGATTTAACATTTGAAAAATAACAAAGCACTGATAATTACCACAGAGCGGTTTATTGGCTTCCAAATCCTAGGCTAAGGGCTTAATCTAGGCTGCGTGAAGAAGGGTCAGAAGTCTCTCCCCTCACAAAAATAATAAATACATTGCTGGGACGGTGACCTAAAAGAGAAATTCTTTTATTTTTCTAAAAAGATTTATTTATTTATTTGAAAGAGAAAGAGGGAGTGAGCGAGCAGGGGCAAGGGCAGAGACAGAGCAGTGAGACAATCCTCGCCCAGCAGACACGCTGCTGAGTGCGGAGTCCAACCTGTGGGGCTCCATCCCAGGACCCTGAGATCATGACCTGAGCCGAAATCAAGAGTTATACGCTTAACCGACTAAGCCTCCCAGCCCTGCTGAAGGAGACATTCTTAAAAAAAAAGCTGCTCCCGGGGCGCCTGGGTGGCTCAGTGGTTTAGGCCATTGACTTCGGCTCAGGTCATGATCTCAGGGTCCTGGGATCGGGTCCCGCATCGGGCTCTCTGCTCGGCAGAGAGCCTGCTTCCCTCTCTCTCTCTCTGCCTGTCTCTCCATCTGCTTGTGATTTCTCTCTGTCGAGTAAATAAATAAAATCTTAAAAAAAAAAAAAAAGCTGCTCTGAGCTCTAGAATGTAGATGGTTAACAACCTGACTCTATTTAAATTCTACGTAAATGTAAATCCTTGGAGAGTCTCCGACATGCTTTTCTACTTTTCACACTCGGAGAGAGAATTTAGCTTTTATAATATTTATTACATTTGGATCACAGTTATATTGCTTTTCCTTTCCTACCAGGTCAATTTACATTTTTGCTCTCAATTTTTACTTATCATATATAGCGCTTGATAACAAAAATAAATGTTTTAAAGGGAAAACATCTCTTACCAGCTTCGTTTACTCACTAGTTTACAATAGTTGAATTCTTTGAAACTAGATATCATGAGAATATTTCAGGGTTTGGAACTTGTGCATACAAACCAGCTGGGCTTTGTTTAAAATTTTAAAGCCTTCAAATATTTCACTGAAAGAAACCCAAGATATCTTTTTTTTATAGATGCCAAGAGGTCACATTTTTATTGGTTCATCTGTGTGTCATATAAAAAGTCCTTAATATTTCTAACCAGAGTAGATCTCTGGGTTCCCCACCTAATCACCTCATATCATCAAGAGGGGTTAATCTGAGCCAGACTTTTTGTTAAGTACAGTACTTTTACGGGAGCCACAGTTGGTCAAAGTGATTCATCTTTCTATCAAAAGGCATGTAATAAACAAAAGAAGCAAGAAATGCACTTGCTCTTCAGGGAATACCCGGGCTACATTTTAATTTAGAAGCACTTGTGTTGAAATAATTTGTGCATTTGAAGGGAAATTCACAGTTATTTAACTGCAACTTGCCCCTAATTCCTCCAGTCTCCCCGAAAGCAAAGGTGAAAGTTGTCAGACAAGGTGTTGAGGTTCTGGGTCAGATAAAAAGAGTGGGGGACATGCATCCCCAAATATCTGGCTGTTCTTCCCCAGGTCAAACAGTATCTTAGGGGTCACCTGTCAAGCTTGATGAGCATTCCCATAGTGAAATCTGGAAGTTTCCATGCTGATTATTTATTGCTAGTTACTGTTCACAACCAACACACACACACACACACACACACCCCACACCAGCCCCATCTCTCTCATTTTTCTTGGACTCCTCTGCATCACAGGACAGTTGTTTAGCTTCGAGGGTGACCTAACATAGTTAAGAGAAACAGGACTAGAATTTAGGAGTCTAAGTTCAGACCAGGCATGGGTGTCCTGAACCTCCCGTGTAGAGAGGTGCTGTTTCTGGGAACCAGAGCTGTATTCGTATAAACAGCTGCAGAATCTAGCAAGGAAATTTATGTAATTAGCGAAGCAGGCAGAGATAGGCTTTTTGGCTTCAGATTCAAATTCCACTTCATGATTCCAAAGTGGAGAGTGTTTTGTTATCTACCCACGTGGGACTGATTTCCCTCTCAGGCCTCTAAATCAAATACCAGTACCATGGCAGGAGCCCAAGAAACTGTAAGAGATCGAGGCAGCAAATTCTCATGGGTCCACTCCCCCAAATCTTGGGGTCACCATTCCTAAGAGAAATTCCAACAGGGGAAACAAAGCTGGGCCTTTGATACTATCTCCCAACCAGGTAGTGGTGATAGCCACCCCAGAGGCACAGGACTGGGTCACTCGGAATGACTCTGGGGCACTATCTTCATCAAGGACTTGGGAGACAGCTGCACATTCTTGCTTTGAGGTCTCTCTAGGGATGGAAAAGGGACTGAGTTGGCTCTTTGCTCTGTGCCCCGACATGAAGCTTAAGAACCCCCTCCCTTGCTCCAGGCGCCATCTCCTTCAACATCCCTTCTTTTGTTTATTTATTGTGCAACCTATAGGTGTATCGCCTCAATTAAAAACCCAGACAGGGGCTTTCCCCTCCTCACACTCCCATTCCCATCGTCTAATAACTTTCCTTGGGTGAGCTGGCACAGGTCCTAGGGGAACAGGTCCCACACATGTCCACCGTCTCTCTAGGCGGCAGCCAGAGAGCCTCCATCCAGGAGCCCCTGGTGGATTAGCTGGTCCCTGGAATGTTCTCCCAACTGGTATGTGAATCTGAAGGGCAAATGGCAAGAACAAAGACAGGAGGGCTGGAGGGCAGGAGTGGAGACCTAGCAAGGAAAGGGGAGGGGGAAGACCACAAGCATTATAGCAGCAGCCTTAAGCTGGAAACCTTTGAGTCATAAAGATTGACTCCAAGGAGTGGACCGAGTGCTGTTTGACTCAGAGAGTAGTCCGGTACCTGTCCCAGCTTGACTTACAACCTCGACATGTTTCTCATATCTGCACACGGCGTTCAGGGGGGCTGCCCTCCTGGACTGGGCGGCGAGGCGTCCCACCTCCCGTTCACCTCACTCCGAGGGTCAGGGCCTTGGAAACGTCTCCCTACTTTCTCCTTTTCCTCTCTCTGTCTTCCTTGGCCTCCGTTAAACTTCCAGAGAGGTTTGGCTTTGAAACCACAGAAAGCCTAATGCATGCTAGCTCTCTCTAAAAGAGAGGGCTTTTATCACAGAGGGGAGAGGAGCAAGTAATGCTCGGCAATGTCCTTTAATGTTTTGGGGAGATACTATGCACGGGAACAAGGTGGTGAGGAGGATGGTCCGGGGGTGTTGGCAGTAGGGGAGATGGGCCCGTAAAAGATTACTCTATACCTGACCTAATCTAATCTGGTCTCTTTCTTCACTCAAGAGATACCACCTAGGGGCACCTGGGGGGCTCAGTTGGTTAAATATCTGCTTCGGCTCAGGTCATGATCCCAGGGTCCTGATCGAGCCCCACACTAGGCAACTTGGTCAGAGAGCCTGCTTCTCCCTCTTCTCCCCACTCGTGCGCTCTCTTCCTCTCTTGCTCCGTCTCCCTCTCAAATAAATAAAATCTTAAAAAAAGAAAAAAAAGATACCACCTACGTGTGCATGAAGCAGCACTGAAACTCAGATGAATAGACGTATTAACAACTCCAGCATAACAGCTGCAGCAATAATAAAGTTAAAAATTCCAGGAGCAGTTTCCAGTGTTTCCTCAGAAGGGCACTAGTGGCGGTGATCTTTTAGCGTAACCACGTGGGCACTTTTTCAAAGAATAATTCCTGCCCGATTCGGATGCTAAGTTATAGCCCCCACCTCTCCACCACATCCCCTGGCATGTGACTGACTGGTCCACGAGCCTCTGCTACTTCTGGAACTGAATCACCTCCCTTAGAGAGAACACTCCCTGGCCAGTGTACCTCCTGAGAGAGAGGACATGGCCTGACCAACACAGTACTTCTTAACCTGGGGGACAGGTGCCCATCGCAGGAGCCTTGAACTTCCTCTAAAATGTCCATAAACCCATATTTGCACCATTTATAAACTGAAGGCACAAACTATCTCACGCAGATACCCACACTGTTTCCCAAACACAGGTCGATGCTTTTGTGATGAATAAAACACAGATTCACTTCAAAGTATACTTAATTCACAGCAGCTTTTTTGGTATCGTATTTTAGTCAACAGGGAATACAAGTACAGATCCAATTCTGAGGGGAATTATGGAAGTTTTTCTTTTCCTTTAACAAAGAATTGATCCCTGGAAGGCTGAGAACCACCTAGATACGGAGATTTTCAGTAAAACAAACACTGTAGTTACTGTTATCGGAACGGTTTTCCTACTTAATAGGAACATCACAAGGAGTTCAGGAAAAGATAAACAGGGGTACGTCCCTGGCAGAGGAATTGAAAACAATTTTGGAGACTTAAGAATATCAAAGTAAAAGCAATTATTATATTGGCAACTAAATGGCGGTAGGCTATAGTTTTATTAAACAACTGAGTTTGGGGATTCATAGTCTTCTCAAATTGGCAGATCTCGCCCAAAGTCAACTGTCTGCATAGCCTCCTCAGGTATGATGTTGAACCTCCCTAAGTAATAACCACATCTTATTATTATTACGGGCATACTCCCATGTAGGGCCAGCTCAGGGCAGCCATGATTTTAGCCTCAACCCCAAATGCGTGTTACCTAGCTAGGGTCACCTAGAGTCCATCCTCTCCTAATATGATCATACTTAATATAAGTTTAAATTGCCAAACACCCCAAGTAGTAATTCATACTTTCACAGCACATTTTGCCTGCAATCAGTGAGCACTAGATTGTGGTGAATTGCATGATTAGCTGATCAGAGTTGGGAGAAAGGAACATAATTCATTTAGTGTTAATTAATCATAATTCATTCACTGGCTCTGAGAAAGTATCCAGGATCAAGAAAAAATTTTGAAAGTGGAAAGCTCCTTACTGTAGGGTTAACAGACATTAAGGTGGAGGAGGAGTGGTTTCTCCAAATTTCATTTGAACAATTAATTCAGGTAGATGCTTGTGACAACAGTAGTGAGGGTGGTGGTGTCCCTTGGGTATGTGGATTGTGGTGGGGAAGTCATGGGTAGTGGTGCACTGAGGTAGATGAAAAAGGAGGCAATAGGGAGAAAGGTGATTACTGTATCCAGAACAAGGTGCCTAAAACCATCTAGTCAGGGAAGAAGGAGCTAAGTTCAAGATGGTATTCATGGTACAATATTCATTCATCAAACCAGCTGGGCTGGTTATTGGGCAATATATGGCCCAATCTCTTCCCTTGATTTCCTAGAATTTTCCTGTGACATCTCACCTCCTGAAGTTTTGAAGGCTTGCTGTGGCATTGACTTTAACCAGATCTTATCTAAATGAAAATATTAACAAAGATCATTGGTATGGACACAGTGTGGGACTTAGTATAGATTTCACCCCTCTGGAACTAGCAAGGTATAGTCAGAATAAACAGTCATATTTAAACACCAGGAAAAAACTTTTTTCATAATTTTGTTTTAATTCAGGGACTTTTCCTTCCAGAGTTTTTGCAAATGTTCCACACAGACATGTTGGTTTGTGTTTGCTAAAGTTGTTGGCTTGGATAATTTAGTGGAAGAGCCTGCAAAACTACACTAGTGAAAAAGGAGTTATGATGGCTATAAAATGAAATCCAAATCAGTGGAGACTGTGAGCATGGATTTTCCACTTTCTGGTGGGTTTTGTGTATTTTGTGGGTCCAAGTCCATGAGCATGTGATAGCCATGGAAATCAGTAAAGGGGAGCACCATCAGAATAGGTAAGTTGTAGAATGAATACAGATCTGGCTTTGTGATTGGTTCTGTTGGTTTCTCTTTGTACTTGGGTTGTCAGATAAAATGCAGGATGCCTGATGATGTTTGAATTTCAGACAATTAGCTGATAATCTTTTTTTTTTTTTTTTTTTTTAGTGCTAACTATTTCCCATATGATATTTGGGACATACTTATACTTTAAAAAAACCCTCACTGTTTATTCATATCTTTGCTTGCTAGTTCTCATAAGTCTATTTTATACCATAGTCTTAATGGATTCTCAGTATAAGCTTAAAAAAAAAAGTAGATGAAAGAAATATAAGTGGCTTAATTCAAAAAGGGAATAAGTAGACAAAGAATGTGAAGTGGTTTGGGCATGATGTGCTGACAGGTGGCTGGTCCATGGACTGCGGAGCAGTATTTCTGTATTTCCGGAAACCTTGTCATAAAGTGCTCCAGTCCTGTGCTCTTAGTTTCCACAGCCCGCTAATGGTCTCTACTCAAATGTTCTATGGGTCCCTCTAACAGAGTCCTGTTCACAGTCTATTGTGAGGGTGGACACATGGCCAGGATTTTGCTATGGCTCGTTTGGAGAGGAAGATTTGGCCAGGATCCCTGAAACTTAAACAGCTGCTACTTCACCACATCTTCCTGAAGAGTATAGCCGAGGCAATGAACACTCTAATTAAAACCTTAGCCTCCACACCTTCATGTATTCCTCTGCTCTCGTACAATGAATTGACCACGCATGAATGGCAGTGACTGTCTTTCCATTCAGTCACGTGGCCTTGACCAGAAGTAGGGTAGATGGCCTCCTTGGATCCATCTCTAACTAGCATGGCTAGATGAATCCAGAAAGGCGAACTGAAGAAAAAATATCTAACCCAGGCCTACCGATATTTCATCCCCTTGTGGTACATCCTGTATCACTCATTACGCCAGGCTTCATTTCCTTAGAGATGTGAAGGGGGTCAGGAGGGTGGCCAGAGGCTGTATCTCTGCACCTTAACGCATATAGCCAAGTAACATTTCCCCAGCTCAACTTCCCACATGTCTTCTCAGTCTTTCCCTTAAGGACACGATTATCATCGAAGTATATAGGATCAGAACCCTGGCATCTTTTTTTTTTGACTGCCTACTCCTTAATGTTGTCTCTTCCCCTATAGCAGATGAGTTAAGAAGCCCAACACATTCTGCCTCTTCAATGCTTCTCCCATTGTCCTTGTCTTTACCCTCATTCAATCACCACTACTTTCCATCTGGACTATGGGCCATTGACAAGCCTTCTACTTGCTTTCTCTGCTCTTTAAGCTATCTTATTTTAAACTGATTAAATAAGCCCATTTATTCAGACTGCTGATTAATTTTTCTCAAGCACACCTCTGATTATGTACTTGGCTATTTACAATCCTTTAAAGACTCCACGTCTCTGGGCGCCTGGGTGGCTCAGTGGGTTAAGCCGCTGCCTTCGGCTCAGGTCATGATCTCAGGGTCCTGGGATCGAGTCCCACATCGGGCTCTCTGCTCAGCAGGGGGCCTGCTTCCCTTCCTCTCTCTGTGATCTCTTCCCTTCCTCTCTCCTACTGTGATCTCTCTCTGTCAAATAAATAAATAAAATCTTTAAAAAATAATAATAATAATAATAAAGACTCCACGTCTCATACCAAGCCTGGCTACGGGAGAAGAAAGTTACAGGCGTGGAGAATCAGGTGGGGGCTCACAGGTAAGTCCAGAGGCCATTGGGAATTTGCTGCTCTGTGGCCCTTGGAGAACTCCTTATCTGTCAGAGCTGGCAGGGAAGTAGGCAGGTCTCCCAGGCTGTCAACCCACTGCCATGGGATGAAAAGAAAGAACGACTTGGAGATATTTTGCTCAGTTCATCTCCTTTCAAAGGAAACAAAACCCTAAAAATGGACTGAACTCTGAATGAACAATAAAAAGACTCCAAGTGAGCTGAACTACACAAGTAGAGGAAGTGAACAAAGGACCTCTTCTAGTGGAAGGAATCTGTGTACATTCTAGGGTAAACACTTGGCTGGAGGATAATTTGGCAAATGGTTACAAAGGGAGTTAAGGGGGTAAAAGGTACAAAAGCTAACTGAGGTAGACTTTGCTAAGCCTCCCTTTGTCTTAACATTTCCTATGTTCTTAAGTCTAATTGGTCAAGACTTTTTCTGAAAGGTTGTAAGGGAATTTAATCTGTACATTAGGGATTTGGGGACTCCTTAGTAAGCGACTCTGATTACACAGAATTATATATATTATGTGTGTGACCTGGACCATAGCTCCCCTTGGATTTACCTGAGGTTCTTACACTCATTTTCCTGAGGATTACGGATTAAAACCGAATGCCTTCTCAGTGGGGAAAGTGGAGTATTTTATCTAGTGGGGCTTGATGCTGTTATTTGTTGCCTGATTGATGACGCCTGAAATCAGGAGTCCAGCTCTCGAGGAGAGCACAGCTTTCCACAGGAGCCTTGCTATGTGAGAAGCCAGCGGGGCAGCTACGAGAATGAACTTCTTGTAACAACTCCCATCGGATCAGTGACATAACTCCAGGAGGAGCCCCCCAACCCCGACCATGTTTATTGGATCCGTACAGACCTACCAATGGAATCATCTGCGTGGATTACTTCAGCCATAAAATCTCCAACTGGGCAGTCTAACTGACATTTATTGTTTCATGAAATCATGACTTAAGACAAAAGCAAAAACTAAACTTCTTATTTTGGGGCTAAAGAATTTGGTCTGTGACTGGCAATACACAGTGAGGGCCATTTCCTTAGTCTGCATAGAATATTATTTTGTTTTCTTAAAAAAAAAATAGCAAATCCACACTCTCTCTTTATTTTCTGTGCTCTAAGGAAAATGAAGCTTTTGAAAATGAGGATCATGCTAGAAGTTGTCTCAGAAAAGGTCTCTATGCCACAGTGACAGCATTTCTAAAAACACTGCCACACTGTGCGCACCCTCCAGGGCTTACTCCCTTATTGTTCTTATGAGTCCATGTCGAAGACCAAAAAAGAAAAGTGTCTTTAAGGCTTTTCTTGAAAGGCTGCCAATACATTATTAATTTGACTATCAGAGGGTTTTCCACAACTTTAATGTTTGGGCGAGCCAGTATTATTTCCTAGATGAACTTCTTCTCAGAGCTCTGGTCTGCATCTAAATCTTGTCCCAGATACATTCCAGTGCATCGTAACATCAGGTGTCAGAAAGGAATATCTAACAGGGCATTTTAAGTCTCTTTTAGCCCCAGCAGCAACTTGATGCTATTTCTATTGTTCCTGTCATGAAAATAAATGAGGCAAGTCCCAGAAATTGATTTTTATGCTTAAAATACATAGATTAATGGTCAGGATATTATTGCCAATCAGGAAAGGGAGTGGAAAGGAACAGTCACAGGAACCTCAAAGGAAAGGAAAAGACACAATATCTTTTGTCTTTTGTTCCAAGATGGAAATAAACTGTCTCTAGTCCTGATAAGCCTCCTTTTGATCTTCCTCTTGCAAAAAGAAAAAAAAAAAAAGGAGAAATAAACAACTGGCTGTTTTGTATTTGCTTTTAAAATTCAATGTGAAGTCCACACCAAACTAATAATTGATGGGCATTATTTTGGTCAGTGAGCTACACTAGTGACCTTCTCATTATTTTATCTATCTCCTTTCCTAAGGGGGCCCCAAAATCCCCCACAGCAGTCAGGAAATGGCCTCGATGATTAGAGTGCTGTTTTTCCTGATGGTGACCCTGTGGTTATGACCGTTGGATAGAAGAGTTTAATTTATTATGATAATGTTAAGGGGAGCACATATTCCTCTGTGTGTTATAGAAAAGGTCATGGGTTTAGGAAATGAGATGAAGAGTTTTCTGTGAAGTTTATTATTGGTCCAGAAATAGTAACTAATAGGCATATATTTTTATCTTTACCATGCTATGGGTCAGAAGGAAATGTGGTGTGTAGTACTTGGAAATTTGGGGGCTTTACTACTCTAGATAGCTCAAGGTTAGAATGTAATTCAATGCGACATTTTTAGGTTTTGATTTGTTTGTTAGTTTCTCATAGATAGATCAACTATATCCAATGAAATCCTATTTTCAGAGTGTTTACACTTTAATATCTAAGAACCAGAACTGGAGGGAAGCTGTGGAATGTAGTACTCCCCGCCCCTCCCTCTGGAGTTTGGCTACAAAAGAACTGCAACTTGGGCTCTGTTGTTGAATTATCTGTAAGAACTCAGGCAAGTTACTTAATTCACCAAATGTGAGTGTTTTTAGGAACTAGGAAATCATTTCTAACTTGTAGAGTTTGATTGCTTTTTTAAACTTAGAACTAATATGTGTAAAATATCTTGGACTATCATCCAGTGGAAACCTCAGATGGGAACAGCTTTTCTTATTAATAAAAACCACCACTGGGCAGGTGTCAGGGTACCTGGGTTTCTATCTACACTTGGGTGTGCTACAGCTGGCTTTATGGCTTTGGTTGAGTCTTAGATTGGATTATCGATTGCTTTCTCTGAAAAATTAAAGAGGGGGTCTAAATTAGGATTAAGCGGTGCCGGGTGGCTCAGCCTGTTAAGGATCTGCCTCCCACTCTGGTCATGATCCCCGGATCCTGGAATCTAGTCCCTCAGCTGGCTTCTTGCTCAGCAGGGAGTCTGCTTCTCCCTCTCCTCTGGCTGCCACTCCTCTTGCTTGTGCTAGCTGTCTACCAAATATATACATAAAATCTTTTAAAAAGAAAATAAATAAACCAGGACTTAAGAAAAGAAGAAACAATCAATCTATTGCTTTTCATCAAATTCTCCAAAGGAGTAAGAACATGAAAGAACATTTCGTGCTTTCAGTCCCTTAAACTCTAAAATTCTGTGATTTGCGAAATAAAGTCGATTTAAAGCTTACTTAGCATACAAATTTTAATTTTTGTTAATTGCTATTAGGATATGCTATACTAGAGAAGGCTACTGATGCATACTAAAATTCATTAGGGCTAAAACACATGATGTTTACAGTTCTATATATTAATATTTGAAGACCCAGCAATTCTTGTAGGACAAGACAATCACAGTAGAATGTATCATTTAAAATGAAGTCATAGTTACTGAGAGGAACATTCATTAAACAGTCTTTCAAAGGAATTAGAAATGAATATGTCTTATGAACTTAGAATCAGTGAGATGTAAACAGGCATGCATTGATTCCAGAAGACCACTCTGAAAATATATTTCTATACACTACAGAAAGCACGAGTTGACACTATTTTGCAGATATCTAGTGCCCGAGGGGTAGGGTCTGATAGGGTGTCTGGTCAGAAAAACAAGAGAAGAGGTCTCAATCATGCTTCGAACCTGAGGTTTTAGTACAAGGATCTAACCTTTTACACACTACTCAAAAGTGTGAAAGTCCACAAGAGACGACTTGGCTGAGGGCTCCTACCACCCGGAACTTCTGTGACTGATGAAACCAAACTCAGTTCACATTTATTAAGTATGTTAATTTCACTTCTTATTCACTGGTGTTTAGAGCATGCAAGGGGTGGTCATCTCAGAAGCTGTGGAGGCAGGCAGGGGGAGAGAGTGAACTGCTAAGCTTATCAAGGACAGTGCAGGAGAAACAAGTGACTTCTCCTCCCCTTTCTACTTACAACTGGGGATGCCAGAGACAAAGAAATAGAGCTGGTACTAAATTACCATCTCCTTCCATAAGTGTCAAGGGTTTTTACAAAGGACTCGGGGAGACTTTCATGAATGATACAATTTACGCCATTTAGGCTAAACTGACCCAAACTTGTCCTCATTCTCACTGAATACGATTTTTAAAAAACTGTGACTAGATGTGGAGTCAGTAGGCACTGAAAGAGTTCACAGACCTTCCAAAGGTGATCTACTTCCTTTTATAACTCAGTTTATATGCAAGAGAAAGCAGGTCTCCCTGGAAGGTCTAACACATAACATCTAATTAAGACTTGCAAAGGGGTATTGCTAAAGATTACACGGAGGCTCAAATCCCTTAGGGAAAGTCAGGGTTTCTAGTGTAGTGACGCCTTGCTCAGGACCTGTTGGGGAGGGAAGGACAGAGGAAGCTTGAGCTTAAAGTTTCCTACTGCTGTAGATGAAAGAATGCCCGTCCTATCCTACTGCTGTAGATGAAAGAATGCCTGTCCTTGGGAGCAGGCTTGCATGCATGTAGAGCAGAGTTTGGAATTAGTTTACGGGCTCAGAACTGAGTCTAGGAAGATAACTAAGTCTACACGTGATCAACCCCATAAAAAAGTTGATCATAATAACACCAACCCAACAAGAACAATAATTATGCTTCATATATATGGCGCCATTCTTTTGAGAAAAATGTACTTTTTATAGACATCATTTGGGGGTGCTATTTTTATAACTAATTTATAGAGTCTGGGGAGTTAAAGAGGCAATTATTTATTTTAAGAGTGAAGCTCCTAGCCTTGTAAGGTGCTTGCACGTATGTTTCACTAACATTCTTTCAACTTCACTCATGGAAACCCCTGCCAGGGTGTGGCCCTCTACTCCTCAAAGCAAAAGCAAAATCTCTGCTGGGAAAATATCTAGGTAAAAGAAACCAAAGGAAAAAAATCAACAATTACTTAGTACCTAGCATGTTCCAAGCACACAGTGCAGGGGTTTTAACACTTTGTTGCTCATTCATTCTTCACATTTAATCATTTCCTGTGAGATAAGAAGTAGTAGTTCAGAGAGTGTTATCGTTACAGTAAGATTAAATGAAGCTATGCACATAAAGAATTTAGCTTGGGCTTGGAAAACAGCAATCCCTCAATAAATGTCAGTCATTACTCTAATTCCCTTTTATAGATGATGCCATTTAGACCTGTTTTAGAGACTTCCTAACTGACATAGCAAGTGACAAAGTAGGGATTTGAATTTGTTGGACATCAATTTGTCAGGAATATGTACCATTTTGAGTGGACTTCTCATACAGATTTGCATGGCTGTTCAAATATCAAAAAGTAGAAATTCTATTCTTCAGTAGCTTAACTGATCTAACAAGAGTGTACTAAGTCCCGTATCAAAAAGAACACAGGAATCAGCTCCCAGAATCATCCCAAGACTTCAAGATTCAATTTAACAAACCCCAGAATACCCTCATCTTGAGTTCCTTGTCTCTTATTAATTCCTCCTTCTTCTCCAACCTTCTCAAACTGATGTTGCTACTTCTCTGATTCCAGACCCCCACTAAGTAACAAAAAAGGCATTAGTCTGTATAGGATACTTTCTTTTCCCCATGTTTGATGGTAACTGATACTGCATTTATTTCCAGTACACTGATGATGAGTGTTTTGAAGGAAACACACTTTTTAAAAATCAACATATTTTTGAAAGGTGCTTTCTGGACTTGTCTTGAATATCTTGAAGTGAATAAATATTTGAGCCCCATTCTTAAAGTTCCCCATCAGAAGACTGGCTTCTTGCAAACCGATGGAAGAAATTCTTCTGGATACACTCGAGGTTCTTCCCGGAGCTCATGTGGAATGGAAAACTAAGCGTTCCATGTATTCTCTTTTTTCAGACCAATGTGATTTCTTAACTTCTGGGGCTTCTCAGGAAACCAAATAACATCTCTCTTTCTTTGTTCTGCCTCTTTTTCCAGCTACTAGATTAGGGATAAAGCTATTAAGTTTATTGAATTTTTCAAGTACCCATGAAACTAGAGGTTTGGATAGTTTGAGAATTAGAATGCATTTTTGGACCTCACATTAATCGAGCTGGTCCATGTCTCTACCCAAATGTTAAGTCATAAATAAAGTCTTCTTTTTCTAGCTTAAACATTGCTGACAGATGTTTACGTGCTCATCATCAACTTTTTTTTTTCTTTAAAGACTTTATTTATTTATTTGTCAGAGAGAGAGCAGAAGCATGGAGAGCTGCAGGCAGACCAGGCAGAGGGAGGAGCAGGCTTCTTGCCCAGCAAGGAGCCCAATGTGGGGCTCAATCCCAGGACCGTGGGATCATGACCTGGGCTGTAGGCAGAGGCTTAATCCACTGAGCCACCCAGGCATCTCTCATCCTCAACTTTTAACCATCTCACCATGCTCTCACTTCCGTCTTGGTTTTTAAACACACATTTAAAAAAAAATCAACATATTTTTGCAATAATTATAGACTCAAAAAAAATGTTGCAAAATTAGTTACACCCATCACGCAACTTTGCCCTAAACCTGGAAACTGACCGGTGTCATACAACTGTAGACTTTCCAGATTTCACAATTTTTGTACTTTTTCTTAAAAAACAATGTCTTTTGGATGATTCTATGACCCACTTCATGTATGCATCTATATCACGTATGCATAGATCTGCACAACCATCACCACAACCAAGGTACAGAAGTGTTCTGTCACCACAGGGGAACTCTGTCCTGCTGCTCCCAGATTCACACCCTGCCTCCTCTTTCCTAGCCTCTGAAATCACTTCTCTGTTCTCTATATTTATGTTGTCTTTCACGGAATGATTTATAAATTGAGTATACAATATATATCCCTTGTTTCTTAGGAACAAAGAATAAACGTATCCACTTTTAGACACGAATCTCTAACTTCATAGAATCCTATTTTGTTTCTAGCTTCTTGCTTTGCTTTTCTGAATATGCCCTTCCTTATTTTATCTCATAAAAATAAGATATATTACAATCAGGTCAGGACCTGGTTTGGTTTTCTGGCTTTTGAGGAAAATTTTAGTATGCTTTTCATGGGTACTCTGTTTCCTCTAGGGAAAAAAATGAAGGATGAAAACTGCTTACAACTAAGAAGGTCTTTCCTTATAGAAAGGATGGTTGCGGGACGCCTGGGTGGCTCAGTTGGTTGGACGACTGCCTTCGGCTCAGGTCATGATCCCGGAGTCCCGGGATCGAGTCCCGCATCAGGCTCCCAGCTCCATGCGGAGTCTGCTTCTCTCTCTGACCTTCTCCTTGCTCATGTTCTCTCTCACTCTCTCTCTCTCAAATAAATAAATAAAATCTTAGAAAAAAAAATTTAAAAAAAAAAAAAAAAAAAAAAAAAAAAAAAAAAAAGAAAGGATGGTTGCAATAGGCAGATTATCATCCCCACCATGTCCCGCCATGTCCATGTCCTAAGCCCAGGGACCCCTGTATATGTTATATTACACGGCAACAGAGAATTAAACTGGCAGCTAGAGCTGGTTGCTAAGCAGCTGGCTTTCCAATAGGGAGATCATCCTGGATTAGCTAGGAGGTCAGTGTGATTCCAAGCGTTCTTACTTGTGGATGAGGGAGTAGAAGGGGAGGTTGGAGTTGATGCAGTATGGCGAGCATTCGAGAGTTATGACCGACTTTGAAGATAAAGTCCCGGAGCTAAGGAAGCGGCATGGCCTCTAGAAGCCTAGAAGAGTAAGGAGCCATCTCCTCTAGAGCCTCCAGAAAGGAAGGCAGCCCTGCTGCCACCTTGAATTGGGCCCAGTGCGACCCATTTTGGACTTCTGACTTCCAGAACTATAAGATGATAACTTTGTGTTTTTTAAAGGTTTGTGGTAATTTTTTACACATATAGTAAATTCAGAGTGTTTTAAGCCACAGAAAGTCACATGAAGTCATAGAAAACGAACTCAGTGGGCAGCCCTGAAACAAGAAGAGGAGAAATTTTGTAGAAATACTTCTCTGTGCGCTTTAAGAGCAAAAGTCAATCTTGTCTGTCTAGACTGATGGTGAGTTAGCAGGAAGATTTGATAGGAGGTAGACCTGTTATTTTTAAATTATTAGGTCAGAAGAAGAGGCTTCCTCTGAAGAGAGGTTTTATAACTGATTCTCTCAAAACTTAAAATACTTCCTTAATTTTCCTTCCTGTAAATAAATAATGAATATTGAGCAATCAGAAACTCCGCTTTAAATAATCTCTATTACATGCAAAATAAGACAGATGCCATGCTATTTTTATTATGAATGAAAACATATCACACACTTAGTTCTGGCATATCATCCATTAACAAAGTTTTGTTCAGTACCTGATACCCCCTGGATGAATTAGCAGTGTACTGGATATGGGAAAGAGAAACTTCTCAAGGTGATTACAAGTCTGTTTCCAAAGATAAAATTCACATGCAGATCAAGCCATAATTAACGACTCCACCAAAAAATAGATGAGGGTTCTACTTCTGTCAGATCTAAACTCTATAGCAGTGATGAAAGCTCATGGAGGGCTTCCTGGAGGTAGAGGACAGGACCTGGGCCCTCACACGCGCGCAGATGGTGTGTATCAAGCAGCCGCCCAGCTTCAGTGATATTCACTGAGCGCTTACTTTGTACCAGGCATTGTTCTAAGTAATCTAATTAGTTATTTAATCCTCATATGACCCTATAAGGGAGGTATTATTATGATTCCCATTTTACAGATAGGGGAACAGAGGTCAGGGACTGAGTTCAAAGAGTTAAAACGAATTGGGTTGGAGGAAGTCATCGTGTTCTATATAACACTGAGATGGGTTCAGGTGAGGACCCATTGCTCGGGTTCTTTGTGTGTTGGCTACATCCTTGAAAGACCCATCACTCCCTGTCAGTAATTCCATCAGGAACTACGCCTCAGTGGTAACCAAGACATCGGCAAAGGGAACACAGCAAGTCTAAACTGTAGACTTCTTGAGGGGAAGTAAAATTCTTTAAGGTAAAGACTGTGAGGAAGAAGCAGCAAGGACTTTTCTGTTTTTATTAAGGAAGTAAAAGTCAACTAGCTCTGCTAAAGGTTTCAAGGGTTGTTACAACGAGAAGAAAACAGCATAAAGTGGAAAGCTTACTTGTGTAGGAGACCTGTTGGTATCAATAAGAATGAATCGTGTTCAGGGGCTCAAGGTGGTGATACTTGGAATGAATACTGTACTTGGATTGGTTGTTGGTCATGGAGAGAGGAGAGTTGTAGAAGGGTGATGAGGCTCAAAATGTGTCCAGTAACAACTCTGGCTTTTTAAAATTATGTTTACAATTAGTGCTCGAAGAAGATGTTTCTCTGTGGGGTATAATTATGTATGCAGACAAACTGTCTTACGCATCATCTATAATACACACTTGCCTTGTTACCTGTATTACTCCTCATTAAAGACATAGTTTAAACTAAACTACACCTTCAAACTGGAAAGAATGCTCTTTGAATACGTGAAGGAGCCTTTCTCTGAACCATTATCTTCAATTAGAAGGAAGAGCGCCTTCGACAAGAGCGGGCCAGTGATGGGCAGGGAGTCTGCAGGGCCGGACCAAGTAAATGGGGAACAAACGTGAAATGTTATTGAACACGGTGTTTTTGTTTGTTTTTACCCTTGGAGTAGAAGTAGGTTTAGCATAAACATGTCAAGATTAGACTGTTTATAGCAGGTATTTATT
This sequence comes from Mustela lutreola, assembly GCF_030435805.1. NCBI lineage: Eukaryota > Metazoa > Chordata > Mammalia > Carnivora > Mustelidae > Mustela > Mustela lutreola. The sequence continues at coordinate 23,398,656 of NC_081307.1, read as the reverse complement.
TGCGTACGGAACCTATATGCCAAAAGGACTTATGCAAAGCCTTCAAAACTAAAAATACAAATTCCTATTTAAGCCATGAATATCATCGGCATTTCCGTTGGGTCAGCACACTTTTGCTGTTGAGTGTGTGTGCATATATAATGAGTATGAGATTTTATATGTCAAGTATGGCCTACATATATTGGTGTGTTGTTATTTTTACTTTTAAATGAGGTAGAAGAACATATTTCTAAAATGAAACAGCTCAGGCAATTTTAGGAAAACAGTACATACATGAGAAATACTGACAGAACTCGGAAAAGCTTTAAATTGCAGTTCAAGAAAAATGTAAAAATTGAGGAACAGCCACTGTTTCAGCATGTTAATGAGTATCTGAAGTAAAATATTTTTTAAACTTTTATTGTGGAAAATTTTAAGCATAAGCAAACACAGAGAAAAATGATAAAATCAATTTCTGTGTTCTAATTACCAGTTTCAACAATGGTCAATTTACTGTCAATCTTGTCTTGTCCATATCTCATCTACCCCAACTTTGGTGGCGTATAGTGAAGTAAACCCCAGACCTCATATTAGTTCATCCACAAATGTTTCAGAACATAGCTCCAAGAGCTAAATTTAAATTTTTAAAAAAACTTAGCAATGATCACACTTTAAAAAAACTATAGTTTTATATAATATCTACTAAAACCCTCCCATAATTTTTAGTATATCTGCTGCCAAAGCGAGCACACTCTCCTGTAATTTTTAAATTTTTGTTCTTTTATAGTTGATTGTCAGAATAATGCAAAGTATTTTTGTGTGACAATAATATATTATTGCATCTACTCCCTCGAAGAGATTTGAGGTTAAATTTTGTTTTCGCAACAAACTGTGTTATTTACTTGGGTTGTATGGAAGTTTATCATATGCATCCCACATTTTCTGTCATTCTCTGAAAGTTTTTTAAAAAAATATTTATTTATTTATTTAAGAGGGAGTGGGGAGAGAGAGAGGGAGAAAGGTGGGGGGAGTGAGGGAGAGAGAGGGGCAAAGGGAGAGGGAGAGAGAATCTTAAGCAGGCTCCACACCTAGCGCAGAGCCTGAGGTAGGGCTTGATCTCACAACCCTGAGACCATGACCTGAGCCAAAGTCAAGGGTCAGACACTTAACTGACTGAGCCACCCAGGAGCCCCTGAAACGGTTTTTTTTTTTTTTTTTTTAGTTTGTTTTTAATAAAAGCTAGATGATATAACATTAGTTTTCTGTATGTCATCTATTTAATTTGAGAAATGAAAATTGTCCTTATTTTAATAATTACAGGAACTACAAAGAACTGAAAAGCACATTTAAGTTACAGCAGCTCTCAGCCAACTGTTGTATTGTTGATAGAAATTGTATAAGGGCTATGATCTCCAGCCATACTACCCTCAAATTTCTCTGTCAGAGATGTGATAACACACCTGAGGTTTGGGGGTTTATTGATAGAAAAATCACTAAGCAATTACTCTTTCTAATGGTATTTGAAGGATGTAACACGCAGTGATAGCAAGGGCTGCAAATGAAATGGTGGCAGCCTAGGGCAAAGGTGCCATTATTCCTATCCCTTTTGCTGTTTTATATTTCAGATACTGTTCCAGTCATTTAGTATAACCAGGAGAAATTTTGGTTCTTGCACTGGGAATCATGTAAAAGCCAGTGCTACTTCTGGATGGAATGGAAAATGCAGAATCACAGTAAAACTACTCCAATTTAATATCTGTAGAATAGATTTATGGTAATGAAATCATCTTATTCCTTCTCTAATTTCCTCCTTTCTATTTGCTGGAAATTTGAGTTAGACACACACACACACACACACACACATACACGCATGTGCGCGCCCCTGACACTTAAATTAAAACTTCAGATGATAGAAAATACTTAAGAAGATAGGCTATATTTTGTTATTACTTATTTCAGTGGGTATAATAGATCTTAACTAAATTAAAATTCTTGCTTATTTCAACAGAATGTTTCTGAGTCACTTGGATATCCATAAAGGGGGAAGATAAAAACTTATCTCAACTCTGACCTTACATCAGATTAAAAAAAAAAAATCAGGTCCATGAATTGTAGCTCTAGATGTAAAAAGCAAACAAATACAGCTTTCAGAGAAAAAGTATAACTTCTTCCTATCTTAAAAGTAGACAAAGACTTTGTAGTCTTTGTCTACTTTGTCTACAAAAAAGCACCAACAACAGAAGAAAAATGACAGATGCTTTATGTTAAAATTAAAAACTTCTGTTTATGAGAAGATACCATTAAAAGAGTGGGAGAAGGTTTTCATAATACATATATTCAGCAACAGTTTTGTATCCAGAATATAAACAGAACCCTTAAAGAAAAAGACAGACCATCCTTTACACATCCACCAGAATGGCTAAAAGGAAACAGATGGGAAATACCACGCATTGGAAGTAGAGTAAATGCAACCCTCAAAGTGCTGGTAGGACAGTTCATTGATACAGCTGGAAATCTATTTGGTAGTATCTATCAGCTGTGATATAGCAGTTCTACCAAATGTATATACCAAATACAGATTTACTGAATAGAAATGGATACATCTGTTCACCAAAACACGAGCACTGTAATGCTCACAGCAGCATGGTCTGTAACAGCTCCAAACTGGAAACCATCCAAACACACATCAACAGTAGACTGGGTAAATACACTGCAGTATATGCATACAACAGAATGCCGCAGAGCAATGAGAGCGCATACGCCACAACCACACACGGCAATAATGGGTGCATCCCACGAGCATTATTCTAAGTGAGGGAGGATGGACACAAAATTGTGCACAATGTGTGGCTCTATTTCTGTGCAAAGCAGAATGAATCTCTACTATTCAACAGGTATGTTCAGTTTTTAAAATTCACCAAGCTGTACATGTAAACAAGCACTTCTCTGTGTGCATATTGTTCCTTATCAACAAGTTACAAAGGCAATTACTCAGGACACATGTTCAGTGTGCTCCTGCGGTCTACTACCCTGTAAAACAGGAACATGTCATTGGCTTGGTGATCCTGGATTTGCTCTCAGTTCCTGATCATCAGTGGCAACCCCAGATGTAAAGCTTGAGTCTAGTGAACTCACATAGATCACTAGTAATCCAAGCACACACCAAATGCAGACTGTGTTTGTAGACATTTCTTTACTTCCTTAATTCATATTTCAAGGTTCCCACTAAAGGATATCGCTTTTCTGAGGCCTGCCTGTTGTCTTTAGTTCAAACTCACTGTCTGTTGCTTTGCACTTCCAAGATGCTGTTTGTACTTCTGTGACTCTATTATTTAGGAAGTTTTAACTCGTTAGTTCTGCACTTATGGTATCAGTTATATGGTTAGCTCCCTAAGGGCAAGCATCTTTTCTGTGTCACAGAGTGCAGGGGCTTAGACGTATCATTCATAAGAAATAAATATTAATTAGATTGTTTTTAGCACTCCAGATCTTCTAAAGTTGGACATTATTAAAAATTAAACCTAAGCATGACCTTCAGGTTGGTTGCTCTGTATTTTTTAAAAGTAAGATTTATAATTAAATTCTGGAAAAATGCATATTAGATAAACAAACAAGGCACTAGAGATTCTATGCCAGAAGGACAGACAGGAGGAAGGTGCGCTCTCCTTGTGTTGGTTCTGTTTCTGATGCTCTCCTTAAGAAATGCACAAACCAATGCTGTGAGTCAATAAATAATTCAGATAAAGGACCCCTTACCAAAACTGACATTTTCTGTAGGCATAACCAGATTACTCATTTTATTGAAACAATCATGTCAAGAATTTATGACTTATTTATGAATGTCAAAATCCATGGAAGCAGAAGAGGGAGGAGATCAACAAATCGGTAGAAACATGGCTCAGCACACGAATTCATTTTCTTCTTCACAGAAAATGCTTCTTAACTATTTGTTTAGCTCCTTATTACCCTGCATGAAACACCATGTTTCATACAACAAGAGTCTGGAGTTTTAAACAGCTTCAGAACAGATAAGAGATGAACTGTAAATTAAAGATAAGGAATTGGCCTGAAAGGGCGTATAGCAAAATGAGCATGAACTTGAGCACTTTCTTGAAGAGTCTCACTCACTGTTCAAATGACATTAAGAAATATTTATATAAATACCCATTAATCAGCTAGCCAGCTACCCAGCTTTATTCCTAGATAATGACTTTGTTACCAAGAGAGTTCATTCAATTATTTTGGATAAAAAGAACCAACAGAAGCACTTTGATAATTCCTGTATTTTTGCTCTCTCTTTTGTATCATCTCGTGCTACAGAATTCCTTCATAATAAATTCTTGTTAGATGCAAGAGTTTAAACTATAACACCTAAAGGAAGATAGATTTCACACACTTTGCATAATTTTACAGAGGAAATAGAAAGTAAATTTGAAAGATCTTCAATGACCACAGAAGATTAGTAAATGCTTTGCTCTTTTCTAAATGTGCCATAGTAAGCTTACATTTAAAATTGTTCTTCACAGGGCACCTGGTTAGCTCACTGGGTTAAGCCCTGCCTTAGGCTCAGGTCATGATCTCAGAGACCTGGGATCAAGCCCTGCATCGGGCTCCTTGCTTGGCAGGAAGCCTGCTTCCCCCATCTCTCTGCCTATGTGATCTCTCTCTCTCTCTCTGCCAAATAAATAAAATCTTAAAAAAAAAAAAATAGGTTTAACATGTCTACACTGAATATGTTTTATGTGAATTTCAGAATTTAAGTGGATGTCATCTTTGATTTTCCAGGCTTTCATTTCTATAGCTATAGCATAGGTTCTATAATGGAGGGTCCCAGGAATTTGCACAAGGGTGCAACCTTTGGCTCATTTAAACTCAGGGAGAGTCTCATTAAAACGTTCAAAACAATCCTCCTCCTACAGTCAGACCATGGTCTGTCATGAGGCTAAGTGCCTCAGTAAAGGTTAACTACTATAATTATGAGCCCCAAACTAAGCACTTTTGGGAGCCTTTGCCCAGCACACCATCAGTAGAAAGAACACAATCTTGATAGTAACATTCACTGAGAAGCATCAAGCTGAATTTGAGAAATTTTGAAAATGAATGTTGTAGGATTGGTCACTAAATCAACTCACTCATAAACAACCAGCTATACCATGGCCGTTGACTGCATAACTCATCTCAGTTCTTAACAGGCTTACGTTGTCCTATATTAACCAGGATCTCATTAAGAATCCTAATAAAACCCAAACAATTACATGAAATGAATTTTCTGAAAATGGAACATTTGATCAATTTAAATACTAAAAAATGGAGAATTGTCCTATATGGGCAAATCCAAACTTCTACTATCAGACATAAAATACAGAGAAGAATTTTTATTTTCTCATTCAGAATTTCTACTTATATGCAGGAATAGCTCCTTTTTTTAAAAAAATATTTTATTTATTTATTTGAGAGAGAGACAGTGAGAGAGAGCATGAGTGAGGAGAAGGTCAGAGAGAGAAGCAGACTCCCCATGGAGCTGGGAGCCCGATGCGGGACTCGATCCCGGGAATCCAGGATCATGACCTGAGCCGAAGGCAGTCGTCCAACCAACTGAGCCACCCAGGCGTCCCAGGAATAGCTCCTTTATATTTTGCTATCAAAGACATATATTTTTCAGCTTATCAGCAGTAAGTTCCCTTTTTAGCTGAATTATGTATCTATGGATGTCTGGTGTGGGATTTCAAAGTGGTTCAAATAATTAATGAGAACAAAAGGAAGTTTTAAAGGTGAAGATGTAAGTAAAAATGATTTTTTAAAAGATTTTATTTATTTATTTGAGAGAGAGTACCACCAAGCAGGGCAGGCAGAGGGAGAAGCAGGCTCCCGCTGAGCTGGGAGCCTGATGTGGGGCTCCTTTTCAGGACCCTGGGCTCATGACCTGAGCTGAAGGCAAATGCTTAACCGACTGAGCCACCCAGGTGTCCCGGTAAAAATGATTTTTTTTGGAGGGTGGGGCAGAGAGAGGGAAACACTTCCGCTTTATCATTTCCTACCATCTTCATCTCTTTCAGCATGTGCTTATTTGTCAGGTTGTCCTTAATTTCATTTACGCATTCATTCAAGTGTAAGCAAAGACTAGATCCCACCTTCCTTGCCCACTTAAGGACTCCAGAAATTCCCCCCCTTCTCTCCTGCATCACCAAATACTTTTTTTCTTCTAAGTCATTTCTATCCCATAAAAACCCTCCTTTGAATCCACTTTCCTTTCCAGCCATTTCATCTCGTTCCTTTTTACTGCAAAACTGTGAGAATAATCTTCTACCTTAGACTGTCTTCAATTCCACTTCTTCCTTTCTCTTTTGTGCCCAACCCAGGTACGTTTTACCTTCTCCCACTCCCCCAGAACTGCCCATCTGCAGTTACTCACATCCTATGTGAATTCTCAAGGCTTCATCTTCTTGACTTATTAGCATTATCTGATATGTTAATCATGTTTAATCATCCTTGAAAAACTTTTCCCTTTTGGATTGCAGAGCCCTACACAGAATTTGAACTGCATGAGTCCACTTACATGTGATTTTTTAAAAAAATTAATATAGAACAGTACTACAAATATATTTCCTTATGATTTTCTGAAGTTTCTTTTATCTAGTTTACTTTATTATAATAATACAGTATATAATACATATAACATACAAAACATGTGTTTATCAACTCTTTATGTTATTAGTAAGGTATCCAGTCAACAGTAAACTATTGGTGATTAAGTCTTTGGGGAGCCATAAGTTATACTTGGGTTTTCAGTTGTACAGGGGTTGGTGCACCAATCCTGAGTTGTTCATTGTTTAATTGTACATGCTCCAGGTTTTCCTCTTATTTCCCGGCCATGACCTTCCAGTCTCTTGCTGGCTTTTACTATCCCCTAGACTTTTAATGTTGGATTAAAGGGCTCAGACACCTTTGACATCTTTTCTAATTAAACTCTTTTTGGGTAGCTCATCCAGCCACAGCCTGGATACCATCCATATGCTAGTAACTCCCAAATTCCTATCTCTAGCTCAAACTTCATCCCTGAATTCTACCCAACTGTCACAAGGGCAATTAAAACTTAATGACAAAGAGGCATTAAAAACTCATTTCCCTCTCAAAACCAATTTTTACCTCAGTCTTATCCATTTTGGTTCCTGAAAACTCCAGTTTTTAAGCATATCTTCCAGTCATTCCTGATTCTTTTATCTCAGGCCCTGGACTCAATGTTAGAAAACTTGTTGACTCAACCTTCAGACTATACCCACAGCAGAACTTGTTCTCATCACCTCCACTGCTCTCAACCTACTATAAGCCAATGTCATCTCCTGCCTGATTATTCCAATAACTTCCTAGTTTCCTTGTGTCTACTCTTGTCCCTTTGGAGTCATTATCAGCGCAGCAGTCACATGGATCCCATTAAAACTTAAGTTAACTAACATCACTCCTCTGATAACCCTCTGCTGGCTTTCTATTCTACTTAGAGGAGAAATCAAAGTCCTTTCAGTAGCTTACCCGGCCATTCTTTCTGTCACCTCTCTGACCTTTTCTTCCACTACCTTTCCCTCACTCTCTCCTGTTCCCCTATTGGCCTCTTTGATGTTTCTTTGAAAGGAATCTGGGGTGGGGGGAGTGGGAAGGAATCTGAGGGGGGAAAAGCGACCTGCAACTCTCTTTCACTTCATGACCTTTGTACTTGCTGTCTTCCCTGCTTGGAAAGCTCTTCCCCCAGAGAGCAGTATGGCCCATCACCCTTCATGTCTTTACTTAAATGTCACCTTCTCAGAGACTCCTTCCCTGACCACCTGATTCCAAATGTCAGTCACATTACTCTTCCCCTCAGCGCTTCTACACTGTTCCCCTTCTCTGCTTTATTTTTCTTCCCCACAGCACTTATGGCCTTCCAAAAGAATAATGTACACATAATATATAATTTACTTATTTTCTTTATTGTTTACCTCTTACCAATAGAATCTAAGCCCCAGGACAGCAGAAAATTTGTCTGTTTCAGTCATTGAAGTATCCCTGGAGCCCAAGAGCATTTGGCACATACTAGGTACTCAATAAATATCTGTTGAGTGAAAAAGTCTCTTTAACCTCTCTGCTTTTCTCACTAGAATATAAGTTCCTTTGGGGCTGGGATCAGGTCATATTCATCATTCTGTCTTGCGAGTTTAATATAGCATCTGGCAAAGAGCAGGTGGTCATTAATATTTGCTGAGGTGAGCTGTTGAAGAAAAACACACTCTACCATTCTTTGAGTATGCATTCCAAGATGCACAGACGGATGGGAGAGGACCACATAGATGACACATAGAAGAGACAGAGAGAGTCAGTTAGCCAACACTTACATAAATATTAAATTTTACATTATGTAAAAATGTTGGTAGAATTGAGGAAATAAACTGAGGCTAGGCAGGTTCTTGACTTCTACCATCAAGAGAGTAGGAGTAAGGAAATTAATCATAATCGCCTGGGAATATCTGAGGTATTCAATGCTGCTACCTCCTCAGGAGAGCTACTAACATTTGTGGAATATTTATTATGTGCCAGATTTTTTGATGCAATTTCCAGTGGCGGCTCACTGGTGTTTTCTTGGCCCTTCAACCCTCTAGCTCCAGCCTGAATAATTGCATTTCTCTCTGTGGTGGCACTTTCTTATAGAAAAGCACAATCATACAAGTTAATAATATTTTTTGTTCTTGCTCTCCTTCCCTCCACCTCTTTCTCCTTAATGGAAAAATATCCATAAAAATAGAACAGTTGCTTTGGGAGTTTAGTTTGCTATATAAAATCCAGGATAAGTATTTTAAGCAGGCCCATACAATGGAGGCAGTTTTAAAGGGCCAAACCAGATTTTAAAGCAGCTCCTTTGGTAGTAAAATGTTCACTAAAAGGAAAATAATGATAAGCATAAAATTTTGACCAATGGTTACTCTGGACGATGGGAGGGACTTCCTAAATTATTGCAGACACTTCATTTCTTAAGCTGGATGGTGAGTACAAGGGTGTTCATTTTGTTACTTTCTACAGATTTTCATGAAATTTACATTTTTATGAAATATTAAAAAAAGAAACAGCTCCCTTAGACCAAAACTCTTCTCAAGCTATTATTTAAAGATCTTTAATGTACACTGAACTTGAGCTCACCAAAGTCACTTCTATAGCATAAAAATTTTCTCTGATAAAATAATTACAAGCTTTTAGTTCTCTATGAATGACTTTTATGTAAGAGTTATTCAACAACAGAGGTTAAAATAGTTTTTTCCTGGGACGCCTGGGTGGCTCAGTTGGTTGGACGACTGCCTTCGGCTCAGGTCATGATCCTGGAGTCCCGGGATCGAGTCCCGCATCGGACTCCCAGCTCCATGGGGAGTCTGCTTCTCTCTCTGACCTTCTCCTCATTCATGCTCTCTCTCACTGTCTCTCTCTCAAGTAAATAAATAAAATCTTTAAAAAAAAATAGTTTTTTCCTGTGAAGTTATATACTGATTCATTTTATTTGTTTATCAGTCATTTGTTCAAACTCAAAATGCTCTTCTCTTCACACTAACATCATTGGATTTCCAGCCAAGACAGAAAAAGCCTATTTAACGCAAGGAATTCTAGTGATGATACCTAGGTGGTCACCACTAAATGCAACTATAATTAGGTAATACATTTAGATCCAAACTAAGAAGGCAATTAGCATAGAGGCAGAAGAAGATAGGATTATTGGTGAGCACAACCTAGGGTATAAACTTGTGGAATCACTATGCTGTATACCTGAAATTATTGTAACACAGTGTGCGGACTCTATTTCAGGAGGAGGAGAGGGAGGAGGAGGAGATGATGATGATACAGGACTCTTGGTCTTCACATTCCTACAAGCTCTCAGCTTCAGCAGGGCAGGAGAGAAGCACCTGGCCTGGAGTAGGTGTGTTATGAGAGTCTGGAGCCATGGCTGTCCAAGAAAAATATGACGCAGCCACCTTTTTATTTTAAATTTTTCTCATAGTCACTTTAAAAAAGAAACAGGTGAAATTCCTGTTAATTGTGTAGCTTATTTAACCCAATATATTCAAACTATCATCAACTCAATAGATAATTGATATAAAGATCATTAATGAGAAGTTTTACATTGTTTATCTCATCATGAGTCTCTGAAATCTGGTGTGTACTTTATACCCAAAGAGTGGACCCAGGTGTCTTGAAACCTAATGTTACACAATTTGGGATGATGCCCTCTTTAAGAAAAAGATAAGAAAAAGATACCAGCTAAGATTTTTTTAAGAAAAAGATACCAGTTACTCATACAAAGTTAGGTGTGAAAGTGAATATTGATTTAAAATGAGAAAAGACATCACTAGGAATGACTGGAGATTTGAAGATTCAGGTCTTTCTCTTTTGACAACTCCCAGCAATTCACCAGACACACGTACACAGCAGAGATTCCAGTGTAGCTTCTCTTCCTGCCTTGAACACCACAACCCCCGACTCTCACAAAAACCCCTCGAAGTCAGAGTTTCTGAAGTGTGAGTTTCATTAGTGGCCAAGCTGAATTGTGTCGCCCTAAATTCTTACGTTGAAATTGGATCCCCTACAACCTGAGAATGATACCATATTTGGAGAGGAGATCTTAAAAGAGTTGAGGTAAAATAAGAGTATTAGGGTAGGTCCTAATCCATTTGACTGGTGTTCTTGGGAGAAGAGGGGGAGATTCCAGGGGCACAGGTACACGGAGGTAAGACCATGTGAGGACAGAGCAATAAGGAGGCTGCACACCAAGGAGAGAAACCTTGGGAGAAATCAACACTGCCGGCACCTTGATCTTGGATTTCCAGCCTCCAGAACCATAAGAAAATAAACTTCTATTGTTCAAGCCGCCTAGCCTAGCCTTTGTTATGCTAGCCAGAGCAAGGAAGACAATCAGCTTCTGGCTAAAACTTCTGTGGAGGGACTTTGTTCTTTCCTGTCTCATCTCCTTGCTCAATAGCACCCTCTTCCTCTCGGTTCTAATCCAACCCTACTCCCACCTTCCCTCCTGGAGGTCTTCCTTGTGGAGACCTCTGGGGTTCAGAGCACAAGAACTCTGACTGACCCACATTCATGTGGCAAGTGAATATGAGTTTCCATGTGACTGTCCTTATATTATTATCATGTAGTATGACTTTTGCTTTTCGACAAATAATATTTCTCCCTTACTAGGCAAATCCTTTGAAGACTATCAAGGACAGTATCTTTTATCAAATTTGGACATCAGGAACATTTCTTGAGTAATCCTTTTTGAATGAGGAGAGAGGAGTTCCTATTCAGGGCTGTAGGATGGTTAAAAAAAAAAAAGAAAGGTTTCATAAAAAACAAACCCATATACTTTTTAAGTCAAAGGATAACCTGCCTTCTGCACTAAACAGAGAGAACCATCATCACAACAGTGGTGGCCGAAGTCCCTTGCTCCCTCCTGCCGGAGGCACTGATCCTTGTTTCTGCCGTAACCACCCATTCCTGGTTGTTGCCTTCTGTTTTCCTGCTGCTTACACCAGCAACGGAAGTTCACAAGAGTATCTTCCAAAAAGCTTTGGCCAGAACCAAAGGAAGTGAGTACATTCAGGGGATGAAAGGATGATTCAACCTCTTTGTGTGTTTAATTCTTAGTATCCCTCCTGAAATTGCTGAAAAGAATGCCAACAAGTTGTAATTACCATGGTGCACCCTGGGAGGTGGACATCTGCCAGGACTCACTGGATTTCAACCAACAATCCATTTTAAGTAAGTCATTGAAAGAAATGAGCCTCTATTCTGGTCATCTGTAGAGAATATCTGTGACCCCTAAAAAGTCCAGAAACATGCTTGATACACGGTTTCATAAAGCCATGCTTCTTACCGGCATTTTTGGTGTAGCATCAATGTGCACTAAATATAATATAGTAATTTATGGAGAGTGGGTGATAGAAAGTGGCCAACACTTGGTCTCAGAATATGAGTAAACTTTTCAATGTACACTTATTTTCTTAGTGAGAAAACATAGCTGGGCTCAAAATATTTATCAATGCTGTATTTTTCCAGGGAGGGGGCAGGGGGACATCCATCACTATCATTAGGAAAGTGAGAGGACTGCTTTTGCCATCAGAACAGCTTCCAAGGCCCTCGTGCCAATTGCTGTGTGGAATGATTCATCAGCTTCAGAAACTTCCTTGGGAGCTGAATGGGCAGTCATGAATCATCTCTCGCCCTTTGCACATAGCATTACTGATCTCCTTGGAATATTGTATGAAAATAATACCTTGCATTTTTGTGAAGAATGCTTTTCCTGATGGCATCAGACATCAGGGCTGGAGTAAAAGCAGGCCCTGGTGAGCTGTGTACACTGGGATTGGGTATGTTCCAAAAACGTTTGCAAATGCTGTTTTGAGTCTGAGTCAACACACCTGATCCGCAAGGTTGTGGCAGGCAGAAGCCGCTGGTGCTGGCAAAAGCACAAGGATTTGTTTTGGGGGATTAAAAAGAAACGATGAATTTTATCCCCTTCACAGTTAACTTGAAGGGGCACTGTACACTTGAATTATCCTGTTTTGTTATGGATAAGAAAGTAATCCTAGGAAAATCAACCTTTCCTTTAAAAAGCATGGTGTACATACACTGAGAAAAATACTGAGTGTGCTTTCCTCCTTTGATACAGTGATTTCTCATTTGTTTGGCCAGAGCTGATACCATAAAAGTTTATCCTGGGGGAAGGAAGAGCGAGAACCTCAAAGTCTTTGGGTTCCAATCCCAAACTTATCACCAATTTGCCGAGTAGTTTTGGAGCTACGTGGACACCGGGAGATACCCACTGAAGTCGACTAACGTATTTTGTCAGCAACTGGAGACAGCAGTCATTTTGTCGCAAGATCAAAAGCGGATGAGATGTCTCCTCAAACATGTTCTTACAAGTAGCAACAACTGCAGTGGCTGGATTGAGCCTTCATATATAAATAAACAGCTCCTGTCAATGGTGAACAATTCAGCTGACGTGACTTAATGCAGCTTGTTGCTCCGGGAACCATGTTCTATAAAGAATAGTTGATGGAAATAAGGATCCTCAAATTTGTAGGAAAGAAGATTCAGAGAAAATCTAATAGTGTCTCTTTTTAGCGGTAAGGCCCCTGTAAAGAAGGAGAATTAAACTTGTTTTTCCTTGTGTGAACTCAGAGTATAAAATACATATGGAAACAGATTTCAGACTGACTCTGGGGACTATTTTCTAATAGCTCCTTAGAGATGATTCCACAATACCAAGTAATATCCCTTCCCTGGAGGTGTTCAAGTGGACACTTAGGGGCCATGTGGAAAATAAACTGTGATTATATTCCCCTTCTTCAAGGTTTCAGGGACCATGGGAAAAAAATAAATAAAAGCAAAGGGGCACTGTAGAAACAGAGATTGTGGTTTTTTGATTTTTCTCACTAAAGATATTTTAATTGTCACCATTTAACAAAATAAAAGACATTTTAAGCTAAGAAGGACAGAAAAGAATTACTGTAAGAATGGCTAGTTCTTGAATGCTATCAAGAATAATTCAATATATTCAAATCTATGAAAGATATATTATTTATGTAAATTAAAACATACAATCGATATGTACACACACACACACACACACACACACACACACAGGTAGGAAGAAGACTTATCAGCTCATCAGCATTGTTGTCTCCAAATGGGGAGAGGAAAAAGGGACTAGAGGAGTGTTGAAAGGACAACTTTGTCCTCAATATTTTATTTATGTAAAAAAATGATAGCACATTGGGGCGCCTGGGTGGCTCAGTGGGTTAAAGCCTCTGCCTTCGGCTCAGGTCATGATCCCAGGGTTCTGGGATCGAGCCCCGCATCGGGCTCTCTGCTCAGCGGGGAGCCTGCTTCCTCCTCTCTCTCTCTGCCTGCCTCTCCGCCTACTTGTGATTTCTGTCTGTTAAATAAATAAATAAAATCTTTAAAAAACGATGATAGCACAAAGAGGATAAAACATCCACATTTGTCAATCTCTCAAACAAAACACCAAGCTTTACTATATTGCCTTTATTTTTCTCATTTCAACAGCCACCGATGTAAACTGTATTGCCCATTATTACTGATCCACGGGCTGTTATCCGGGGGACAGATGACTATCCATTTACCAAGTGTACCCTACAGGCTTACAATGGGGTGTGTACCATGTTCATGCTTCCTCCCAACCTATGATTCTATGGTTCTACAATTCTCAATTTTCAGCAGGTCCTCCTTTCACAGTTTCTTTCAGATTTTATATTTCCTCTGAAAACAGAAAGAAAACTCTTATTCAGCGATCTTTTTTTTTTTTTAAAGATTTATTTATTTATTTATTTGACAGAGAGAAATCACAAGTAGATGGAGAGGCAGGCAGAGAGAGAGAGAGAGGGAAGCAGGCTCCCTGCTGAGCAGAGAGCCCGACGCGGGACTCGATCCCAGGGCCCTGAGATCATGACCCGAGCCGAAGGCAGCGGCTTAACCCACTGAGCCACCCAGGCGCCCCTCAGCGATCTTTTTGTAATCTGTGCTGATTATCCCTTGGGACTAAGAGAACTTCTCCCAATTTCATAGTCATGGTATACTACTTACTGTGTGATGTCACATTCCTAGTAGCAAAATATCCTTAAGTAGTCTTTAAGTGAAATCACCTATAATCATGGCTTCCAATGAGCTGGGATTACTTCTAGTGATGGGGATGTCTGGAAGAGGGGGCACAGGTGGGACTTTGATTTTACTACAGAGAAGTTAAAAACCATTCCAAAATATCCTCCGATTTATGTTTTCTCTACTTGGTCTTTCTATACATCTCCTTGCAAAGTACTTGGCCTACGATATATACTGAGTAGTTATTTTATTTATTTATTTATTTTTGATAGATGGCTGAGTACCTATCAAATATTTTAGGTCCTGTTCTTATCTATTTCATACTTTTTTATCTAAGTCTGGGAATAGTTTCTAACCTAGGGTCCAAGGGCATCTAGTGGAGTAAAGAGAATGATGTGTCACTGTGCCATTTTCAGCATTTCAGAAAGCTTCAAGAAGTCTGACTGAAAATATCCAAATTATTTGAATGCAATTATATCAACACAGTTTGCTAACAGTAGCTATTATAAGCTGACCAGAGTCCCTACTTGGCAGGTATTTAAGCCACTTATTTATTTTTTTAAAAAAGAAAGTGAGATTGAAGAAAAAAAGATTTCAAGGAAATAAAAGATCTTCTGGAAGCTAATGTTAGTCCTGGAAGAGATTCATTATCAGGAACATGGTCCGAGCTAGTAACAAATTCTTAAAGTAGTGTTGGCAAAGGCACAGTGCAAAAAAAAATTTCACACTCCAAATTGACACCAGTAATTCTCTTGCATTAATAGCCTGCCCATTTGTTTTGAACTGCACCATTTAGAAAGGCAAAGTGGAGATGTTGCTCTGGTTCTTGAGGTTACCTCTCCCATTATATCAGGAACTCAGATAAAGCTGCAACTCCTTGGCCTGGCATTTCAATCATGAAGTTCAACATTTATAACTAATAGTGATTTATAGCTTTGAATGGACTTTTACATATAAACTCATCTTAATCACTGATCTCAAACATGATTTTTTTTTCTTATGCCATTGAACACACTGACTAACAAATTTCTCTTCATTCCTTAGAACTACCCTTGAAATGTTACTTCCCTTAGGGATCATTTCCTCCTGTTCCAATAGTCCACACTTTTTACTGCCTTCTCTTTGTTCTCACTGGATTGTATATATACTTTTATTAAATCATTCTTATTTTATATTAAAAATCATTTGTATTTTACATTAAAATTATTTTTATATATGCCTTCCATACAAGACAGTGAGAGGAGGATGTTATTTCTATGTGTTCATGAATGATAACACAGAAGTCAGAGAAATGGGTAAAAAAGTAAACCATGGAGCTGATAAGTTTCAAAGGCTTATTTTGAAACTGGGTCTTCTGCCTCCAGCTCATGCTGTTTCTATTCTACAGCACTACCTTTCATAGCTATGATGCTCAATTTTGCTAACTATTATAAGTATTATCATGTTTTTGTTTATTAAAGTGGTGGCAATTAAACTTTTTAAGAAAAGTAACAACAATGACTCCAATAGCCTGCATTTATTGAGTGCTTACAATATGCCAGGCAATGTTCTAAGAGATTTAGATGTATCAATTCACTTAATTCTCACAATAATCTTACAAGATTATTCATAACTGTAAATTATTATCTTTATTTTATAGATAAGGAAACTGAGGTGCTGAATGGTTATAAATTTGCTTGAAGTCACCCAGCTAAAGAGTGGCAGAACTGTGATTCATACAGAGGTAGTCTGGCTTTGGAATCCATATGTGTAATGAAAGTAGACTGAAATACTGATGTTTTCTCTCCTCAGTGGAACTTTGGACATGAATACTGTCTACAAGATTGGTTTCCATTTTGACACCACGCAAACCATTGGACCAAGGTTTGGCTGTGGTTCTCCATTTATAGCCTCAACTATAATTACAGAGCACAGAAGACAGATGGAATTGATTCAGATGACTGAATACATTGGGTTTCCTGTGGATGGTCATTATGAAACAAGCAGGGTTTTTATTTTGCCCCCCCCCTTCAAATAATAAAGCGAATTGACAATTGAAGGAAAAAAAGAAAAAAAAGTCCAAACAACCTGTTTCTGATTTGTTTGGGACTTCATTCAAGGTTGTTGGAAGCATTCAGAATTGCCTTTCAGAGTGTTCAAAGCAGCCATTCTCTTTTGAAATAACTTTGATATGAAAAAATAAAACGGTAAAATATGTAATGTCAAGCTATGTTAAGAACCTTCTGCATGTAGAATAAAAAAATGCAAAAAAATTCATTACAGTTTACTCTGTAAAGATCACCTGAGTATAAAACCCAGATAAAAACAAAATAAAATCACGAACAGGAACAAGTGCTTCATAAATATTTTATGCCTTGTGATAATAATCAAGAACTTCATTAAAAAAGTATTTTTAAGATGGTGATATTTAACAACTAAAAGAACTGGAAAATAGACCCGAGAATGTGTCTAAAGAAAAATTTCTAATTCCTAATATATTAGGTTAAAATTCAGTCACTACTAGAGTTATTTAAATCCTACTGTAGTCTAGCAATTAAGAAGGAAAACAATTTATGCCACTGAGATTTTTGGAGACTCCAAAATCTCTAGAATATATTCTGAACATTATTGTCTATAATTTTACACAACTAACTTACTCATTCCTAGTAGTTTCCCCAAAATACACTCTGACTCCTGTATATGAAGTATTTCTGAACACCAGCCAAATGACTTGGGTCTTTATTTTCCAGACCTTAAATTACCTTCCTTCTTTTATTTAAATTTCCTAACCTGTTTGTCACCTTCACTTCTCTTTGGACTTCTTTTTCTTTTCATTCCTTATTCATCCATCCATCCATCCATCCATTTAACATTCATTTCACTTCCCATATCACGACTTTTATCAAATCAGAATCTTCTTCCTTTTTAACACATTACATTTCTTCCCTTTTTTCAAGGACAACTTGAGATTTTAGAGTCAATCTTCAATGAAAAATTAATAGGACAATGAGATTCACACTTTTTCATCTCCTGAACACTCACCTCACATACTTTATCCCTCTTTTGCCTTGTTTTTTTTTAAAGATTTTATTTATTTATTTGCGAGAGAGAGAGTATGAGAAGGGGTAGGGTCAGAGGGAGAAGCAGACTCCCTGCCAAGCAGGGAGCCCGATGCGGGACTCGATCCTGGGACTCCAGGATCATGACCTGAGCCGAAGGCAGTTGCTTAACCAACTGAGCCACGCAGGCGCCCCTCTTCGGCCTTTTTTAAACCAAAGATGGTGTTGACATCATAGTATTTAGGTTGTGTTCACTTAACTGTTGTTCAGTTACTAGTATCTATGGTTTCCATTTTAGGTTATAAGATACTAGAGGTAAATTAGCATCCAAGGTCAATAATCACCATCTTACTTCTTTTCAAATTTTTATCTGAGTGAATTTCTTTTTTCCAAACAACACCGAGGCTCTCCTCAGCCAAGATAATGAATAGAGAATTCACTACAAAATTAGAAACAGGGGAGGGAACTAACAGTGACAAGAAATGTCTAGATTCCTTCCAGCTGTTTTGGAATTGTGTTGTGGATTTGTATTTCTAACTTTGGATATTTCCTGAAAGTGAAATGAAGACTGAATTTTCTCTGAAAAGAAGTTGAACAAAGCTGGAGGTTGTATACAGTCCTGTCTAAATGATGAGTCAACCGTATGTGAACCAAAGTGACAGATGGGGTGGGCTGGGGTCTTGTCCTCTCTTTTTGCCTGTTTTACTCTAAGTCTCTTTCTCCTCCATTGTACTAGTTGTAAACACAAGCTCTTACTTTTCAAGGCAAGTGTTCCTCAGGGTTATAGGCAGAAGAGGAAATTCCT
The DNA here is from genome assembly GCF_030435805.1 of Mustela lutreola. Classification (NCBI taxonomy): domain Eukaryota; kingdom Metazoa; phylum Chordata; class Mammalia; order Carnivora; family Mustelidae; genus Mustela; species Mustela lutreola. Next base: position 23,380,212 of record NC_081307.1, on the reverse strand, counting down.
TTTAAAATAGCTTTGCGATAGGACTCCTATCCCTTACCTTTTGGGAAACAGAATAGAATGGATGGGAAATAACATGATAAGAAAACTACTGTAGTTTTGTGTGAATTTTAAATCCAGTCTCTGCACTGGGGGAGTTGCAAATGGTTTGTGCTGACTCATTTCCCTGACTCTGCTACCCTAAAGTGAGACTCCATTAGGAGTCTTGCACACATTCATAAGCATTATTAACTTCTTGGATCTTTGATGTGATTTTGGCCAACAGAATCATTGTAGTATGCCTATCATGGGAATGGCTTTGAAGACTCTTGAGGCTTGGCAGGGCACAAACGTTCAGGGGGAAGAGATTCCTATTAAGGAAAATATTATAGTAAAGCTAGAAATAATTCCAAAGTCTTCATTCGATGTAGTAAACATCAAGTATTAGGACAAATGGACCCGTGGCCTAATAAAATTCTGCTGTCTGAGCTAACATATAGCGTCTGTGTGGGCTGGGAAGTTGGAAAACAAAACCTGTGGGTAGCATTAACCTCTGACGTGAGTGAATAAAGCTCACTTTCAGTTATTTGAAGGTCAAGGTAATGAGAACTCCTAGCATTGATTAAGGTTAAACACACTATTTTCCTCAGACTTTAGAGATAGCTTTAGTGTTCTGTTGATCAATTGATATAGGGAAAGCTTAAATTCCACATTAAAAAAAAACTTTCTACATAAAAATAAATGATTGTAGATGTAGACAATTTCAGGCTAAGTTCAGCTCTTTTACCCATTCTCTCTCTCCCTCTCTCTCTCTCACACACACACACACACATATTTTCGTATATATATAATCTCCTCACAGGTTTTAAAAGCAATAAAATATTTTATTAAGCTAAAGTCATAGTTATTTCATTTCATTATGAGTAGGATACCTTACAAATGAACTAAATCACTGGCAAAAGAATGCTGCACTTTAATCACCTGAAAACATAACATCTTTTTAAATGGTCACTAGATATTTTGCTGATTTCATCAATTACTTGTCACACATTGGCTGGAAATTCTGAACCATTCCACTCATTTATTAACTCAGCCAGGGAACTGTTTTTAAAATTTTATGAGAATGTTTGTGGTCAAATTCCTTCATTGCCTTTACATGTGACTAAGTGGAGAGCATGCTTTTCAATTGGTTAATGGTACAAGCACCTGCCTTGTATTTTGCACTGTAACCAAAATTATGATGCTAATTGGCTTACTTCATAGCACCTTCTTGATCATACTGCCTGAATTTGGCTAGTCTCGCAATGGAGCATTTTGGGATCACATATAAAAAATGAAACTGTTATAGACCAGATGGCATTATTGGGTGGTCACACTAGCAAAAACAAACTGCACTGCAAGTTTTAATTGTAGATAGGAAAACAGAGATCATTTCAGTCTGCAGTGTGGTCTAATATACATCATCTGCACCTCTAAGAGTAGCTAGTATTCATTCTAAGGCAGCGGCCCTGAAAGACCTAGTCTTGCACCCCACCAAGTATGCACGAGGATCCTTTGGGGTCTGGGCAGAAAATGCGAGAACTTCTATTTATAGTTTATTTTTTTATTAACAGAGAATGACATTAGGCATTGCTAATATTTAGTATATAGATTGACAATGATTCACACCTTCATTCCACATGTCATGTCTACTGAGGGAGGAATGGAATTTCATGGCTTGGATGGGTTGTCAGTCTCTGGTACTCATTTGCTTTTAGGATATACAAATAGGTTTCAATTTACCTTTAGATAAACACTGGTAAACTTAAGGGATCTAAAAGATATATTATTGCATTTGAAAAGAAATTTGATTGAAAACAACACTGATGAGTTTATACAAAGTGAAGAGGAAGAAGTTGATATTTCTTCAACTCTTAATGTGTCAACAGTCTAATCAGATTTGGAAAAATGTCTGTGTCCATCCCCTCTCTGCCATGAAATTATCAAAAGGATTATGAAAATATTAATATACATTTACTACTTTTCAGAGTGATGCCTGACCTGGGGGAAAAATGTGTCTTGAGGTATCAGATAAGGATAGAACAAGGTCATCATGATTAGCAAGAAATTTTAAGCCTACACAAAACATAATCTCTTGATTTCTTCCATGATGTATGGTTATATGATATGCGACCTAATATTTAATGCTAAACGTTTAGGAGCCATAATTGAAAATTTTTACTCATGACTTAAAGGTATATTAAGGAAACACTTGTCTTTCATGCCAAGATAAAAATGGCTAAAAGAATCCTTGAAAAACAATATGATGTCAAGCTATGATACATTCCTTTAACAGTAAACTCTGGTGACAAATGCAAAGTAAACATCATTAAACACTGAAGAAACAAGTTTTGTAACAAATTATGTGGTGTAAGAGGTTTGGTAGGTATAGTTAAATAAAAGCACAGATGTTTCTAACAGGTCTCAACCTATAATATTTGCTAAATTTTGTTTCAATGATGGAATATAAATGATTACCTTCCCACTTTTATTGCAAGTCACTAAAGGAAAGAAAAACCAATGAGGTGATATTCTCAATAAATGACTCTTTCAATAAAAATAATATTTTGCAGAAAAACTATTAATTTAACCACAGAAAGAATTCTAGGCTAAGTTTATAGAGACAACATTGGAAAGTTAACAGATGAGCTATTTTAGCAAAGAAGTCAGAGCCAAAAGTGCACAAAATGCTATAGGTTGACACTGATATTCTAATATTTTAATTTAAAAACTAGTACAGTGAGTTCTTTACAGTATTTGAAATGAGGTAGGGAGTGACCAGAGAAACCATTTATCATACAGTGACTCACTGGTTATCTCGTTGCAAAGAACCTGAACCTAAATACTCATTTCTCTTTAACAAAAAACAAATACTTCAAATTTGCTGACATTTCTGTGATGACAAGTAGCTGTCACTATTATGTTAACTGAGCATACATTTCTCAAAAGTCTATATATAATGTGTTTCTCTAAGATAAAGGTGACATTTGAACAATGGGTGAGGAAGCAACTGCTTTAAAGACAAACAACAACTTGTGTTTCGTACAAGGCATTCTTATAATATTTTGGAAATGTATGCCTGGTTATGTGAATTTATTATGGAAAACAATGTGCATGTACCACCTATTAAAACTCCCATAAGTAACATTAAAAATCTTGATACAGTTCTCTCACTTGTTAAATTTTTTCTAAATGAGGCGCTTCAGTAATTTTAAAACATACATGTTAAAAACATAAAAATGCAATTTCTTATTGGTATTCAAGACATTAAAGGAGAGATTTATTAGTAAAATGTCAACAGAATCCTTTGGATAACTGTTAGACTGGATGGAAAATTTTGTATCATGATTTATTTAAAAAGTTGCATGTTGGGGCATCCGCGTGGCTCAGTGGGTTAAAGCCTCTGCCTTTGGCTCAGGTCATGATCTCAGGGTCCTGGGATCGAGCTCCGCATTGGGCTCTGCTCAGCGGGGAGCCTGCTTACCTCACCCTCCCCCCACCTGCCTCTCTGCCTTCTTGTGATCTCTGTCTGTCAAATAAATAAATAAAATCTTAAAAAAAAAATTAAAAGTTGAATGTTGTCAGTATCAAGTTACACATCTTTTTCTTTCCTGCTGGCCTTTAAAATCAAATATTGAAATAAACTGAACTTTGAATCAGGATGCCACCTCTTGATAAACAAAGATTTATGAGACAAGATTTAAAAGACAATTTGAGGCATGTTCTGTCACTATTCTGTCTCTGAAAATTATTAATAACATTTATAGGAAAACAAAATATTTGGGGGGCACTAATAAAAAGTAAAATAAACTCAACCATAAAAGTAGACATCTTTCATTTTTGCTTTATATATTAATACTAAATCTTATTAAAAAGTTTCAGATTCACAGTTTCAATTTTAAAAAGCTAGTACAATTAGTTTTCTTGTCTTCAGTGTGTGGTTTTGGGATTAAAATTGCCTAGATATACAGTGATGACTCTCCCAAGTTTAAATTCTTCTTATCTGATATTCTATCAAATTTATGTTTCCTTGCTGCAATGTTCAGAATTTCAGATCAATCATGAGTCATGACTTTGGAACAGATATTTAGGGACTGAGTTACAAAATTAAAACAGCAATGGACATATGAATATAGGACCAGACCACACACACGCACATGCACACATACATATCCATTTTAGTTTGCCTAATAAAAATACAAAGAAGCAAGAAAGTTTTATAAATATTTCTTTAAAACCTGGAGGATTTGATGATGGGGGAAGATCATAAAACCTATCAAAAAAGAAAAATTAATTGTCCAGCATTCATTATTTGGAGCTTAAGTTATGAGAATGCCATTTATATTGTTTGTATTAATTATATTTCATATAATATCTTATTTTGATGTTAAAGAATATAAGGAATGTTAAAGAACACGAAAATAAAAGAATGTTAAGGGTCACTGAGGACTCTTTTTTTTCTTTTTTAAAGATTTTATTTATTTATTTGACAGAAAGAGAGACAGCAAGAGAGGGAACACAAGCAGGGGAAGTGGGAAAGGGAGAAGCAGGCTTCCTGCTGAGCAGGGATCCAGATCCAGAACGGTGTGGGGCTCGATCTCAGGACCCTGGGATCATAACCTGAGCTGAAGACAGACGCTTAAAGACTGAGACAGGCTAGCACTCTGGGACTTCTATTTTTCTAATTATTTTTTCTAAAGCCAGTGTATTTTAAAGAGAAGATACTCCTTTGGTGGGGGGGGGGGTAGGGGGAATGTTTTGGGAGGTAGTTGGGCAGGGAGGGAACTACCTATTTAGGAAGACTCTGACTTTTTATTTGCTATATATTAATGTATGTGTGTATATCTGTGAACAGTCAGTCCTTTCTAGAGATAGCTGTAGATATACCAACAAAGAGTACCTAGAGATTTTATGGCGTCTTAATGCATGCACTGTATGCAGTCAGAGTTTCCACAATTGCATATAATTTTCCCCTAAAAGTCTCGTCCTTCCAGAGAGTTACTGAATATGCAACTCTAAGTAGAGAATAATAAAGTCATGATGAGATATAGATATATTCACTCAAGAGCTAGATGACTTCTGCCCAGTAATCTCTCTAACAACAAAATTAAAGGTTATTTTAGATTACAGAATATGCTACTGCTCGTAGAAATACCACAGAAGAAGATAGAAATAAAATAACAAAATCCTATAAATGTTAAATATGGGGATGGGAAGTTTAAGGCAATGAATTAAAATCAGTTATGGGCTTTCAAATGTAAATATTACAGTTGATAAATTTTAGTGTGTTTTGGTGGTGGAGGGTAGAGAGGAAATGAGTGTGTGCATGTGTGTTTTTCTTCAAGTTTCTATAGTTAAATGCTGCAGGACAGGTAAGGAAGGAAAAGCAGACTTGTTGCCCGTCTGTCATTGATTGCTTGCTAATTTCTTGCCTTTCACATTTTCTTTTTAAAAACAGTTAACAAAACACAGCATATTCCCACATCTCTCTCCTGTTCCTTTGTCCTAAGCAAATGCTCCCCCCCCTCCAATTCTGGCTATTTTACTGTTTTAGTAATACAAAAATAGTTATTAAAGAAGCAGATCAAAGGTTATAGCACTGAAGTCTATCAACATAGATTATAATATTTAATGGAGGCAAAACTTCAGAAGAATAAAGAAATCAAAATGCATTAAGCCTGCTAATAAATTATAAGGGACATTAAGTGAGCAGAAATAACAGGAACTGATCTTTGATAGAGATCCATATTTCAAAACCATTTCTGCAAATTCATTTCCCATGTTAAATCAGATTTGGAAATGCTCTTTTCCAACACTGATACTTCGGTACTGCAAGGCACATGGTCAATAGAACCACTTTAAGTTTTCCACGTTTCCATGATTAGGTAGTTAAATATCTATTTTGACATCTTTTGAATAAATTGGTGTCTTTGTTAACTTCAAAATGATAACCACATAAAGCATTTGTCATTCTTGCTGCTTTCAAATCTTTCTCTAGTCTGAAGATCTACACATAAGCCTTAAGCTATTTATTCTAGGTCATTTCATCTGTAGCAATGTAATAGTACTTTGGAATGAATGGAGTCTTGGCTTTCCCATTTGTATAGACCTCTAACTACCAAGAAAAAGGGGATAAAAGCTAATAGAAGAAGAGCATTATCTTCTTCAGGGAACTTTTAAGATAAATATTAATCTGTTTCCTAAAACTCATTGTAAACTACTATATTAGTTATCAACAAATACTAGTCATGTTCCCTCTGCCTGTTAGATAAGTAATATAATATTACCACATCTCTACTGGTAGGGGAAATGTCAATTTCTTATTTTCTTGTTCCTTGTAATTGAAACTATTAGTTACAGCATGATAGCTATAAAACAGAAATTTAAAAAGTGGGCTGTCAAAGTGGGCTGTCATTAAAAAGAAAGGAAAAAAAAATCCTTAAACTGAGGTGTGTGTTTATTTCTGTATAGCTATATCAAGTCTCCGTACATAAAATGATCCTATGCACTGTGTATATCAGCATTCTAGAATGAAAAGTAAACAGAACTGACACATTGCTAAAGTTGATCGATAGCAAGGTCAAGTAAATCATAACCAGGAGTTTAACACACCACAGAAAAGTCATTCCTACAAACAGCTGGTACCATGCCTGAAACCCAAGAAATAGCCAGTGACTCCACTTTAAACAGACTGCACTATAAATATGTAATCACTTTATGGAAAATTTAAATTAATATTACAAAGACCTCCGTCTCTGCTGAATAACAGGATAAATGGCGTTCTGTTTATTTTGATCATATTAGATGACCAGCCACGCTGGCCTCCCAAGCTTCCAGAGTTCCCTCTCTCCTTGTCTGTATCCCTGACCCTCCCTTAGACTTGACCTTAGACTTGCACAGGTTATGACGTATCTAGTGCCTACCACAGCTTGATATGACTCACTCAGACTGATTGACTGACTGACTGACGGGATGAATGAATCCATGTTTGTTGTCTTCCTATAACCACATTTTCTGCTTTTATTGGTTTATGAGGATTTGCTTTTGGCACTGTTTTTGGCCCTCATTTTACAAAAGACTGATTAAGAAAATGATTAACATAACAATAAAAAAGAAAATGTTCATTATAATGTATTTTTTTAAGATGATTTAAAACTTTTATTTATTTGACCCAGAGAGAGAGAGCACAAGTAGGCAGAGAGGCAGGCAGAGAGAGAGAGAGGGGGAAGCAGGCTCCCCGATGAGCAAAGAGCCCGATGCGGGGCTCAATCCCAGGACCCTGAGATCATGACCTGAGCCGAAGGCAGAGGCTGAACCCACTGAGCCACCCAGGTGCCCCATAATGTGGTATTTTAATGTCAAAAAATATTGTCAGAAAAAGAGGAAACAGATGAAAAGCGATGGCCTGGTTTTAATGATGGACAACCATTATGGTATTATTCACGGTGCTTATGTTTTCTCAAGTAGCTTTCTCAGAATAGTTTCAAGAACTTCAAACATGCCTTTCATCCTCGTGTTATCTCTGTGATACATGAAATATTTTCAATATCACCATATAACAGCTTGGAAGTCAGGCAGGTCTGAAAGACAGAAGTCCAGAAATGTTTTCCATTTGACCAAAATTTTTTTTTTCTAGTTCTGGACTTGGCTCATTTTCATTTGACCTGATCAACATTTGCTTTACACTAGGGCACGGTTTTGATTTTTATTTGTGAAGTTTTCTATCTGCTGTAGTAGATTTGAAAAATGGCTTCTACTTTCCTTTTAAATCTTCAAATTTCAAGAAAAGGTGTTTAATGGAGTAAGAGTTTAACAGCTATAATTTGTAATTCCACAATGAATAACATTTATTTATATTGATTATACTAATTTATTGACCTTTTCCTTAGGCTCACTCAGAGACAAGGTGAAAGACTTTTAATAACAACTCTGCACAGGCCGTCCTGGTGGCTCACTTGGTTAAGCATCTACCTAGGGCTTGGGTCCTGATCCAGGGTCCTGGGGTCCAGCCCCATGTCCAGCTCCCTGCTCAGAAGGGAGCCTGCTTCTCTCTCTCCTGCCCTCTGCTCATCCTTTGTCTCTTTCTCTCAAATAAATAAATAAAATCTTAAAGACAAGCATACAAACTCTGCATAATAGCATCAACATTACAAATACCCCAATAATGAACTTTAAAACACAGTCTTCCTCAGGAATGATTACTGGCTACAGGTAGCTCAGGAATGCAAAGTGACCGCACTTCCATACAGCCATACCCACTGCACACAGGCTCACTCACAGTCAGCACGACATGCCTTCCGCAACACTACTCCAACCTCGGATATACTTTATAATCCTAACAAAACACAAAACACAACACAACACAACACAACACAACACACACACACACACACACACACACACACACACACGTATATATATATATATTTTAAAGATTTTATTTATTTGAGAGAGAGAGAACAAGCAAGGATGAGCAGGAGGAAGGGCAAGAGGGAGAATGGGCTCCCTGCTCAGCCCCGAGGTGGGTCTCGATCCCAGGATCCTGGGATTATGACCGGAGACAAAGACAGATGCTTAACTGACTTAACCATCCAGGTACCCCTATTCTTCTATACTTCTTTACAAAGATTAAAGAGGAAGGTCTGACTGAATATTTTAGGACTCCAGATTTTTGGGAAGATGTTGGAAAATTATTGGTTTTAAACCCAAGAATATACTATTTTCAAGGGCATAGCATTAAAAAAGAAACCTAGTAAAGCTGGCTTTTCCCATGCATCAGTTCTGAAACTGAAGAAGAGAAACCCCACGACACATTCCTTCCTCTCTTGAACTCCTCTTCAATGATGAAATCTCACTTTTTAGGAGCCTTACTTTGTCTGCAGTACGGCTCCAACTGTGCAGTAGAATCTCAGACTGATGTTTAATGAGAATTTGATAATTTAATGCATCTCAGAATAAATAACTTTGTTTGCTTGCTTTCCCTTATAAGAAGACATATTTTGAGTAAAATATCCTGGGGCTTCCCTCCTATCAAACAAAGACTTCTTCAAGTATCTCACGCAACACCCTGCAAGCTGATGTATAAAGTGAAGAAATATTATTCAGGACAAAGAAAATGGCTAATGAGGATGGAAAATGTGCCAGTGAGGGACCTCTTAACTCTGGAGGGCACCCGTCAATGATCTAGTAAGTGTTCTTCTGCTGTTCCTAGGAAAGCTATTTTTTTTTTTTTTTTTTTTTAACATTTTCAGAACTGTATTGGCAAGCTTTGAGGATAGCTGTCCTATTTGTTTGGTTTGGTGGCCTTGCAGCCCTACATTGGGAAACAGGGCGGCCGGTGTGTGGTGATTTGTTGGTGTTTCAGGCTTCTCTTATCACTGGCGGAACTGGCGTACTGTCAAGTCCTACTGAAGAGCCCTTATTTCTGTAGCAGCCCGGTTGACTGGAGTGTAACAGTCCTGCCAGAGGCACGCCCTCCCCGGGGATGTTTTCTTCTTCAGGAACATGGAAAGGCCACTCTTAAGAGAAGGTGTAGGGAGACAAACTAATTACCACTTCCGGGGTGGTGGTGGTGGTGCTGGGGTGGGGGTGGGGTTTGATCCCTTTGTGCTCTTATCTTCCTCCACTTCCAACTTGACTGATTTACCTCTGCTGGGTTCCAGAGGAGGTAAAAGGGAGAGAAGAAAACACTTGATTTGAGTGCTTGTGGGCCTGAATGAGTGACAAAAGATGCGTCTCAGTGAGACAGCTTTGATAACAGTCTTAGTTCGTGACTGGGGGTCAGATACTGTCATACCCAGCACCACAGACGCACACGGCACTCGATCAATCACACAACTGTCTAGGGAGAGTGCACAAACAACGTATGCCTCTTGTTCATCTGGACATTCTCTCACTCATTCGACAAATAATTTATGGAGTGCTATCATGGGCCAGGCACTGTTCTAAGCACCAGCATTAAGGTCGTGAACAAAACAACCCCCAGTCCCTGCCCTTTGGAAGCTTACACACGGAGCCCACATTCTCCACACTCTTAGCATAGTAAAACTGCTGGGCCATTTCCCAAATGTCTTATAAAATAAATTATTTTAAATTAAAAATAATTAACATGGGGAGATTTTCTGCCTTGGTGTCAGGCTGGGAGAATTTGAATTCAAGTATTAAACGGGGGAAAATTAAACCTCCAAGAGTTATGAAAATGCATTTCTTTATACGTTTTGCTTCAAGAAATATTGCGATGGTAGAGCTGTTGAAGGTGAAACAAAGTTCAAGGAAAATACAGAATCCATATTTTTGTAGAGTTCCACGTTGATGAGAAAATATTAAATGCTTGGTCTTAGAAACCACAGGTGGTTTTCATTCAACACTTAGGGCTAGTACATAAGGTCCTGGAGTGACCTGCCAGTTTTCTGTCCACTTCTACAAAAGCCATGACATCCCCCAGCGTGCCCCAGGAAGAGTGGCTCAAGTCACTCAACTGCCATCAGGTTGCGGAATTGGGTCCACAGGGGAGGGAGCTGCCAGTGAACGTGGTGGCAGAGGGCCTTCTGCCAGCTGCCTCCCCTGTGGCACCTGTCATCCATTCATGCTGTTTCCCTGGAAAGGTGTCCTAGATAATTTTCCTCACTATAATCCCTCGCTGCTCCCATCTTCCCTGAACACTGTATCCAAGTGAACTTTCCATGACATCGCTCCCCACTAACAGTGTTCCTGCTCCAGAGACCCAACTCCCTCTCCATGCTGGTCTTTCAAAGCCTCTGGAACAAACTCAATCTGGTAACAACCACAATGATAAAGTTAACAACACTATTTTCTATTTTCAGTTACACAGTTGTTTGTACAGAGAGGATCTCATTTGATTAAAATTATCCCCATTGACAGAGGGTGACCCTGAATTTCAGGAAGGCCAAGTGATCTGCTCAATGCCACTCAGCTGCCAAGTAGAATGAAAAGGGTTAGAGACCAAATCTGAATTCTAAACCATTTCTCTAGCTGCTGCTTCTCCTTTTATGACACACTTTTTGCTCAGATCCATTTCTACTCCTCCCACTGGCTATACCCCTGACAGGTAAGGTTCTCTTGGTCATTTTGCCCCATCCCTGTACCCACTGGGACCTGCTTGCATTCCAAGATTCACTGAAAGGTCCCTTCCTTTCTGTAGTCTTCCTGAGAGCTCCTGCAACATTTGCCTCTTCTTTCCCTGAAATACACCCTAGTAACATACCATCCAGGCTTTCTGAACCTCAGAATTATTGGTCCACTGAACCAAAGAATTCTTTCTTGTGCAGGAGCCATCCTGTGTGTTGCAGGAAATTTACTGGCATCCCTGGCCTCTTTACCCATTAGATGCTAGTAGTACCTTCCAGTTGTAACAAACAAAAATGTTTTCAGACATGGCCAGAACCATTCCTGGTTGAGAATCACTGGCTTAAGCTATTGTTGTTCTCTGGCTAAAGGATGTGGGTCAGGTATGTCTCCCCATGAGATCTGAAGTGTGGGCAGGATGTCTGTATTATGTTTATATTTCTTGAAGATGTTCTGCATTTAGTATGTGTTACAGACCCTTCTCTCACCTTCCAGTTTCAAACTGGAGCCACCAATCATATCTTCTTACTTCTGGCTGACTTGGAATTGTATAGGGTAGTCATTAAAAGCCGAGGTTACAGACTTTTAAGAAATGGCATAAATATCACCGCTACCACTTCCTAGTGTCTCTATGAGACATTTGCTTGATTTTCTATTTATCTGTATCAGTATTTTCCAATGGAAATATAATATAAACCACATTAACAGAGTAAAAAGGAAGAGTGAAATTAGATTTATAGTATTTCATTTAATCCAACAGACCAAAAAAACCCTTATCATTTCAAAATGTAATTAATATAAAAATGGCTAATAAGATGTTTGACATTCCTCTTTTTGTATTTCGCCTTTGAAATCCAGTGCTTATTTTGCTCTTTTAGCAAATCTCTATCAGAATTAGGCACATTTCAGGTGCTATACAACTACATGTGTCTGGTAGCTATCTGATGTGTGAGTTTCCCCCATTAGGCTATGAACATTTTGAGGGCAGAGACTGTCTTACTAATTTTGTATTTTGAAAAGATTACAATTTATCTTTTTAAAAAATTACCCTGATTTTCCTGGGTTAAAATCTTGAGTTCTCTCTGACTTCCTTTTCCCACTTCGGAAACCATTTTAATCCTTTATAAAACAAAGGAAACATTGAAGAAATCAATCTTCTCCCCTGAATGTGTTTCTTATAGAGAGAAGATAGACATGTCTGAATAACTGAAAAAAAGCCATATACAATTATTAAGTAAAACACCTTTGACTTTTAAAACTGAATGGTTCAGGGAAAGAATAGTCTCTTCAACAACTGAAGCTGGGACAACTAGATAGCCACATGTAGAAAAATGATGTTGGACCCTTACCTCACGCAAAATACAAAATTAACTCAAAATGGATCAAAGACCTACATTTCGGAGGTAAAACTATAAAACACTTAAAAAGAAAAGAGTTGTAAATGTCCATGATCTTGAATCTGGCAATGGATGCTTAGGTATCACACCAAAAGTAAAAATAACAACAGAAAAAGCTCTAGGCAAATTTGACTTAAAGTTAAGACTTTTGTGCTCTATAGAGAGCAAAAAGAAACCCATAAGATGGGAGAATACATTTGCTAGTCAATAGTCATTTCTCTAAAGAAGGTCAGCAAATGGCAACATGTACAGTGAAAAGATGCTCCAGGTCAACAGCCATCAGGGAGATGCAAATCAAAACCACAATGAGCTACCACTTCCCACCCACTAGGATGGCTGTAATTTAAAAATAAATAAATAAATAAATAAATAAAAATTTTTAAGAAATTTTGAAAAATTAAAAAAAAAAAGGAAGAAGGAAAATAACAAATGTTGGCAAGGATGTAGAGAAACTGGAAGCTCCCCCATTGTTGGCAGAAATGTAAGATGGTGCAGCCTCAGTTTCTCATTAAGTTAAAAATATAATCATATGACCTAGCAATGTTACTCCTAGGTATACATCCAAAGGATCTGAAAAAAACCTGAAACTTGCATGAGGATATTCATAGCAGCTGAAAAATAGCTCACTAGCTAAACACATTTCATGAGAAATATATTTTCACAAGAGCTGAAAAGAGTCAACAATCCAAATGCCCATGACAGGATGGACAAATACAATGTAGTATAATCACAAAATGAAACATTACTCAGTTATAAAATGGGAATGAAGTACTTATACATGCTACAACATGGATGGACCTTGGAACTGTTTCCCTAAATGAAAGAAACCAGACACAGAAGGTCACATGTTATGTAATTCCAGTTATATGAAATATCCAGAATGAGCAAATCCATAGACACAACATGATTAGTGGTTTCTAGGTGCTGGGGAGCTACAGAAACGGAGAGTGACTGCTTAATGGAACTGCTGGTTTCCTTTTGGGGAGATGAGAATGTTTTGGAACTACATAATGATGATGGTGGCATAACACTGTGAATGTACTAAATGCTCCTGGATTATAAATTTTAAAATGATTAAAAAGGTGAATTTTATGTTTTATATATTTTACCACAATCTACCCAACTGAATGATGGATAATGATTTCAGGGGTGATGGTATCAATAGGGGTCTTTTTGAACAAGGTGGGCTTCTGAGCACAAAGAAGATACAAAATTCAAATTTCCAGCAAAGAAGGCTGAGATAATGACAGAAGCTGAGCAGAATGGCTTATTGGGTCAGTGGGGTTCATTTGGAAAAACTCTTTACATTTAAAGTGTCCTTACATTCTATTATGTTACATTCTATAATTCTGATCCAAGTAGGAATTGCTTTAAAGCACTAAGTATATTTTCATAGGAGACCAAACACTCCCCAACTGTTAAATATAACTATCAATAAGTAAACACAGAAAACAGGATGACATATTCTTTGGCTCTTGTAATCAGATCCTATGTTCTTACTGCTCTGAAAAAAGGAGGCAAATAGTCCTTGGAATCACTCGCAGTTCATCAATTTTTACATTTGTTTTATAACATGGTGTTGCTGTGGAGGGGAGAGGTGGGGACACACACGGTCTATTTATTTTTTCCATATCCAGAGTGAATCCACACATCATTGCTTTAGGAACTAAATAAGGCAATTTGTCATCAATTTATTATGCATTAAAGTATAACCTGAAATATACAGAGTTCGAAATGGGGACTGCTAACCTTTCACATGGAGATCAACAGCCTTGGGAAGTATGACGGCAGGCCCTGTCGGGGAAGCTCGGGGAGAGCCGCATGGGCACAGTGAAGAACGTCAGCAGGACTGGCTGCTGGCTGAGTGATGAGAGGCCGCCGCACAGAAGGTGCTAGGTGATGAGCATTTTCACTGAATGGCGTAGACTTGGGCCACAGGAGGACTGAGGTTATTCCCACACAGAGGGACTATCTTTTGAGTCTTCACTTCTCAGCCACTTTAAACTCACTGGGTTTTCTCAGCCCTGAACTAAGGTCATCCCCTTTCACAAGTTTTCCCTACAAACTACACAAGCGCTGTCCTGCCAGCCCCTGGCTCCGTGGGGGATGTTAGACACCACTGACCCAGCTGATTGCTGCTGGCCGCACCCCCAAACAAAGGCATCCAGACTGGGAAGAAGACTCAGAAACCGGCTGTCAACTCCAGACCCATCCTACTCCCTGGGAAAAATGGCTTCCAAAGGGTTTCCATTTCCTAATATCAAGGAAAGCATTGCCAAGTAGAAGTTAAACTCAGGCTGTTCTTCTAAGAGACAATCAAGAATCTGATATCTAAGAAGACCTTTTTATTATTTTCATCAATTAATATCTCTTGGCAACTGCCAGCATTCATGGTACCATGCAAAGGCATATATCACAGAGAACTGTATTACATATAAAAACAAAAACAAAAAAAAGCCCCAAAACTTAGGGCCACCCTCAAAATATTTCTACTAAATCTCTTAATCGGGTGCCTGGGTGGCTCAGTGGGTTAAGCTGCTGCCTTCGGCTCAGGTCATGATCTCAGGGTCCTGGGATCAAGCCCCGCATCGGGCCCTCTGCTCAGCAGAGAGCCTGCTTCGCTTTCTCTCTCTCTCTGCCTGCCTCTCCATCTACTTGTGATCTCTCTCTGTCAAATAAATAAATAAAATCTTAAAAAAAAAATCTCTTAATCACCCATTCTTGCTATCAAAAGTAAGAAAAAGACTAAGGAAGGGCCATGTCTTATATCCCTAGGGATTATGGAGGAAAGTTAAACCTAGAAAGGTGGTTGGTGTAAATGGTCCTCTATTAGATTTTGAGCTCTTATGCTAAACGCCTTAAGAAAGTTAAATTACAGGATGCCTGGGTGGCTCAGTTGGTTAGGCAGCTGCCTTCAGCTCAGGTCATGATCCCAGTGCCCTGGGATCGAGTCCCACATCGGGCTCCTTGCTCCGCATGTAGCCTGCTTCTCCCTCTGACTCTGCCTGCCACTCTGTCTGCCTGTGCCCGCTCTCGCTCTCTCTCTCTCTGACAAATAAATAAATAAGATCTTAAAAAAAAAAAAAAAAAAGGAAAATTACATTCCACATCAGCAAGTTGTTGAGTGTACTGATAATTTATGTAAGATACAACTTCAAAAAGGCATTAAGATATTAACATTTTTTCTTCTGGTTTCTCCCTTCTGACCTTTAGATTGCTCCATCATCAGAAGTACCCAAATTTTACCTGCTAAAATTGCAAAACTGAAATCTGAGTACCACCTGGTGATTCCACAACTGTTGCTTCTCACTATCGTTTCCCTCTGGATTCTGCTGCTCATTTTCTTGGGATACCACTCTTCTATGCCCTTCTCCTTTCTAGGTATTGCAGCACCTTCTTTGTTAGGAGAGGAGCTCAGGATTCAAAATCAAACAGACCTGGGTGAAATTCTATTTCTATCAGTTGCTGGCTGTGTGACTTTCTTCAGTCTTCTTACATACTTAACCCTCAACTTCTTCATTGGCTGAGCAGGGAGAGTCACACTAATAGGTTTGTTAAAGGGCAATGTGAAAGACTATCATGTATTACAGAGCAGTGCACAGAGAAGAAACTCAATAAAATTCGTTTTTCTTTTTTTTTTTCTTTTTTTTTTTTTTAGAGAGAGATCACAAGTAGGCAAAGAGGCAGGCAGAGAGAGAGAGAGAGGAGGAAGCAGGCTTGCTGCTGAGCAGAGAGCCCGATGTGGGACTCGATCCCAGGACCCTGAGATCATGACCTGAGCCGAAGGCAGCGGCTTAACCCACTGAGCCACCCAGGCGCCCCTAAAATTCGTTTTTCTGACCCATCAGACTGGAACTGGCCCTGTTTTGCTAGTCCTTCAGTTGGTGCCTGATATTTTATGTACCATCTCTGCACAAAAGCCGGCTATGATTTTTTCTAAAGAATGGCAAATGCTTATTTAAACACAATAATCTATTTACCTTATTGAAACCTTGCTTTTTGTGTTATGTCTATTTTTGCCCATTCCCTTGCTATTTTTCTATAATGCAACAAAGATCAAAAATTCTAGAAGAGAAAAATTGACCACCAATGATATTCATTAAATACAGTAAAAAGAGAATATATAAAACTTTCATTTAACGTAATGCTCCAAACCAAACTATCAACGTTAATTGGTATAGAAACGTTTCTTTGTACACATTTTTGCAAAGGAAACTTTAAAAAAGAATTACTTAGTTGGCTAACACCATTGGAATGTCCATTTCCAATAAACAACGAGCACTCCACTTTATTGGTCTGCTAGGAATACATATATATGAAAGTAGAGTATTATAATTTGAAACATTTATTTTAGCCTTAAAGTCTTTAAAACTGGCTTCAACTGTTCCTATTTTTATATTGCTTTTAATTTTTCAGTGGTTAGTACACTTCAGTAAAAGGTGGAGAGTTTTAAATCACATAGTAAAACAGAAACAAATCAAAAGATTTCCTAAAAATGTGAAGAATGTCTGAAACCAACTCTAATAAAAAGCAAAATGTACTGAAAGTACCTGTAAGAAGCTGTTTCTTTTTGCATTTATTTTACCCTGAACTGCCAAGATTAGATTATGTAATTTTTGGAGTGACTATACACACGCAAACAATTTTCTTTACTTTTTTTGGAGGGGGGGGATAAAAGCATTTGGGATCTTTTGATTAGAAGTTATGTAGTATTTCACATAAATTCTTTCCACTTAATACCTGAACAATTTTAGAGTATGGTGGTCATTAGAGCCCAAGTTTTTTTTACTGGACATATGTCATATGTCATGTTTGTCCTTCACCGCCTCCTGGAAAACAGAGATGTCTATATGGCTTGCACTGGCTAATAGGGCATTTCTAAGGAGAAGTCTTTAAGAGCTAATCATGGAAAAGTTATAGGGAAAAATTCTACATACTCAAATGTGTATGACAGAGTGAATAAAATGTAGAATATAAGAAATGTGAGGAAGCTGGAAAAGTGGTGGTCAAAATTATGGAGACATTCACTGCCAAGCAGAAGTATTTGAACTTTATTTAAAAATAAACAGTGGAGGAAGGTCTGTGAGCAGAAAAACGAAGTGGCCAGAGCTGGGTGGGGTATAGTAGAGGCTGGAAAGATTTGAGGTGCACACTAGAAAAAGCCCAAGCAAAAATAATCGTGAAGGACCATTAAGGACAATTTTGGTGGCAGAAAGAAAAAAGAAAAGAGAAGTGGGCTCACATCAGACCTAGAAGCTTCTAGCACTTTGATCTTAGACTTTTGAGGTTCCAGAACCAGGAGAAATAAATGTTTGTTGTTTAAGCCAAACAGCACAAAACAAAATAAGAAGTTACTTAGAGGCAGGTGAACACAAGAAATACTCATTTACTCTTCCAAGGAGGCTGAAATTCTCAGAGAAAATTAAATTTGTTTGCTCTATAAAGCAACCATGTAGTTTTTATAAAAACAGTGAACCTTCTATAAAAACAGTGAATATCTTGTCTTTTTGAGACATGTACACAAAACCAGAGTCTATTTTTTTTTTAAGATTTTATTTATTTGACAGAGATCACAAGTAGGCAGAGAAGCAGGCAGAGAGAGAGAGAGAGAGGAGGAAGCAGGTTCCCTGCTGAGCAGAGAGCCCGATGCGGGGCTTGATCCCAGGACCCTGAGATCATGAACTGAGCCGAAGGCAGAGGCTTTAACCCACTGAGCCACCCAGGCGCCCCTAGAGTCTATTTTCTAGAGGATCTCATTGTCTACAAGCAGATTTCAGTCCTGTTGGTCAATAGCTTATCCAAGAAGTAAGTGGCCACTAATCTCATTAATTTTTTTGTGTCTCTGCTGCTGTTGGGGGGTATGTGAAATTCTTTGCAAAGTGAGAACAAATGGTGCAGACTCATCTGTTTATGTCGGATTTGAGAGAGAGCCTAAGTAGTATTTGAGAGCTACAAATGCCAGTGACATTAATTTCAGAAGAATATCCATGATTGTTTATGGGGAAGGGCAGGCTCAGACAGGTTTTGACATGTGTATCCCTGTCTAGCAAAACTTGGACATGGGGCGGGGAGCTTGCTGTGGTAGTCAAAGGTGAATTCTATTCTGGGAAGGTTCTGATTTGTTTTTCCTGCACTGACCACTTCCTTACTCAAGGAGCTACTTCCTCCTAAACAATATTTCCTCTCTCCCCCAGTAATAGCACAGGACAGGGTGTACAGTAAAGGTGAGACAGGGCAGTATCCGTAGGAGGGAGTGCTTATACATTTTCTCTCTTCCTGCTACTTCTACTATAGTTACTCCTCCCAGGGTCAATGGCCAAGTTACTTACCCCATCATGATATTATACATTGATTAAGTTAACCACCAAGGACAAAACCAAAAGGAATTTTGGAGGTAATTACAGAAGATGGGCTCTTGGATTAGGTAGGGGCTCTGTCATTCTTTTCTTCACTAGGTTTTTAATTAGTTTTCCTATTTATATCAGGAAATGAAAGCCTAATCTGAAGAATTCTTGGAGAGCCCAGGAACTTACTCTCAAGGAATTAAAGTCTGCTGCATAGGTTGCATAAGGCGGAAGTGTCCATTTCTTTTATACCTCTGTGTGACTTTAAATAGAAAGCTGATACTGTTATGTAAAGTTGGGAGTTCTTCCTTTAAGAAAGTCATATTTCTTTTGCAAAGTGGCTCTTAACTAAGAGCAAGTTTCCCCTGGATTGCTGAAGTAGCCCTAAGACGCTTTCAAAGGCTTCCTTCCCCAGGCACTCCAACCAATGTCATCATCACATTTATATTTGAAGATTTCCCAGACATGGAAAGTCAAGAGATTTGTCCAACAGAGTTCAGGAAGGAATGTGAACAATCTGGCTGTTACCTACAAGCAGAGAGGGCAAACATTTCATTCTCTCCCTTCCCCCTGCACAGGTATTTCTGACCTCACCACTGGTTGAAAGGGAGCTAAAAACTCGAAATTGAGTGTATAGCACATAAAGGTGAGATTTCCATGTGCAAGAGTCCGTTTTTGGCAAAAAACAAAACCAAAAAAAAGTGGAGATTTTCTTTTTATTCCCCACAGTTGGAAAGTTGTTATTTTCCCAAAAGCTGATTAATCAATTTGAATGTGACACTCTTGATTAGTATTAATTTCAATTTATATTTTTAGTTTTTTCTAGGAACTTAAAGTTATTTTCATGTATGTTTTCATATTCTGGTAGAGACAGAATTAGTGTTTCTTACATGATAGTGAACAGCACCTACATTTATATAGCACTTCATAATCCAAAGAGATCTGGCCTACTGTAATATTTATTATTCATAAATGCCAATAGACTGACTAAACTTGACTCAGAGAGCAGCTACTCTTCCCCACAGTTGACTGCACAGTCCACTTGCATGGTTAGGCTCAGAACTTAAATTCTGGAAGTGTGAACTCTGCTTCCTAAGCCACCATTCTGTCCTCTGGGGAAGATGTTAATGGCACCTCTTGAAAGTCACCAAAAAATGGCAATCATAGATTCTAGATTTTCCAGCATGATCTATATACACAATATGCTCTAATTTCAGGCCATGGGACCTATCTCATTTCAGAGGATATTTTTCTCTGTGTGGATGGAAGCTATTTGATTTTCTGCCACTAACACAACTTTGAGTCTCTCTTGACTCTGGAACCTGGGCAATCCTAGAAAATGCTTGGGCATTGATCTGAGGAAAGATCCTGGTATAGTGGATTGTTCTAGGTATAGACTTGACTACTTCTGAGCCTCCTTCAAGTGGTTTTATTCAGTCTTGGGTATGGGCTAAACTGGAACTCCAAAGACTAATACTGTGATGGGATAATCTCCATTACAACTGTGGCAAAAACTGGGCTCAGATGAGAAATAGTTCATTAGTACTCTGTGTAGTCTCTGGGGCATGGAGACGGGACCGCCTACAGAGCTGAATCTGTATCTCCTGCTTGTTTTAGTGATAATATCCACAAAAACAACTCATCCTGCTTTTACATAAAACTTCACCTGGTGACCAGCAACAAGACCTGTAACAGCATGCCATTTTTGTTACCTCTCTTTTCTTATGCCCCTCCTCCCCTTGTATTTAGGCCCCAATCCATATCATCTCAGAGATCATGCAGGAGAAACCTACAGGCCACACAGGCAGGAACAGGAATCTTAGTGGATTTCCTAGATGATGAAGATAAAGCTGGGAGAAGCCTGTGGATTGCCTAAGGTCACACAGCCAGTTAAATGCAGAGTAGTGTGTACTATTCTCAGGAGTGTATGCATCGCTGCTGGATAAAAACTCAAGATACAGGGACGCCTGGGTGGCTCAGTTGGTTAAGCAGCTGCCTTCGGCTCAGGTCATGATCCCAGCGTCCTGGGATTGAGTCCCACATCGGGCTCCTTGCTCAGCAGGGAGCCTGCTTCTCCCTCTGCCTCTGCCTGCCATTCTGTCTGCCTGTGCTCGCTCTCTCCCCCCTTCTCTCTGATAAATAAATAAAATCTTTAAAAAAAAAAAAAAATCAAGATACAAACTCTCTGGTTGTACTGTGTTCCCGGTCAGGGTGTTATAAGACATGATGAAAGTTCAAGTTCTTTTGCTGTTTCATATCATGTGATTATCACGATGGCTGTTTATCACAACATGGTGGTTTTCCTTCTCATCTCTTATTCAGATATCACATAGAGATGTGCATATATTGTCAAAAAAAATCATTTGTACAACTGGTTTGATGGCTTTTGTATTTTGTTTAATGAACTTTGGCCTGGATATTTTGGCATTTACATAGCTGGTGTTTAGGCTGAACGTAAATGTGACAAAATCCTTTACTTAATGCCTCCACGCGGTTTCCCTTCCACTGTTTTTGTTTTTTTTTTCCTTTAATCAGTAAATGGGCTAACTGTAATATTTCACAGAGCTGATTACAACAGATTCTGTATATCATACTTTGTAAATTAACTCTGTGTATACAAACATGAATAATTACTCTTGCAACAAAACTGAAATGGCCACGGTAACTTTACTTACTAAGTTCTTGTTCTAATATTATTATTAGTTTTTTTTTCTCTTTGATTTTGTATATTTGGAAAGGAGAGGATTCCGAAATAGACTTTATTTCCTCTATAGTGACTCATGATTCCTTTTTAAGGAGTCTCCTGTTCAAATAAACAGGAAATGCACAATTCCCAGAGAACATTTAAATAACATTAAAAAGAGAGAGCTTTGAAAATTATGGATTTGATAAAGGATTTTTATCCAGAATACACGAAGGACTTTTAACTCAATAATAAAAATAAAAATAACCCAATTAAGAAATGGGCAAATGGGGGCGGCCTGAGTGGCTCAGTGGGTTAAGCCTCTGCCTTCAGCTTGGGTCATGATCCCAGGGTCCTGGGGTAGAGTCCCTCATCAGACTCTCTGCTCAGCAGGGAGCCTGCTTCCCCTCTCTCTCTGCCTGTCTCTCTGCTTATTTGTGATCTCGCTCTGTCAAAAAAATAAATAAATAAAAATCTTAAAAAAAAAAAAAAAAGAAATGGGCAAATGATGTGAATGGACATGTCTTCAGAGAAGACACATAAGTAGCCATTAAGCACTAAAAGATGCTTAACAGCATTAGCCATGCATGGAGAATGGGAAATACAAATCAAAATCACAAAAAGATACCACTTCGTACCCACTAGGATGGACATAATAAAAAAGAAAGACAGTAACAAGTGTTGGTTAGGATGTGAAGGAATTGGAACTCTCATAAGATTGCTGGTGAGAATGTAAAAAGTTGCTTTGGAAAACAGCCTGGCAATTTCTTGAAAGACCGAATAGAGCTACTGAATGACATAGCAGCTCCACCCCTAGGTATAGAGAAATGAAAAGTTATGTAGACACAACAACTTGTCCATGAATGTTCACAGCAGCACTAATAGCCAAAAACAGAAACCACCCAGATGTCCACCCACTGGTAAGTCGATACACTTAATGTGGTATGAACATACCATGGAATACTGTTTGGCAATAAGAAAGAAATAAAGTACTGACTCATGCTATGATAGTAGAGCCTTGAAAACATTATACTAAGTGAAAAAAGCTAGTCAGTAAGGACCGTATATTGGATAGTTTCATTTATATGAAATATTCAGAATAGGCAAATCCATAGAAACTGAATATAGATTAGTGGTTGCCTAGGACTGGGCAGGGGGAGGTTGGGAAGGGGAGGAGACTGACAACTAATGGGTACAGTTTCTTTCTTTCTTTGCTCTATCTTCTCCCCCAGTTTTATTTAGAAATATTGATTTATAACACCATACAAGTTTAAGGTATACAGAGTGCTGATGTCACACAGGGTTTCTTTTGGGAACAAGGAGATGTTCCAAAATTTTACAAGTCTGTGAATATACTAAAAAGTATTGAATTGTACACTTTAAATGGGTGAATTGTATAATGTGCATTCTATCTCAATAAAACTATTGAGAGAATGAGAGAAAAAAGGCAAGAGAGATGGGGCACCTGGGTGGCTCAGTGGGTTAAAGCCTCTGCCTTTGGCTCAGGTCATGATCCCAGGGTCCTGGGATGGAGCCCCGCATTGGGCTTAGCGGGAGGCCTGCTTCCTCCTCTCTCTCTCCCTGCCTGCCTCTCTGCCTACCTGTGATCTCTCTCTGTCAAATAAATAAATTAAAATTAAAATTTGAAAAAGAAAAAAGAACAGGTAAGAGAGAAGGAGAGGGAATCCTTTTTCCTGGATTCAAAAGTTTACATGACATTTCCTTAATGAACATGGTTAACTTCACAAGATGTATGAACTAAGAGGCTCTCTACCTCCAGACTGGTAAAGAGAACCTGTCCCTTGGAAATTAATGATAAATACTGAAAGTGTTCATTTCCCTCAAATTGGTGACCAGCACTTATTAGGAACATTTATATCTCAGACCAGATGGATTAGTAAAATAAATTCTGTCCCATGTGGACAAAGAACCTAATGGCCAGAAGCTTTGATGTTGTCAAACAACTAACCAAATAACACATTGGATAAAAAGAAAACAGATGTACAGACACCACTGACGGAGGCTTTGATCTCTTCTGTGGTGGCTGCATGGTCATAAAGGACACTGGAAACTTTGTTGCTCTTCCTAATGAGCCCTCACTGCTTTATTAGGTTCACTGATTTCATGCACACCTAATAGGCGGGAAACAGCACTGCTTTCTAAGAAAGGACTTTGATGTTTTACTAATACTAGCCAATAAACCATTTCTTACACTCTCAGCCAGTAAAGAGTGATTATAGGATATCTTCAAAAATATGATATTCAGCCTTTACTGGTGTGAACAGACAGCATACCAGAAAGGGTCACAGCCAAGAGTGAAGAACGCCTCGGAAAGCCTCATCAGACTCATGCAGCAATTTGCTTTCACTAGTTCATTGCATTTTTTTCTTAAGTTAAAAGTCATTGTCTGCTTGTCTCATGATACTGGTAATTTTAAAAGTAAACTGTAAAGCAAGATTAGTCTGCAAAGCTGATGCTACTCCTCTTTTTGCTTTTAGCATTGGTAAGCTGAGGGGAGAGAGGCTGCCCAAATGCAGTGTTATGTCAAGGTGGCTTCGATCCAGAGACAGCATTTTCAGGATTACTTTTCGAAGAACTCCATGTCTAAGGATTGGGGCACTTGCCACTTTGCTTGTGGTGTGGAAAAGGGAAGGGGGGTGGGTCACAGTGGGGAGAGGAATGGGACCTTCCTAATCTGGGCCAGTGTACCAAGTACAGGAGAAAGTGCGGCTAGCCTTTGCAGAATGTGTTCACTTTACAAATCAATGCCTGGACTTTAAGTTCTTTAAATTCTTGGTTTTACTGCTTAGTCTTCGGTGTCTTTTAAATCCTGATAGGAAGATGAAAAAAAATCAAGTGAGCATTTTTTATCCTTGTTAACTGATTGAAATGGTTGCCCTTTCATGCTCAATGCTTCCCATGTATCACCAAAGAGCACTAGCCTGGAAGTCAAAGGAATTCGGTCAGGATCCTGGATTCACCATTGACTACTGGGTACATTTGGGCCAGTTTCTCAACCTTTTCGATCTTCTGTGACCTCATTTATTAAAGGAAGTGATCTCTAAAGTTTCTATTCCTATATATTTTAAATATTAAAAAAAGAATACAAATCCGTTATTACTTCTTAATTTACAAAAGGAATCTCTGCCTTGTAGAAAATTTAGAAAACAGAGATAAGGAAGGAGTTGGAAATTTCTTTTAGTTTTATTGGTCCATGATTCTTTACAATCTTGTACACTTCCAGCTAAAAGTTGATAGAGCAGAGAGATACAGCAACAGTAATCTGGCCCAACCTCTTACTTAACAGATGAGGAGACTAGATAGGACTTGTCCAAGGTCACACAACATACTTTACGGACCACATCACTGTGCTCCAATTACTTTAGAATGTCTTGTCCTCTAATTGTTTGCAAATGGTATTTGTTGATCTGCACTTTGAAAGCTCTCACAAAAAGTACGAACTATGAATTGTGATTTTTAATATGCAGATACACTTGAGTTGTATCTTCTTTACAAAGGGAACCTTCTGGGACTTTTTATTAGGCTGCTATATCCAACTGTGGGTGTCTCCAGAAAACAAATAACCCAAGAAGCCCTGCAAATCTGGCACCTCCTAGTTAGGCCACGATGTTCACTTTTGATCACTCTAAGACCATCACAGCGGCCCTTCTTGGGTCCTTCCTTCTTTGCTCAGTGTGGTAGCAGCTGTTCTCCTCAAAAAAGAGGTGGCCCCATTGTACTCAACCACTGATATCTACAGCAGAGATCAGATGGGGTTAGGGATGAAATAGTATCATGAGAGGAAAGAGTCAAGTGTGCCGGGTGGGGCCATGCAGACAGTCCTGGAGCAGTAGATGCTGAAGCTGGAAGGGGGTACGGTGTGGGGGGCAGCTCGGGATCCTGTCAGTCACACACACAAAGTAAACATGCAGCCATTCTTATTTCTTTGCTAGTCCAGCCTGACGATTTAACTAGAATCTTAGTGTGTGAGGAAAGCCATGGCTGAAATCAGCCCCCCATGACCCAAATTTGCTTCAAGTGACATGACTGCTGCCGTAGCACTTGCAAGAGACTTATGTCTACCTCATCATTTTTGGAATTTTAAATGCAAGTGCAAGTTAGTTCATGCAAAAAAAAATATCATATTGTATTAAATAAAATTCTCAAAAATAGCTATTTATCTCATTATATTGTCTCCTTCGTGATAGGTGAAACTTTTTTTTTTAAACATAAAGGAAATAAAGGTCTTTCATTTACTGGTTTTGTTTATTTGTTTGCTTTCTCTGAAGGAACAACAATATTTTGGGAGAAATAATGGTATACTAAGCAAAACAAAGTATTAAAATACAGTGTTTATTTACTATATATATTTATTTATATGTATACGTATTAAGATTATCTGTACTATAGTATGTTTTTACACTTTTGACTACTAAATAGGTGCTTTACAACATGGTTTATTTTGGTTACAGCCCATGGCCTTGTTAGGCTCATTTCAGACAGACACTCTTATTGTAGCCGGGAGAAACTTCAATACACTTAAACATGCTTTATTTTTTTTCTAACAGTTAAATTTTCTTCTCAAAAAAACTTAGATATTTTAAAGACTGAATATTATTTTTAATATTTGATTTGGATCATGGAGTATATTCCATACAGAGAAACTGCATAGGATAAGAATGTACTCCCCAGGAATTTCAAACAAAGGTCCTCTCATCGCACAATCAATATGCACCTCATCTTCCATCACCTGGCTTCGGTTTCAATAAAATATTTAAGCACATGGGCGAAAGTGGCATAATTTGGCCTGTCCTCTGGGTATTTTGTCAATAAAATGTTTTGATTCCTGGACATGCCTGACTTGTTCATTTTCATCCAGCTGTCTGGTATTAAATAAATACAACCTTATATGCCATAATCCTTACAGTAAGAGTTCTGAATTGAGGATCTGGTTGCAGGGAGATGAATTCTATCACTGAGCATCTCTCTCTGAGGCTAACATGATAACACTGAATGCCTCAGAAGTTTCACCCACTCACAAGCTCCTTTCTTTATTATGGATCAGGCTGTAGTTATTTTTCATGCACTTATTTGTCTTTAAAAAAACTGGTAATGGCATGCAGTTAACTCTAAACTAGATACTGGTCCCTCATCTATTAGTTGAAAACAAATGCAAGTTCTAACAAAACATTTAGTCTGTAGCTGGTAAGATAGGTCTATTTCAAGTCTATCTCCCCCTTACACAAGCATCTGAGGCTAATTCTAATTAGCATCCTGAAATCAGCCTTAATTAGTACTTATATTTTAGCTGCACTGTTAATTTAAGACAACACACTTAGCCTATGAAGAAAAGCTCTGTACATATGGAAATCCAAAGGCATTATCAAAAATGAAGAGAATTGTTTCATAGTGCTATAATCTTAGAGCAAAGGAGTCTAGCCAGGATACTATCTGTTAAGTGGTAGAGCACCTTTCTCCATCTGCCTTAGGTTCCACTTAAAACAATGCTGAACGCACGCCAGTTACATCTGCCAAATGAACACTGGAGAGTTGTATGGGTTACATTTTGAAGACACACTGAGCAAGATAAAGCACACAAATGCTGGAAAGTTGAATCTTGGTGTGTGTTGGGTGGGAGAGTTGCTTTGGCATGGAATCTTGGCAAAAAAAAAAGAGAGCTTTGTCTTAAAAAACCCAAACCAAAACAACTGATCTGTAAATAACATATCTGAAAAGAAGGCAAACCAGAAGATATTTTGAGCTCCTTAGTAAAGGTATGGATAGGCAAGACTGAATTCTGGGGGCTTGTCAAGCCTTGTCTGGTAAGTCTTTTTCTTATTCTGCTTTTTTCAGAGAAGAAAAGAGAAGGGAAAGCTCATTTCCCTAGTGTAAGCGGAGTTCCAGCCACCGCAGTCAGTGGTTTACCTGAGTTGTCTCCTTTATTTTATTTTAATTTTAATTTTTTAAAAAAGATTTATTTATTTATTTGACAGAGACAGAGAGACAAAGAGAGAGGGAACACAAGGTGGGGAGTGGGAGAGGAAGAAGCAGGCTTCCCACAGAGCAGGGAGCCCGATGCAATGCAGGGCTCAATCCCAGGACCCCTGGGATCATGACCTGAGCCCAAGGCAGATGCTTAATAACTGAGTCACCCAGGTTCCCCGAGTTGTCTCCTATAGAGGAGATATTATTATTGCCTAGTTTTGCAATGAACAACAAAACTGACATCCAGGAAAGTTAAGTACCTTGCCAGGTCACCCAGCTATTAAACTGCATGGACAGAATTCGAACTCAACTTTTGTCTACTCCAAACCTCATGCTTTATGGTCAATAGCTAAATTTCTTTCAGGACTTATTTGTACCAGGTGGGTAGGACAATATGTAATCACTGTCCATACTCTACCAAAAGTACCAATTACCATGGTATATTAATTTTAACATGTGAGGTCTAACAAACTTATGGTAATAAAAAGAGCTATTTTGAAAATGGTGTAATTCGTGTACTTTTAACATTTGCTTCATCATATTTGGCAGGTATTTCCCCAAAGAAAAAACAGTTGTTTGAGGCATGTAAGTATAGAAGCATGTAACACATTTATTAACAGCAAATTAATTGGCGATGGCTATGATTTTCTGTGTATTTTATTGTGATAGGGCTGTACCCAATAATTTAATAATGGAAGCATGTTGAGTTTTCTTGCATTTTTATAAGGATGCCTATTTAATAATGAAGCAGTAAAAGGAAAAGGTATTTTACAGTTGAAAATGAACTACCTAGTGAACGTCTTCTGGATTATGCAGTGCCATCCAATGGCCCAAGGATGGTGGTGGCCTTATTTACATTTGCAAAATAAGACAGATAAAATCTGGGTCTAAAGCAGTCCCTTTTTTTTCATGTGGGGATATAGAAGTAAAAAGGAGAGAGAACACATTACATTTCTAAGGTGTAGGGCTAAAAAATTTGCATATTCCATATCTCTAATTTGTATCATTTTTCATTTTCACAGAGTGACAAAGTTCTTTAGTCTGTTATTTTAAATCCACGTATAAAAATAGCTATTCTGGGGCCAATTTGTGTCAATTTTCTTGTGCAGTAGAAATAGATGAGATACTGAAGGACAGATCCTCCTAAACTAAAAATAATTAATCCACAGGTTTAATCCACAGGATAACCAGAGGTTTTGTTTAGATGAAAGGTAATTAAACCTGCTCCCAGAAATCACTTTCATGGAGGACATTTCCTAAGAAATGGAGCCAGATGGCTCATCATCACCCACCAGGCCACAGTAATAAGTTAATTTGGACAAATTGCCACATACTCACTCAGCCTTGGTGACCTTTAATTTGTAACAGCTTTAAAAGCATCCATTAAAGTAAAATAGAGAAGAAAGAACTATAAATAGCTGACAGTCTTCAGCAGGATTGTTTGAAGATTAGAACTTTTGGTACTTATTATACAGAACCTTAATAGTAGGAGGAAGGAAGAAGCAGTAAAAGGTAAAGTAAAATAAAAAAAAAAACAAAAACCCTGGAATTAAAATTATTACCCATTTTCAGAAGATAATGTGGAGTCCATTTTTGAAATTCTGAATAATTTATTTGTAGTAAATCTATAATACATTCTGTGAATGTGAAACATAGAAAAGCACATAAAATATAAGAAATAACTATAAGAATGCCAAAGACAGTGTCTGTAGTAGATTTTTGGCAGTGTAAAATGCTGCAAGATGAAGGCGCATCAACCTTTCTTTGGATCTACTCTCTTTAAATCTCATCCAATTTTCCAACACTTACTGCTACAGATTCTTGATTTTCTGTAATTTTGAGGATATAGTTATTAGTTCAATTCTTTTTAACAATCTTAGTTCGAGTTGATTGTCTGACATTAGTGAATCGTGTTATGGTATAGTTATCTCAACTAATGGAAGATATGATTACAAGATTGCCTGCTCCTCTTTGTAAAGTGATGTTAAAAACAGAATTAAAACATAAAATATCAAACCCACTAATTAGCCTGTCAACCTTGTCATACAGTTGTTTTACTCACATCCATAGGAAATTGTCTACAATCATGTCGACAATGAACAAAAGAAAAATGGTAATGCATTGGAGTATATCAAACCATAGCTTCTTGGATTCCTTTAAAAAATATATTGAACTCTAACAGTCTTTGTGTTACAACTCTGAAGTAAGTAAATCTTACTGTACTTGCATTGGAGATGGATGGAACCAAAAGAATAAATTAGGAATATTTATGATAAATTGTGTGCAGTGCAATGAAAATAATTTTTTATTATTAGCTTATTGAAGTCAATGCAACTCGAGATCAATATTATGAGATTATCTCTATCTAAAAGGATTTACTGCTTCCGCAGGTGCAACGTTAAATGCTGTACAAAACAGAGCTATGGTAGATGTTTTTGACGTCTAAGAGTCAAGGGGAAAGAAGAGACATTGTAGCTTCTGAAAATAATCTGACATTTCTAAAATAAGAAATAAAATACAAATCATTGCACCTTTCAGATTTCAATTTTCTCTCTGTGAAGAGACTGATTGTTTAGATGGCTACAAGGTCCCTTCCAACACTGGTCTTTTAGGATGATACACAAATTGTTCTCATACAGTAGCTCTTAGATGCCTTCAGTTGTTTTGCAAGAAGAAAATAAAGCTTTCTACCGCTCTGGCTCCCTATCATTTTGCTGGCCTTTCTGACCCCATGGAGAAATATTTGCCATGTCTCCAGAGTGGAGTATATAAAGTCGCACATCTCTACCTCGGTTGTAATTTATTATTTTTAAATAGTATGAACCTAAGACATCTATTGAAAGAATAGATGAATAAGTGAAAGAATCATGGACAGGTAAAAATGCAACCTTCTGACATCCTTTAGAGTAAGTTAGTAAATATCAGGCAGCTCTGGGCTCCTAAAAATTTGGTTTGCATTTATCTTCATTTTTATCCCACATCAAGTTCTCTCTCTGTGTGTATAAATATACTTATGTTAACACATGTATTTATATTAGCAGACAGCTGTATTTTATAATTAAAAAGGACATCTAAAAAAGAAATCTATATAGACTCTGTGATGATAGAAAACTAAAATATCTCAGCTCATTAAACTCTTTTTGATCATCTTTCCTCTTCCTGTGTTATACTTGAACCTTGCTAACCCACACAAAACCATAAACTGGGAAAAGGTACCCTCTCAGGAGACTCTGACCTACACGTATGTGGCTTAGTGAGTTATCAGTACCTTTTAATAAGTTAGAAAAAGGCCTTACTTCTTCAGCTAGAGCTCTCTTCCCCCAGGCTTAGAGACCCGAGGACAGGCTGGTCTCCAGGTCCCAGGTGTCCTCTTGGCTGAGAGCTCCTGAGCTGGGCATGTCCTGCCCAACTGTGGCCCTGGATTACACAGTTAGCAAAGGGAATCAGCCTAATTTCCAGGAAGCTCATAAAAGTCATTCTTCCCCAGTGATGTACACACTCTTTGAGGGGTGCTTTCAGGAGAGACACGTACTTACTTTGGAACGCTGAGAAGCTGAGCAAGGCATCTGCTGAGCCTCGCGCGTACATCACACTCTGCTGGGTGGTAGGGGAGCGTATGATTAAGTGAAGACAGGTCCCTGCCTTCAGAGCACAGTCTAGTCAGAAAGTTAAAACAAAAACAGGCAATGTGGTATGACCTGGAAGTCAGTTTCTGAATATTCAGCCACTTGTTTTTCTCTTTTTTTAAAAAAAGGAGATGGGGAGGAGGATTTTGGGCGTTATCTACCTAGGGTAACAGGCTTTGTATCTCTAGTCTATAGAAACAACTTGCAAATATTTTATCTAGTGCTCATTGTGGAGAAACAACTGGCCGGGAGGCTTCTTCACATGACATCACATAGCATCAAATCAGTGGTGAAGACCGGGGTGAACATTCCAGTCCTGGGATGTGGTGCAGGCAAAGAGGCAAAGATAGGAATTGCTACAGATGTTTGGGGAATAGAGGGGGATGCAACGGAACCAAAGCCAGGTGTGGATGCTGGGTTATGCCGCCAGAACAGGCCGGGCAAGACCAGCCGGGGGTCCGGCACTCCATGGTCTCCAGCGGACCACACGCGCGTGATTGCCAAATGACTTGATATCATTTGAGGATATGAGCTGGATCTGAGGCTGCACAGTAGCCTTCTTCAGTGTGAAATGTTCGGGGACGGAATCCAGGATCCCGGCCAACGGTATACCACACTCGCCGCACCCAACCAAACAATTAACCAGCTCAGACACACACTCACACACACTCACACACGGGCACAAACCTCAAGAGGGGAAAAAAAGCCTGATAAGTAATCTCTGGCCTGTGCCATGTTCTCCTACTTCAAAGGGGAATCCAGTGAAGGGAAGTATTGGAAATGGGAAGTTTTCCAGAAGAAGGGTGTTAAAATATCAACTCCTGTAGAACTGTAACCCAGAGAGAAATGTTCTCTCAAACAACAACACCATTTACAAAGTGGCTTGAAGTCAGTCAGAGAGAACCCAGAGTTTGGGAGGTGAGCCAAGGAGCCTGCATTTCTGTGATGCTTGGTCCCGTGCCAGTGATAAACATTAGTGCATCCCCTGAGCCCTCTGCCGCTGGAGAGCCATCTAAGGGGCCGCAGTGCTCCTGCAACATAAATAATCTTCATCTTCAAATGAACAGTAGATGCATGGGAACAAGATTAGGGAGACTTTTTTTTTTTTTTTCTTTTCTTCTGAGCCCTTTATGGAAACTTCCAAAGGCACAAACTTCAGCCTACTATGGAAGTTTCATTTCGAGTGGTATCTCTGGAGACCATGCCGTCCCTCTGTGCCTTTTACCAGATGGGACTTGATCTTATCCCGTAAGAGTGTCCTCTAAGTCTCAGGGGCCTTAGAACACAGCACCTCAGAAGCTGAACCAGATGCAAAAGAACGGTTTAAAGGAACGTACAAATGGCCTTCACCTGTGTCATGGGCTGGTCTCAAGGATGAGTTCATTTAGGTAGGGGAAAAGGATGCCACAGTCACAGGAGGAAGTGGGTTTTGTTGGTGTTGGTTTGTTTTTTAAAGCAACTTTAAAACTAAGTTACTAGTGACCAATTTCTATTCAAATGGAAATATATTCTCTTTAACTTGAGAACATCTTTGCTCTGATGGGGAGAACCCCTAACTGTGTAAAATCTGATCTTTTCCTGGAAACATGTGTTCCCTGTAGAGATTGGGCTGTTGGTTTCACATAGCCTCACGGTCAGCAGATGAACGTGGTTCAGCAGGCAAAGTATTAGATTCTAAGTTGTTTTGGGTAGTTTTAGGCTCTCACTTGTAAGG
Organism: Mustela lutreola; assembly: GCF_030435805.1. Classification (NCBI taxonomy): domain Eukaryota; kingdom Metazoa; phylum Chordata; class Mammalia; order Carnivora; family Mustelidae; genus Mustela; species Mustela lutreola. The sequence goes on along the minus strand of NC_081307.1, from coordinate 23,347,363 downwards.
AAGCGCCAGAGGCTGAGAGAGAGGGTAGGGAAGGCCAAAGGGAAAAGGCAAGAGAGCGCATGAGGAGAGAGAGAGGGAGGCAGTGGGGGCTCTTCTCCATCTCACTTACTCTTGCCCAGACCGCGCTTGGTTGAGACACTACACCTCCATCAAGGGGCTCTGGGAGGTCACTTTGGGGGTTTCTGTTACCCTTGTGTGCACTCTCTGAATTTCTCTTCACCGGACATAAAAGCAGATGTTTACAAATTATCCAGAGGTGAGGAGTGCTTTCAATTAAGAGTGAAGAGAAGGCCACTCAGGTGAGCATTATTATGCAAATATTCACTGTAAACACTTCTAGGGTGAACGTGCAGGAGGCTAGGTCACAGAGGATCCACGTTTTCCTGTGCTAAAATCCTCAGCCTGATTTGGGCCCATTTTTCTTTTTCTTTGGTTTTTGGTTTCCAAACTCATTATACCCTGCTGTATGTTTTTGTATTCTAGATCAGGTTCAACTGTGAGACCATAAAAGGAAGATATCTCAAATTCAGTATTTTGGAGTCTCTATGAAAGTAGCAGAGAAAACAGAAGAAAAGCTTTCCCCTTTCCTTGTCCTTCCCCTTTACCCCTAAGCCCTCTAAATGGCAAAGTAACACTGTGAAGAGGGGCTTTCAGTTCTTTCAACAAGGACAAAGGACGCTGGTTGAGAATCTCCCTTCTGCAGTGACCCCCCAGTTGGTGCTGGATTCTTCTATGGAGGCCCTGCTGAGCTGTTAGGAAGTAAGGGGCATTTGCACACCACTCACTATCTTTCAGGGGCCAATTAGCCAGTTTGGAATATACAGACCCTGGGTTCCTTTCATTTCTCTTTTGGCAGTTTGCCTTTTGGTCATTTGCTATGCTTCATTAAGGGGGCAAAGCTCAGATCTGTCCATTTGGCTCACCCTTAGGAGCTCTGATGGGAGCTTTCTTGGGGAAGGCAATTGGAGCCATTGAAGGGAAGATGTGGGGATTATCCATGGATTAGGATTATCTAAACCAGTGGTTTTTCAACCTTTTTAAGCAGGAGAAACCCTTTTACAGGTGAAAAAAGAACCCCAAAACCAAAACAACAACAAAAAAGAAACTTGTGCATGCCTACAGTAATTATACTGTTAGTATCTACTGAGTAAGGCAAGCGCATGATCGTTGAAGGAAAAGCTTGTTCTTCTTGTCTTCTTAGTCTTCAAACACATTCTGTTGCCCCGCCAGTTCCTCTTGGAAAAATATCTTTCCTAGGGCATTGATATTCTGAATTCTCTGTGATTCAGACTCAAGAAGAGTAAGGAAGATTTACAGAGGAAGCCTGCTTTCTATCATCTGCTGGAAACTCATACTAACACACAAATCTGGATTGCTGAGATGTTCTGGAATAATAAATATTAAGTACCAAGGGAAAAGAAAAAAAAAGGACCTCTTTCTTTTTCATTATAGATGTTTCTGTTTGTGATGACTTAAATTTAAAGATGGTTAATGGTTAATGATTTTCTTATTTAGTGCTTCTGCAATATGTAGGTGAATCAGAAGGAACGAAATCAACTGTGACAGTGCCAGAGAGTATACGGGAGTGTGACCCTAACAGGTTTTTAGCAATGCTTTTGCATATTTGGTGAGTGGGACTCGGGGTTAGAATTTCTGAGGACAAGGAGAGGGCATCAGGAACAATTACAAAGACTTGCCCAGAACAGGGAAAACTTTCTTCCTTGGTAGGGTCCATATTTGTTGTTTCTCTTTGTTTTAAAAACTGCTCTCAGTATTTGGGCTCTACCTTCTCTCAACAGACATCCTTGTCTTCATCATCAAGACAACTGAGGTGATCACCTATGAGCTTCAAGTTCAAATCTGCATTCTTGGAGCCAAAAGAGTTGCACTGACTTTTCCATGTATCGTTCTTAGATTTTCTTTTTCTTCTCCTATCTGCTGGTAATTCTCTCTCAGGTGTAGACTCAGACATGGCCATGTGTACCTGGATGGCCACAGGGATCTCATTCTCAACATCTCCTCCACCAACCAATTCCTCCTACACAATTCCTTATCTCACTGGAACCAGTATGCCTCCGAGCATCCAGGGTCAGAACCCAGTGGTAAACCGACACTCCACACACCCAATTAACCCCCCAGTATTCATTGTTTTACATTCTAACTATTTCTCAAATCCACCTCTTACTATCTAGCTCCATACTCCAGTCAGGCTTTCATAATCTTTACTCCAGATGCTGACAATGACTCTTGATGACTCTTCACTGCCTAAAAATAAGGTCCCTGCCTGTTAATATGACATTCCAGACTTCTCATGACCTTCTGTTTCCACTTTCACCTGTCACTCTCCACATTCCACTTTACCAAACTGCACACATCAAGAGGCTTTTATTCCTCCACCTTGGAATCTCCTCCCCACCTCCATCTGACTGACGCTAATCCATCTTCTCTGAGCCCATGACCAAGCGAAGCGTCATTCTTCTGTGATCCTATTATACTCTGCACCTACCTGTTTCTTATCACCTGTATGTTATGTTATATTGTAATTATCTGTTCATTATATTGTGATTACTTGTTAATTCACATTTTGCCTTCCCTTTGACACTTCTAGTCAAGAAAGAAGATGGTTGCCTACACTGTGAAAAAATTTTTTGTGTATTTTGTTTTTAGAAAAAATGTTGGAAGTTCTTTGACATACTTCTGTTGAGAATTGAACACTAGTTTTCCCTCCCCTTAGATTAGGGCAGGATCATTACTTTAAAAGAAAAAAAAATTATTTGCTTATTTGAGAGAGACGGCAGAATGAGAGAGAGAGAGAGAGAGAGAGCATGAGCTGGGGGAGTGGCACTGGGAGAGGGAGAAGCAGGCTCTCCACTGAGCAGGGCGCCTGACGCGACATGGGGCTCAATCCAGGACCCTGGGATCATGACCTGACTGAAGGCAGATGCCTAACAACTGAGTCACCCAAGTGCCCTGGCAGGATTATTGCTTGCTTGTGACCAACACAGTGTGGTTAGAAGAATGAGGCTGTGTAGCCTTGTTCTCTGGAACATTCGTCCTGGGGCCCTGGGGCCCTGCCCTACCTTGTAAGGAGTCTGCCTGCCCTGAGGTTGTGCTGCTGAGAGAAGTCCAGGCCGTGTGAAGAGGCCACGTGTAGGTGCTCTGTTGAGCCCCAGCCGAGGAGCCATCGGACAGCTAGCATCCACCATCAGTGAGACTGAAGAAACCTCTAGGTGATTCCAGGCCCAGCTGTGGAATGTTCCAGCCTTGGAAACCTTCCAGCCGAGGCCCCAGACCTCGAGAAGCAGAGGCCCCTATGCCCTCCAACTCCTAACACACGGTCTGCAAGCATCTTAGGTGGAAGTCTGATGTGGCTGACTTCTGGGTGGTTCTGTAACACGGTAGCCAGAACCAGGGCCACGGGTGCTCGTGGCTTGCTAGCCCCTCACCCGCTCTCCTCACTTTCCAAGCTCTCCTCCTTCTTTCAGTGCATCTCTGACACACTCCTTACAGCAAATCAGTGTCTCAGGGGCTCCTTCTTTTTTTTTTTTTTTTTTTTTTTTTAATATTTTATTTATTTGGCAGACAGAGATCACAAGTAGGCAGAGAGGCAGGCAGAGCGAGAAGAGGAAGCAGGCTCCCTGTGGAGTCCCAATGTGGGGCTCGATCCCAGGGCCCTGTGATCATGACCTGAGCCAAAGGCAGAGACTTAACCCACTGAGCCACCCAGGCGCCCCTCAGGGGCTTCTTAAAGGGGAAACCCAAATAACAATTCTGTCCAGGCTCCAGACCCCACCATCAGACGTTATTGAGGTGGATGTAAAACGTTGTAAGATGCTTTAAATAACACTTTAAACAGGCTGTGGTGGGGGGGAGGGGTAGCTAAAACTTGGAGCAGGGACGAGTGGGTCCTGAGGACACGTAATTATGAGAGAAGGAAGTTGGGCAGGTAGAAATAATCCAGCCGTACTTCTGCCTGGAACTGAGGAAATATTTTTTTTAAGACTTTATTTATTTATTTGAGAGAGAAAGAGAGAGAGCATGGGAGGAGAGAGGTCAGCTGGAGAAGCAGACTCCCCACTGAGCAGGGAGCCTAATGTGGGACTTGATCCCAGGACCCTAGGATCATGACCCGATCATGCTTCACCAACTGAGCCACCCAGGTGCCCCGGAACTGAGGAAATTTTTAAAGGCCCTTTGCAACAATGGCAAATTAAGGGAAGAAACTGAGGTTAAAGATACATTTTCGTTTAGGCAGTAGTTTTCATTTAGAGAAAAAATTTTGTTTCCAAAGGTCTGAAAGCACACCTTTTTAAATACCTAAGACTTCCTTTTTCTATAGGATTCCTAGCTAACTATTTAGATAGGATTGATTTGAGCAACAGAAAATTAGGAATTAAGATGACAATAGAAATACCATTAGAATAGATTGAAGTTCTTAATGTTTCAACATTTACCAGGATTCCTGGTATTGGCTAGATTTGGTCATGCGGCAGCACACTAGATTGTGTTTATGTGTGTGTATCCCATCTGAAATAGAAGAAATTGATGCTTGCAAAAGTATTTCAAAATGAAGACCACTCAGAAATCTTGTTGACCAAAGAGTACACGGATAGCAGTCCACCCCAGTTTAGATTCCAACCGTATTTGTAATAAAGATACCCATGAAAGTGGAGTAAGTCAAATGATTTTTCCTTCACACAACCACATTCCATCATCCAACACTCACTTGCATACCACTGTCTCACTCATCTCTTTATCACACTTGTCTGAGTCCATATTTAAGTATCTGCAGATAGTCTAGGGAGCAGGGCTATGTCCTGGGGTCTAGCACAGTGCCTGGAACATATTTATAATACTTGTTGAATGAATAAAGCAGAGCATCAGGCCAATGCAGCCCATCATCTAGGTCATAAATACTGTTCATTCCTGTTTTGCTGTCAGTACAGGGCCCCACCTAGAAGTGACCCTTGATTGCAAAACTCTGATGAACAAAACCCAGACTGAGTGTCTCTCTTAAATACAGGCAGAAACACACTCCTCTGTTAACAAGCATACCATCCAGATAGCCTATGTCCTGAATCACAAGGAGTTTCGCCTATCGCCCAGAAAGAAGTAAGGTGCTTTTTACAGGTATTTAATGCACAACCACTGCAAATCGAGAGACAAGAGGCTAAAATATTGCTGAGATGATGACAAGGATTCATTACTTGGTTGGGTGCCAAGTAAAAGTCAGTTCCAGTTGTTCCATTAACAGTCAAAACTTCAGCCACTGCCAAACATGACTATCTGTGCAATTTGGCACACTTGTTACTAGGTCAGGACTGCAAGTGCAAAGACAGCACGGCCAGTACTTTGCCAGCAGGACTATCGACGACAGAATACCTTTCAAAGCGTGTCACATTCTGTGCAGTTAGAGGAATTCCTGACACTTGGCACTTCCAACGTGCCAGACAGCTCTCTAAGTGTTTTGCTTTTGTGATCCCTTAATCTTCACAGCAACCCTGTGTGGTTGGTGTGTTAATGTCATACCCATTTTACAGATGTGGGCACTATGGCCCAGTGAGCCTAAGGAACCTGTCCGTAGTTACCCACATCATGTAAGTGGCAGAAAGGGACCTGACACCCCACCAGATACTCTTTTTTTTTTTTTAATTAATTTATTTTTTTTTTAAAGATTTTATTTATTTATTTATTTGACAGAGAGAAATCACAAGTAGATGGAGAGGCAGGCAGAGAGAGAGAGAGAGGGAAGCAGGCTCCCTGCTGAGCAGAGAGCCCAATGCGGGACTCGATCCCAGGACTCTGAGACCATGACCTGAGCCGAAGGCAGCGGCTTAACCCACTGAGCCACCCAGGCGCCCCCCCACCAGATATTCTTAACTGTCACACAATACTGCTCGTCATAAGCACGATGGCTGACTGCCCCAAATCCACACAAATGCCTGACTTCCAAGATATGTTCCAGGTATGCTCAAGCAAGGGCAAAGAACAGAACTGCTTCGTGTTTAACACAAATTATTCTGGACTTAAGGCTAACAATGGTTCTAGAATAATTTTCTAACCAAACCAAGCAATATTTTAATAATACTGTGACTAGCTTCATAGTACTATGGGGAACTGCTCCAAGCTGAAAGCCCTTTGTGGTCTGCATTCATTTTAGTGGGATATTGCTTACGGCAAATCGGGTAAGTAACATGAAAATGCCTAGCTGTAGTTTTGCCGTGACCTGAGCCTATGCCTCTCTTCTCTCTATAATCTTTAGTTATGAAGTGAAAGGCCAACCATCTGACACCAAGGCTCCAGGAAAGCAGGCAACTGGTTAGTTTGTGTCCTCGGTTGTGCGGCCTGGGCAGGTGCTCAGGGGGTCACAGAAGCAGCTCGTGCACTCTGCTGGGAGGCGCAGCTCGTGCACTCTGCTGGAACGCGCTCCCTCACTCCTGTCTCCTTGCTCTCCCCTGCTCCTACCCCCGGTCCTGGGCCACTGGCCTCACTTCACTGCTCCCCGTGCTCTCTCACACCCCCAACTTCGGCAGCAGTCTGTCCACCTGCTGGTGGAAATCCGGGCCACTCCTACCCCCTTCTGCTGCTTGTGCAGCTCCGTCTGGTTCCTGAGACGTTCTCTCGGCTGCTGCCTCCCAGTCCTTATTCTCCGGTCACTTCTGCAGTCCAGCAGCTCCCATTGCTCCTCCTTCTCCACTGAAGACGAGCCCTCAGTTCACACACTTCCCTTCCCCTCCGACTGCGACAGCCTCATCAGAGGAGGCAAGGACCTGGCAGACAGCCTCCACATGCTGCAACCCTGAACAACTTCAAGACCATCACCCGTCATCCATCCATCCATCCATGCTATTTTCTTCCCTAGAGTGCATCATTCAGAAGTCTTCAACTATGACATCGCCTTCTGGACTCAGCCTCCCATCCCCCATCCTATCTCCTGTCCACAGTGAGTTTCTGGCTGCGTCTGTCATTCATTCCTGGTACACACCTTCAATTCCCCCCGATTCTTGCTTCTTCAGCGCCTTCGACCAGGAAAACCTCCGCGCTGAATTCAAGCTGCAATTCCCCCTTTCTTCCCTCCCTCGCCTGAAAAGGGAGCAAATTACTGCTGGAGAAATGCCAGTGCTTTGTAAATAACAGTCACTACCAATTCAAGCGTCCTAACTTCATTTTTGGACTTGACCTTCTCCATTCCTCAAAATCTCCCCCACTCATCTCAAGCCCTGATCCATTTTTAGTAGACTATGTTGTCCGGGCTGAAGTAAGAAAGTTGAGGCCATGGGCTGAGATCTATCTCCGCTCCGCAGACACTCCCTGTCAAGTTATCTGTTACCACAGCAATCTCTATCCTGTTTCCACTGGTCTCGGGGTGGGGCTACACGCCTTCTAAGGAAGATTCTCCTTTACTGCGTCTTTCCCGGTTTCCTGAATTACTACCTCAACAATTTTCTTAGCCCTTGCTTAGAGTTTCAGCTTCCATTTCTCTCCCCCTCCCCTCCCCACCCCTACTTTAAGGGTAATTCCCCTTAGCCCATCTCTTCCCACCTGATTAAAAAACAAACAACCTAAGCCAAAAGAACACTGAGCCTGGGTGGCTCAGTGGGTTAAGCCTCTGCCTTCCGCTCAGGTCATGATCTGAGGGTCCTGGGATCGAGCCCCCATTAGGCTTTCTGCTCAGGAGGGAGCCTGCTTCCCCCCACCTCTCTGCTGCTGCTTTGCCTACTTGTGATCTCTCTCTCTCTGTGTCAAATAAATAAATAAAACCTTAAAAAAAAAAGCAATAAACAGAAAGCCAGAACATACCCTGTAGCCATTATCTCCTACCCCAAACTATCCCCATTCATCATTCTTTTTTCCTTTTCAGGCAAATGTATCTGCTAATGCCATCACCTCCTTCAGCCACTTGGCCACTTCCTGCTTCTCTATATGCCATCCTTTCTCCCTAAAATACCTTTGCCTGCCAGGACACCAGAGGCCAGGATGGGGACTCATCTGAATTGCTTTGAGACACTGGCCCCGTTTCCACCACTGTACTCCCCTCACTGTCCTGAGCACGATACAGTGAGACCCTTCTGTGCATGGGATGGGCCACAGTCACCATTGTACCCTCATTGCCGGACACTGCCTGGCATGTGGGAGAGGATTGATAGGGGTTTCTTGAACAAATATTTCCATATAAAGTTCTACCAAATGATTCTGCTCCACTCATATTGCTTCTACAAAGCTTTAATACAATTTGATCATTTTTGACCCAAAATATTGCTCCTCCTTGCCAGAAGAATATTGTTCCCATCTGCTTCACTAAGCTTCTCAAAGATCTTAGTTCTTTGTAGATCAGAATTCTGCTGGTTGAAGTCAGCTGGCCAAGAGAATATCATTTCCACATTCCCGTAGTCTCTCTAACACGGACGTCATAGACTAGTAACAATTCCAAACTATATGGGAGGATTGGAATGCTAACCTTTACTATCTGAGGTGAATGTATTAATCTACAGCACACAAAACCAACCTCTATCATCACCATAATTTCCCAAGTGAGGATACAGTAACAGCCAAAAAGGAAAAAGGGCAGAAAAAGGACAGGGCTTTATTTTATTTTATTTTTTTTTAAGATTTTATTTATTTGACAGAGATCACAAGTAGGCAGAGAGGCAGGCAGAGAGAGAGAGAGAGGAGGAAGCAGCAGGCTCTCTGCTCAGCAGGGCTCCATCCCAGGACCCTGGGACCATGACCTGAGCCGAAGGCAGAGGCTTTAACCCACTGAGCCACCCAGGTGCCCCAGGACAGGGCTTTAAATTGAATACATTTGATATGATTAAAAATTCAGTACATTGCTGTTGTTCAGCTTGGGGATGCCGTAATAGAAGACCATAGACAGGGTGTTTAAACAACAGAAATTTATTTTCTCACAGCTCTGGAAGCCGGGAGTCTAAGATCAAGGTGCTGTCAGGGTTGGTTTCTGGTGAGTGCTCTCTTCCTGGCTTGCAGACAGCTGCCTCTGGCTATGTCCTCACATGGCCCTTCCTCTGTGTGAGCATACTCCTAGTATCTCTTGATTTTCTTACAAGGACACCAACCTTATGACCTCACTTAACGTGGATTACCTCCTTACAGATGCCATCTCCAAATACAGTCACATTAGGGGGGAGGGTTTCTACATATGCATGAGGTGGGGACAAAATTCAGTCCATAATAATTGCCTCTTATTTTCTCAATTTACTGTAGCTCATTGGGAATTTCAACCTGGACTGGCACCTGTCTGTAGGCTAGGATTTAGAAAACACAGTTCTCAATATTGTAAATACCACACATACAGTCTCTTAAAAAATTGCCTATTTATTTATATGTTCAATTCTTATTACTGAGCTTGCTAGTAAAATAGAGTTTAATTTTTGTTCTTGCAGAAACAAGCCAGCTCTTTAAAAAGGCAAAATGCTTTGAGGCAAAATCCTTGGATAGAAAGACTTTTTGAACAAATTTACCCATTTATTCAAAAGTATTCACTGAGTACCTAACCACGCAAATAGAATGCAATTGAATCCTGTTAGCTGTGGCATCATGGGGAAACAAAACAAAACAAAACAAAACTGTACTTAAAATAACAAGATCTGGATTCTAGTCATGTCTCTAAGTATCTGACTCTTGATTTCAGCCCAGGTCATAATCTCAGGGTTGTGAGATCGAGCCCCATTTTGGGATACATGCTCACAGCAGAGAGTTTAATTGAGATTCTCTCTCCCCCTCTCCTCCCCCCCAACTCTCTCTTTTTAACATAAATAAATAAATAAATAAATCTTTAAAAAAAATAAAATTAAGATAATCATATGTTTCCTTTATCTGTTTAAAAGGATTTCATGAGTGTGACTTATGTTGAGGCATTTTAATTGTAAAATACTATACAGATAAAGGTATGTGTTAATTATTAAAGATAACTTGGTTAGATTAAAAATATTGGAACATCCAAGAATTAAATGAAAAATCAATTTTTAATAATACCTGATTCCATTTTATAATGTTATTACATGAATAAATCAGAGAAGTGGCATGCCTCCTGATATCAGCAAAGCATTTTGCAAAATGTTAGTGATGTTATTTTAGACTGAATAGTGCTAGGACAACTAGATAGAGTCATATTTTGGCTGAACAACTGGCTTTTAGGAATATGGACAACTAAAAATGAATATGGGCCTAAAGAGAGATCTCTATTTTATCACTGATCATGTCTTAAGTAGTATTTCATTAAATTAAGCCCTAAATTAAGAGTCCCTAATTAAAAGTTCAAGATGGTGTGCTTATAAAGTCTATGAGTGTCACAAAGCTGAAATAAGGAACTAACATATGAAAGGATAAAGACTCAGAATTATCTCAATAGGCTGAAATGATGGGTTAGGGAAGGTATATGTAAAGTGATCAAGATTAAATTTAACTGGGACATATGCCAACCCTATATTTAGGCTTAAAAAAAAAAAAAAAAAACAACTCTGCTAGAGAAGAGTCTTGACAATTCTACTTCATGTTAAAAAGATCTCCTGCTTATACGTGATCATGAGATTAAAATGCATCAAAATCGTGTAAGGGACAAAAATATGAAGAGTAAATGCATTATAATTATAGCTTATACTAATATTGTCATGTGGCCTAACAGGGAGGAAGAATTCCTACCATATCCTACCTTGCTCAGAGCACATGTAAAGTGTCTTGTTTACTAAAGAGGGCTATTAAACTAGAAAGCATCTAAAAGATACTGTTTAAAGATCTTGAAACCTTTACTAGTTACGAAAATGCTGAAATAATTAAGGAGGTATATCCTAGAGATAAGAGGATATCTTTCTTGCTTGCTTTCAACCGTCTGAAAGTTCATCATGTAAAAAAGTAAGCAAAGATTTTACGTGATGCTGCAAAAAAAGGTCCCATTACAACTGTCCTGTTAAGGATTCTGAGCAAACAGTAATGGCTCAAAAGAGGGAGTAACGAGTGTCCTGGCCCATGGTTGTACCACTATGGAGGCTCAGGATTTATTTACAGAAAATGGAAGTCTGTTCAAGAACTGAAACCGGAAGGGTAATCTCACTCATGTATAGAGAAGTATGTTCACTGTTAGAGCACACTGTATGTCTTCAAGTACAATGTAATGAAGCTATAAAATGTTCACACAAAATCATCTAAACTACTGAGAAAAATGGGAAGCTATCATATGATCTGTTCCCCAAACCTTGCAATAGCAGAACAGAACTTGGGGTAACTCCTAGCAAGTTGTAAGAACAGTTTCAGGTTAAACCAAAGCTGAGCTTTTAACATCAAGTAATAAAGTGTTTGGAATGCATATGGCATTCATTAGCATCAGAAATGAAATCAGTTAAAAATACCATTAGCCATGTGAATATTTTAGATAAATTAATGGATATAGAACTAAAATGGGTTTCGAGGGAAGAAATTGTTTTGGAGGATTTTCTTAACTTCTTCACATGGATGTTAGGGAATAACTGCCTTTTACAACCTGTCCTTGGCTATTCACTGTAAATGGCTCTGCTGCAATGTGGTTGCAGTTGTGTGAGTGGTGGTTCTCCTCTTCTAGAACAATAAATACTGTGTGTGTGTGTGTTGCTTATATATGTAGAGATATTTATGTATGTGCATATATAAAATTAAAATCAGATGGAAAGAAATAACTCTAAATGTCTTAAAATATTTATTATTGATTTAATTCCTTTTCCTGTTTCCTTACTATATAGTATTAAATATGAGTAGACATTAGTCAGTCATATAGTCTGTTTTAACAGAAAATAGCAATGGAATGGAGATATCCTTATCTGGCAGGCCCAGGAGCCTGCCTTCCCACAGGCTGCATGTTCTGTGATGGCCTGAAAGTGTGTGTCAAAAGCGGAGGCCTTTAGTTACTCTGGGTCTATGCTAATTTCATCTCTTCTTCTCTAATACCTTCATGTATGAAGAAGTTAGAGTCTTATAAAACACACACACACACACACACACACACACACACACAAAGGCAGCAAATGCTTAGAAGTAACAAAAACATTGCTAAGTTATAACATCTGGACTTCATCACTACAGGCTGACGTCAGGACACAGCCCAGATGTTAACTATAGTAACCATCTAAAGTTTGGGCGAATGTGGTCTTCCCTTTAATTTGCAAAATCCTTTTTGCAAAAATCCTTGAAAACGTAACAGCTTAGGGATATAAGTAGACTACCAAGTATTTAGGAGACCAGGTTTGGGATTATACAAATAAGCCAGCATTCTAGTTGTATTCATTTCCTTGGAATGTTGTGGTCTCTTACTTGGAAATCCCACTCTCCCCTGGTCCCCAACACCCCCCCACCCCCCAAAAAAAGGTGAAGGAAAAGAAAAACACCTAGAAAAAATAGCCAGAAGGGAAACTGTAAATTTAAAAATGAGACTGAACCTTAATAGACCTGTGAACGTAAGTCAGGATGCTATTTGTACCCATTCAAAGGTAGTTACTTGTAGCCTACTGGGATCATCGTCCTAATTTCTATGTTTTATGTACATGCCTCCACATTTTCTAGGCAGCTGAAGAAGAAGAGAAGACTTTCGAATGCAGATAAACCATATCTTAAATTTTTGTTCACCTTTAGTCATTATACTGAATGAATGTATAAATGATGGCTGGTTTAGTTTTCACAGTGGAATAGCTAATAAAGCTATGCTACATGTGCTCATGTTTAGGACAATGATTAAAATAAAATGGCCTAAAATTTCATTACTGCTCTCTTAACTTCACCAACACCCTCCATTACCAGATATCACTGGTAAAAACTGTTGACTGGAGAAAGACCAAACTACAGGTAAAGAAAGGGAAAAAAAAAAAAAAGGATCTCTAGGAGTAAGAAAAAGGGATACAGATTTCTGGGTTACTCATAGAGGGAAGTTCTGAATATAGTATTCTTCTTTGTGATTTCACATGCTGGAGTTGTGACATGACTAAAAATCACTTCACATCAATAAAATATCTGGAGTTTCTTTAACAAATATTTAGAAGGCAGATTTGGGGCATTCAAATCTTAACTCTCTCACTTACTGTATAATCTTGGAAGAGTTACAGCATGTGGGGGTGAGTTTAAAATACTGCCAAGTATGAGGATGTGGAGAAAGGGGAACCCTCCTACACTGTTGGTGGGAAGGCAAGCTGGTGCACCCACTCTGGAAAACAGTATGGAGGTTCCTCAAAAAGTTGAAAATAGAGCTACTCTACGACCCAGCAGTTGCACTACTGGGTATTTACCCCACAGATACAAACGTAGTGATCTGAAGGGGCACGTGCACCTGGATGTTTATAGCATCAATGTCCACAACAGTGTAGAGAATGAAAGAACCTAGATGTCCACCAACAGATGAATGGAGAAAGAAGATGTGATACACACACACACACACACTATGGAATATTATGTGCCATCAACCCTCCCCCCCCCCCCGAATCTTGCCATTTGCAACGACGTGGATGGTACCAGAGGGTATTACGCTAAGTGAAATAAGTCAATCAGAGAAAGATAATTATCATATGATCTTTCTGATATGAGGAATTTGAGAGGCAGGGAGGAGGGTCATGGGGGGAAGGGAAGGAAAAATGAAACAAGATGGGACTGGGGAGGGAGACAAACCATAAGAGACTCAATCTCAGGCAACAAACTGAGGGCTGCCGGGGGAGGGAGGGATAGGGTGGCTGGATGAGGGACATTGGGGAGGGTATGTGCTATGGTGAGCGGTGTGAACTGTGTAAGCCTGATGAATCACAGATCTGTACCTCTGAAACAATACTTTATATGTTAAAAAAACGATACTGCTAAGTAAATTGCTTACCCTATAAAATGGGGAAAGTTATATCCACACCTCACTATATTTTTGTGAGTTACTTATAAATGTATGAAAAGCCTACAGTAATATCTGCCATATAAAAGCTTAATAAATGACATTATTACTTATCTATCTCTTGCACCTTGCCTCATTTGCCTGAAATTATTAATCTAGTCCCATCCTCACGTCTTGATGATCACTTTCCAGACAAGACCAGGGACAGTTTCCCTGTAATGCCCACAGCACTGGGGGGCATTAATGGCATCCAAAGCCATCTTCGCGGCATGTGGCAGGGTGCCTAACCTATTGGAAGTACTCTATTTATATGTGTTAAATGAAGGAATACTACCCTTTATGATGTTTAATGGTTAAAGTTCCTGTCTTGAGAGTAGAGCCTGTGGCTTATACTTTTCACTACAATGCAGCACGGCAATGAACAAGTATGTAGGCATATAGCAAATTTAGATAACCCTGTCTCTCCAGGTGAAGAACACGAGGTTTACATAAGGTGTTGACTTGCTCATCTCACAGAACGGGTTTAGTTCCAGAATGGGGAATACAAATCAAAACTTCTAACTCATGACTCCTGGTTGAATAGATGAAAAAAGTCTTAAAGGACGTTCATTAAGTGGTCACCTGTATTTATTACTATGTAATTCAGACTTGCAAAATTCCTGAAAATTCAAACAAGGTCTTCCTTAGCCAACATTACTGCAGTAAAAATGACTTGAATTGTCACAGATTTCTAAAATAGTTCAACTAGTCTAGAGAAAAGGGCAGGCTCTCTGGAGAGGGCTATAGGTGACTTGGAGTAAATAATGTCTACCAGTAACACACTGATTAGTGTAGAGAATGAAAGATGCACATTTTGCACTCTTGGGCCCTCTGTTATTTGGAGTCTGTGTGCTGTCCTGTTGGTGCAGTAAGATATGATCAGGGACCTAGTTCCACCCTAAACTTCTGTAGCACTGCAACTGGGATGTCCTAAAACTTGTCCATGGTGGTCACTTGTGTCACAAAATCAAGTTCTCACATGAGAATTTCCTACTCATCTTTGAAAAAAAAATTATCCATTTATTTTAGTGAGAGAGAGCAAGAGAGCATATGAACGGGGTGGGGTGGAGGTGGAGGCAGAGAATCTCAAGCAGACACCCCATTGAGTGGGTAGCCCAATGCAAGGCTTCATCTCACAACCCTGAGATCATGACTTGAGCTGAAATCAAGTGTTGGACACTTAAACAACTGATGCACCCAGGAGCCCCAAATCTATCTAATCTGACCAGGCAGTTCCCAGGACCACATATGCTTACCTTAAAAAAAAAAAAAAAAAAGTAAAATGTCTAACATGCCTATTGAGCAAGTGAACAGCATTAAAGCTATTGCTAGGAATGACCTTGTGTGATAGAATTTATTTTATATGTTTTAGTCATCATGTGAATGCTTACTCTGGTTAAAAGGCAGATTCCTGAATAATGAAATGTTTGCTGTACTCAGCATTAAAAATATTTCAGTGAAATATCTTGATTGTTACAAAAATGTTAACTGAATACAGGATATGATGCTGACTTTGTTTATGTCAGCTACAGAAAAAAAAAAAAAAAAAGAGGAAAGAAGCTGTGGGAAAGCTGTATGCTGAAGGTAGAATGTTCTCCTAATCCTAACCAGCTGTTCTTGCTTGAATGCATGGGAATTTAATAGCAATCTTTCTCTCTCTCTCTCTCTCCCTTTAGATGTGTTTACAGAGTAGCAAGCTTGTATACATTTTACCAAAGCAATGACAAAGCTGTTTTATAGCTACATAAGTATCTAAGAAAATACAAGACGGAAATAATCAAAAGTCACCTTGAAATAAAATATATGTATGTACTAACTACAGATTTCTCAAAGGTTGTTAAGTGGTAAGGAGCCACAATTAAGTAATTACTTAAACAAAACAAGTTTAAATTCACTGTACTGCTTTAGAGTGGCTACTATCTCAAATGGAATCATGCAGCAGATCACAAGTGCAAGGGTGACAGAAACACAACATTCCAGCACCTGAAGATAAATAGCCCGGGCGTCATACTCCAAACTCTTCAGATCTTTCAACTCCCCCTCCTGCACATTTTTCTTTAGGGACTGACAAATTATAAATTCTTGACTTCACAAAGGAAACTGCAGCTTTACTTTGAATCTCTTGAAGTAACAGATCAAGAGAATACAGAGAAGTACAGAAAAGAAATAACATTTTTATATTTTATTTACACAAATATACTATGGAAAAATATGTAGAAAAAAGGGTATCTAGATTTTTAATAGTTTCTTCAAATGGTTATCCATGTATGTCCCGATTTATTTGTAACAACTACTTCCTGATTTTTGCTTCAGTTGTGTAATATTTAGGAACATCATGTGCTTTGCATTCAGGAGCACATCCAAATCCAAACTCTTTCTAGTTATGTGACTTGCAATAAGTTACTTAACATTTTGAGCTTCGGTTTTCTCACTTGTCAATGGAGAAAATGATTATCTGCCTTAAATTGTTATTACAGCACTTGAAGAAATCAAAGACTATGTACGCTTTTGGAATATAGTAGGTCCTCAATGAAAATTCAATACTATCTCTTCTGGCACTTCATTTCCTGTTTGTTCAGGGTTCTTTCATTTCTCATATGGGCAGGAAACAGTCTAGAGCTAGCTAAGAACACGCAATTTCATTTTGTGGCTAAGGAAACAATGAGACAATAAAAAGCATAAAAATCATAATAAAAAATGCTCATTCAGTTACTCCAGTGGTACATGGCATCACAAATTATGGATACAAAAGGTCTTGGCCACCTCAGTACCATCCACCATGAGAAATTATGAATGCAGAATGCTTACAGACAATGATGCAGTGCTGTGAATCAAGAAGATCTGAATTGAGTGCAGTTAGAATATCTTAATTTTGTAAGTTTTACAAAAACATGTGTGTGACCACAGTGCTAGGGTTCCTTTAGGATCTTACAGGGAAATGGTCAAGTGAGGAACCCTGATGTTTCACTAGCTTCATTATAAATCTGCCTCTGACTGTGGGATATGGGGAATCAGTGCTTTGTGGTTATTGTTATTATTATTACTATGGTTATTATACAGACATTTCAGTCTTAAAAAAATCTCACAACTTCTCCAAACCCATCACATTCCCCTTGTTTCTTTCTCACCTGTCCTACTTGAATTGGCATGTAAACTTGTTTTCTCTGAATAAGCAATGGGCATGTTGACTTATGTGAACCGGTGTGTGTGCGTATGCTGCCTGAAAAAAAAAGTACTGGTATGCTATGCGGGTGCATACCAGCGTTATATATAAGTACATGAGATGTTTTTTTTTCTGTTCAAGTAGATTCCTATCTAATTGGGTGGAGAGGACTAACATATGAAAGAGCAACAAGATGAAATAAATAAAAAGAAGCCTATAATTAATTACAAAACATCTTAAAAATTAGTAAGTGCTATAAGACTTCAGATAAAAAGGACATCAGTAAAGGCTGACGTTGTTCTAAACACTATAAAGACAAGAGAATTGAAAAGTGAAGATTTGGGTTAAGGGGATCATGCTACATCTGGTGGCAAACAAGAGCACATGATAGAGAAAGGAACCCAGTGGTTTGGTACAACTGTAAGGAGACAAGTAAAATGGAAGAGAGCACAGCCAGATAACAGAGCATCGTCACCAGCAGGTAGAGGTGTTTTGATTTTATGTGCTGGAATTGCATGCCATTGAAGGTTTTGGAGCAAAAGTAGTGACGACCTGAAGATGGCAGTGGCCTATGTGATCCTGGAGTCACACAGGCAGAAGCCTGGAAGACACTGGGTTAAAGGCGGTCTGTGCCACGGTGGGGCATGTGGGATGAGAACGGAAGGGGCAGATACAGAAGTACACAGATGGTGGAAGCGACGGGATCTGGTGACTGACTCAATGTAACGGATGAGCGGGAAATAAGGCAGCCCGTGGAAGAAGAGTAGACTCTGAGCAACAGAGAATGAGGTTAACCTTGGAACTGGTTTGCATCTGATGTTGCAAGACCTTCAACATTTACTGGGCATGTCCAGTAGACAGTTAAAGATAAGGGGTCAGAGTATAAAGGTATGGATAGGTCAGATAAAGAGAGACAGATGGATAGGTAGATAGGGGGACACAGAGAGAGAGAGAGACAGAAAGAGAGAGAAAGGAGACTGATAACAGATGAATACAAATATAACTCTCATATCATTTGAACTTTTCAATGTTTTCAACATTGAAACAAGAATATAATCTGGAAATAATTTATGAAAAAGCAATATATGTGATTCTAAGAGAGGTGTTACTGATTTGAACAGCTTCTGAGTGTTTTGATTGATTTAGAAAGAATGCGAGGTAGACGTGTTGCATCTACTCCAATATCTATTTTTCCTTCTACATGGTCCTACACAAAATGTAGTTGTGTATTTTAATATATAATATTCACTTATGCATTTCTGCAGTATGTGTGTGTTCATTTGGGTTTATACAACGGTCTGCGGGTTAAATCATTCTACAAATGCATGTGTCTTGGGCACTGTTTGAAGCACTAGGAATACCTAGGTGTACAATACTGAGTTCCTGGCCTCAAAGGGAAGCTTAGATTCTAGAGGGAGAGAGAGACCATAAACAAGCATATTTGGTGCAACTGTAAGGAGACAAGTAAATGGATTACAGTTGGTTGATAGGAGAATGCCCTTGCAGTAGAGGGACCCAGAAGGGCCTTTCAGTAGAGGTAACATTTAATTGAAGACCTGCATGGAGTGAGGGAGAAAACTTGTGACTATCTGTGAAAAGGGTTTTTTAGGATGAGGGAACAGCAACTGCCAGGGAACAGCAAAGAGGACAAAGTGTGTAGAATGCAGTGAACTGGGGAAAGAATATAAGAAGGCAAAGCAGGAGAGGGAGGCAGGCCCTGGTCAGGTAAGGACTTCTTGCCCATGGAAGGTATTTTATGTATTTTATTCTAAATGTGAGGGAAAGATATTGGAGGGTTTTCAGGTGAGGAGTGACAGGACATGACTTATGTCTAAAAATATTGCTCTGGTTGCCACATTTGAAAGAAATTATAGGAGCGGCAAGGGTAGAAGTAGGGTGGCAGTTAAGAGGCAGTTAAGGACACAGGTTTGAGGTGATGGTGGCTTGGCCCAGGGTGGTAGCAGTGACGGTGGTGACAAGCAGCTGGATTCTCTACGCATTTTGTGGGTGGAGCTGATGTGACTGGCTGATGGAAGGAATTTAAGGTATGAAAGAAAAGAGCAGTCCAAGGATACTGCCATGAACTGAGATGAAAAAGAAGAGTTTTAAGGGAAAATGAAGAAGCTCCATTTTGGACATGTCAAGTGATTTTTGGCAAGATACATAACATCCCCGGTCATGTTTCCTCATTTGTAAAACAAAGTTTATAACAGAATCTACTTCATAGGGTTATGCAACCATTAAATAACAATGCAAGGAAAACTGACTAGAGGCTAGCACGGCATGTTAGGTGTCCAGCTAAAATTAGATATCAAGAAGTTGAAGAAAAGCTTCAGTCTTTTAATCTATGACAAAGGAGGTAAGACTACCCCATGGGAAAAACATAGTCTCTTCAACAAATGGTGCTGGGAAAAACGGAACAGCTACATGCAAAAGAAGGAAACTGGACCACTTTCTTATACCATATATAATAATAAACTTAAAATGGATTAAGGACCTAAATGTGAGACCTGAAATCATAAAAATCATAGAAGAGAGGACACATAGTAATTTCTCTGGCACTGGCTGTAGCAATATTTTTTTGGATACATCTCCTGTGGCAAGGAAAACAAAAGCAAAGACAAACGACTGGGACTTCATCAAAATAAAAAAGCTTCTGCAGAGCAATGACTAGTCCACAAAACAAAAAGACAACCTACTGAATGGGAAAAGATATTTGAAAATGATATATTTGATAAGGGGTTAACATCCAAAATAGATAAAGAATTTGTACAACCCAACACTAAAACAAACAAACAAACAAATCCAATTAAAAAATAGGCAGAAGACTTGAACAGACATTTCTCCAAAGAAGACGTGCAGACAGCCAACAGACAGATGAAAAGATGCTCAACATCACTCATCATCGGGACAATGCAAATTCAAACCACAACGAGATATCATCCCACACTTCTCAGAACAGCTGAAGTAGAAAACACAAGAAACAACAAGTGGTGGGGAGGATGCGGAGCAAAAGGAACCCTCCCGCACTGGTCCGGGGAATACAAACTGATGCAGACACTGCGGAAAAAGGTATGAAAGTTCCTCAAAAAAATAAAAATAGAATTATCATATGATCCAATAATTCCACCCAAAGAATATGAAAACGCTAATTTGAAGAGACATATGCGTTCCCGTGTTTACTGCCATTATTTACAATATCCACCCGTAGAGGCATGGATAAAGAAGAGGCAGGCGCGCGCACACACAATGGAACATTATTCAACCATAAAAAGGAATAAAACCTTGCTATTTACAACATGGATGGATTGACAAGGTATAATGCTAAGTAAAATAATCAGATAATTTCACTCATAGGTGGAATTCAAGGAACAAAACAAATGAGCAAAGAGAAAAGGGATAAAACAAAAAACGGACTCTTAACTATAGAGAACAAACTGGTGGTTACCAGAAGGAAGTGGTGGGAGGACCTGACACAGGTGAAAGGGATGACGAGTACACTTATCATGGGTGCCTGGATGGCTCAGTGAGTTAAGCATCTGCCTTTGGCTCAGGTCATGATCCCAGGGTCCTGGGATCGAGCCCCTCATTGGGGCTGAGCAGGGAGCCTGCTTCTCTCTCTCCCTTAGCCTCTCCCCCAGTTTGTGTTCTTTCTTGCTCACTCCCTCTCTCAAATAAATAAAATCTTTATTAAAAAAAAGTATATTTATCATGATGAGCATGGAGTAATGTACAAAATTACTGAGTCACTATATTGCACACGTGAAACTAACATAAACACTGTACGTTTATTACACTGGAATTAATTAACTTAAAAAAACCCTTCAATCTCATATTCTTTCTGAATCTTAAAGAAAGGGGGGCTTTAAAAACCCTTCCTACAATTTCTTCCCCATCCCCTCTTTTGAGGTATGGGTGCTACTGCTGTGGGAGAGAGTGTACATTCTAAGTGTCAATCGCGTCATGTGTGTTAAAAACGATAATAATGCTGACAGTGATTGTGACAGAATAAGTGAATGAGGTACAGAAATTATGGTCATTAGAGAGAAGTCCAAACTGAAATCAGAAGACTATAGAGAACAGAAGGTGGTTTATATTTTGAAAAAAAGCTGAGAAAGGAATTTAAAGAATTACTTGAGGTGAATATATTTCATGAGAAGTGTTAAAAAGCATTAAAATTAGGAGGAAAAGTGACAATCATGTGATGAGAAAGAAAATCAACACATGTTTTACAAAGTATGACTTATCTCCTTTTGGACTTTATATTGTAAAGAAATGATTTGTGGTCACCTTAATAAAATGAGAAGAGATTATTTAACTAAGGAAACTATAAACTCACAATATTGCCAAGCAACTGTGAGCGGCTCATTATATCCCCATTTTTATTTTTATTTTTATTTTAAAGATTTTTATTTATTTATTTGACAGAGAGAAATCACAAGTAGATGGAGAGGCAGGCAGAGAGAGAGAGAGAGGGAAGCAGGCTCCCCGCTGAGCAAAGAGCCCGATGCGGGACTCGATCCCAGGACTCCGAGATCATGACCTGAGCCGAAGGCAGCGGCTTAACCCACTGAGCCACCCAGGCGCCCCATATCCCCATTTTTAAAATATCTGATACTTCTCAACACAATCTAGTGTGCTGCTCCCAACTTCTCCAAAGATTGCGAGGTGGATAGTTGAATACCAGTGCAGAGGTCTCCATGCCCATATTCAGTAGTTCAAACTTCAACCTAAAGAACCATCGTGAGTCAAGTATCTCTCTAGTAAAACGTTAAGGTAGAGAGACACAAGTTCCTACCATACAAGGCCTCCCTTACAAAAGACATTTTAAAAATAAAGTATTACTATTTCCTCCTCTGATAGGGTAGAATTTTAAAAATTCTATGTTTATTTTTGCAAATTAGTGCTTCCTCCACTTAAGGATAATTATCTCCTGTTTTGAGGACAGGGTTGCTTTTCTTTTCTTTCTTTTTTTTTTTTTTTTTAAAGATTTTATTTATTTATTTGACAGAGATCATAAGTAGACAGAGAGGAAGGCAGAGAGAGAGGAGGAAGCAGCTTCCTCGCTGAGCAGAGAGCCCAATTTGCAGGCTCGATCCCAGGACCCTGGGATCATGACCTGAGCCGAAGGCAGAGGCTTTAACCCACTGAGCCACCCAGGCGACCCCAGGGTTACTTTTCGATGGCATTCAAGTAGTTGGCCACCTCTGCCAGGTTGTCATCCTTGGTTCCAGGGAATCTTTGATCTTCATGAAGCCTCCAAGAGATTGTTGTGTGGTGGTGGGGGCGGTGGTGGAGGGAGGTATTCTGTTGGGTATTTTTGCATGCATTTCTTAATATAGGTTATTGGGAGGATGGTCTCTGTGAATCACATTATTTTCACTTCTCATTGTTGGACTTTCCTTACATTCTCTATTCTTATCACCTACCTCAGCTGCATTTGTCCCCAAATTCAGGCTCAGAATGGCATAAATGAACTTAACATTTATTATCACCTTTTATAAAAATTTTAATTCCAGCTTATGTAGTTACCATACAGTGTTATATTAGTTTCAGGTGTAGTTTAGTGCTTCAACAGTTCCACAGGACACCCAGTGCTCATCAGGACAGTGCACTCCTTAATCCCTATCACCTATATTACCCATCCCCCAACCCCTCCTCCCCTGTGATAACCATCAGTTTCTCTATAGTTTCCCTATAGCTAGGAGTGTGCTTCTTGGTTTGTGTTTGTCTATCTTTTTTTCCCCCACTTTGCTTGTTTCTTAAATTCCACTTAAGAGTGAAATCATGCGGTATTTTTTTTTCTCTCTGACTGACTTATTTCACTTAGCATAATACTCACTAGCTCTATCCACATTGTTGTAAATGGCAAGATTTCATTCATTTTTATGGCTGATTAATATCCATTGTATATATATATACCATATCTTCTTTATTTTTATTTGAAGATTTTATTTATTTATTTATTTATCAGATAGAGAGAGAAAGAGAGCACAAGAAGGGAGAGCGGCAGGCAAAGGGAGAAGAAGGCTCCCTGCCGAGCAAGGAACCCAACATGGGACTTGATTCCAGGATCCCGGGACCATGGCCCAAGCCAAAGGCAGACATCCAACCAACTAAGCCACCCAGGCATCTCCCATATCTTCTTTATTATCACTTCTAAAGAGATACTTAATTACATTTTAGCTTGACCTATATTAAAAACCACACTTAAATGAAACATTAATCATTTACAATTTCATTCCAAACTTACTTAATTCTATTAAGATTTAAAAACTTTCCAAGATACTTATACATATGATATGCACACAAAAATTTATATATATGCAAATATGTATTACATATGCAAATATATATTTGTCTACACACATATATATAAAATTATCTTATGTATACCATTTATATTTTCATGTTTTTCAAAGTAAATATTCTGTGATTTTTATAACATTTGAAAACTTCTCTGCTGTATTGGGTATTATATATCTTTGGCGGTGTGTAATACCTGTTGAACAATTTGGCCACATAAGATGTGCGTATCTTAGACTATGAAGTTTCCTCCTTAGATAAACAGTCTTCCATAGAGAAACTTCTACACATAAATACATGGAGGTATGAACAACAGTACTACTAATAGCAGGTAATTGTAATAGTACATAACTGGAAACAACCTAAATGCCTTTCAACAGCAGAATGATTAAGTAAATTATGGTATATTTATATAACTGCCGTAAGAATAAATGGTCTTTACTTTTAACATGAACAAATCTCAAAAATAAAATTGTGAGCAAAATGAGTTGCCAAAGGGTATTGGCAGTATGGTACCACTTCAAACCTGAAATGTGCAAAACAGTAATTATTACTCTCTTAAGTCACTTAAATATGTAGTAAAAGTATAAAACCAGTATGAGAATGATTCAACACCAAGCTCAAGATTGGAGAATTTCCGGGAGAATTTCAGGGAGAGTTGGGAGGAGAAAGGAGGAAAATATATGATCCAGGAGGTCCGTGCAGTAATTTTAGATTTTAAACCTTAAACAGTGATTTTAATGTTCTATCACTTAAATTAGTGGTTGATACATGGGTTTCTTAGATGTCTAAAATATTTAATAAAGGTAATACTGCTATTAGTTAATTGATACAAGATATCTAAAGGTAGTTTTAGAGAAAAGATTTTGGAAAGCAAAGATAGCAATTTCAGATGTTACCCAAACTGTATTGAATCAAAAAACAATGAGTATGTTATGAAAACAGCAACTTAAGCCACCCAAGATACTGGGATCAAATTTCCCAGGGTATGACTACATGGACCATTAGCTCTCGCAACATCACCTTTATTTTACAAAAGCAATTAGTACAGGCTTCAGTCTTCAAAGTGAGCAAGGATTACCTACTCTTCAAAAGTTATTAAAAGCACTTGGCTTTTGACCCTTAGAACTCAACTGGCACAAAGTATTGGGGTCAGCTTCTTGCTATACTAATAAAGGTTGTCAAACATCATTTTCCTAGACTCCGTATAAAAACAGAGACATTACATAAGTTATTGTGATTTGAAAACATGCACTTTTGTGTAGAGATGAGTGAATAGCTCAAGTAATGATCTTTTGTTATTCAATTAAAATATTTTAAATCACAATAGCGAGAAAAGTCTGGAACAAGGAAAAGAAAGCAGGTAAACACAAGGACAAATTATGCATTGTGAGCTTATTAAACTCGGTATCTCACTTAATTACAAAATGAATAAAGAAAAAGAGCAGATAATCACAAAGAAGTTTCAGAGTTAGGGGTATGTGTGGGTCTGTGGTAGGGATTAATCACGTAAGGCCATGGAGGTTCACTCGGGGAAACTTTACACAGCAAAGTGGGAGTCATGCTCAGGGTCACAGAAATAAAAACATTTTCTGTGAACTGGCCTCACAAGAATGGGAGCTTGGAATGTGCACAGTGGTGGCTGAGAAAGTGGGTGTGCGGCTTGGATTGAACTGTCCGCGGCTCCAAGAGGGCACCTCCCTGGTAATGCCCTTCCCAGACTATGCTTTCTTTTTTTCATTTTTTTTCTTTTCTTTTTTCTTTTTTTTAAATTAAATGTTGATTTCCCTACCCAGACTCTAAAACTTGGCTCTAATGTGCTGGCTAATCCTTGGGGTATGCGCAGATGGACCGGTTACAGACTGCTGTTGTTGTCTTAAATGGTGCAAAGGGCATTTACAATAGATTTTCAGGCACCATTTTGAAATAATTTTTCTGAAGTTTACCCTCTATGTTTATCTTCAGTTGTGCAATGATTATGCTGTGCCAAAGGGCTTTGGCTGGAAACACAGTCTTGTGTTCTAAGTCATCAATATACACAAGTGATCACTGAAGGACTAGAGAAAAACATTTCTCTATCTTCCCTTCATACCCTACCAAAACAAAAACAAAAACAAAAACAAAAACAAAACAAAACAAAACAGAAATAAAGAAGCTTAAAATTATGCACAAACTGTTGCATATAGATTGGAATTGGTTACTGAATGTACATCTCACAAATTTATAATATCTTCAGTATAAAATTTCCAGCGTTACTCTTACCCGCATATAAAAGACAAGAGTAAAGCAGACACTTTGGGTTGTCTTGTCATTCTTCTACATTCTCCAAGCTGGTGCTCCTGGCTGCAGGCCTGTTTTGTTGGTGCTTAGCTGGATATAGTCTGAGGCCAGCATAAAGGAAGGGCCCAGATTCCCCCATGACTCAGTGGCAAGGTACTTTACTCTGGTGGAGTCTGGTTCCTAAAAAAGCACTCTAGAGGGGCACCTGGGTGGCTCAGTCAGCTGAGCATCTGACTCTTGGTTTAGACTCAGGTCCTGATCTCACCGGTGGTGAGGTCCACTCCCATGGGGGCTCTGTGCTCAGTGGGGAGTCAGCTTGAGAGTCTCTCTCTCCTTCTGCCCCTCCCCCTGCTCTCTCTCTCAAATAAATCTTTTTTTTTTAAAAAAGCCCTCTGTTTTTT
This sequence comes from Mustela lutreola, assembly GCF_030435805.1. NCBI lineage: Eukaryota > Metazoa > Chordata > Mammalia > Carnivora > Mustelidae > Mustela > Mustela lutreola. Next base: position 23,321,328 of record NC_081307.1, on the reverse strand, counting down.
AAAAAAAATTATTGTTTTAACATAATTAATAACTCTTAGAATATGATAATCAACCGAGGTAAAATAAAACTTGAGAAGACCTAATATTCTACCCATTCCCACATTACTGTGGGTTTGGTCCTATCATCTCTCTTCCCTGTCCCCACTGGTTTGTCATCTCATCTGTCCTTCCATGAGCTACACATAAGTCAACAAGCATGTGTTAATTTCATTTGGCTGGAATTCACTAAATGAAATTCTAGCTTCTTGTAATACCACAAAGGAAAGATGTTTCTACTGCAGTCTGAAATTACATGTTCAAACTTGTTTTTGTGAGTGAAAAATTAGTCCAAACACTGTCTTATCAGAGTTGAAAAACAATATGTTTGATGACATCCTTCTCAACCTGAGAAAGGCTTCATTCTAAAAAGTTGTATTTTAAATACAGTATATTATGAGGTACATTAGGAATGTTCTTACTCATCTAGTTTAGTGGCTTTTTTTTTTCTGCCAGATGTTTATGTTGGTGAGAAACCAATAACACTGTCTAGACCTCTAGGATATAGTAATCAAGCATGACTGGAAAACATTCAGAGGTCACACTTCAATCTGGACCCACAACATCCTGCTATTCAAAACCAGATTAGAGATGATGGATCATGATAAACAGAACCACACCGAATGCTGAGTCAGTGATTTGAGTTGTCTGCAAAAAGCTAACTATGTCACAAAAAATCTACAACATAAAACAAAGTCTAGACATCATTAAATGTGCTGTACTCCCACCTCCACCCCTAGTTGTCAACAACCAGATGCTACCTTGTGACTTTTACATCAGCATCCTGGAAATCAGGAATCCTCAATTTTTTATGGAGGAGTTCCTTGAAGTGATGGCTTCCTGGGGTGTGTGTGTGTGTGTGTGTGTGTGTGAAGTTGCTTAGATGTGCTAATGCAACTAAATGCCCTAGAAAGAGAAAAAAGAAAGAAAAAAAGTGATATATGGTGTCAGGATGTTCAGAAATCACCAAGCAAGATCTTACCAAGCAATAATATGCCATGTTTTTATTTGTTTGTTTGTTTTTTACTGTGTCTTGGCGTTTTTTTTTTTTTTCTAGAAGTCATTAATTTGTTTTTATTGAGACTGTTTTAGTTCTTGACTGAAGTAACTGACTGATTGGAAATTCCTGATATGGAGGATCAACACTGACATGTCTCTGTCATGACACCAAATTCAACACGGAGATATTTTTACTGTCAACTATAGGAGTCGGGGTCAGAGTCCCAGCAAATCATAAAAATATCTTCTTCTCATTCTCCACTTCCTGGCTGCCACTCGCAAGTCCTTATTGAACTTATGGTCTGGAACACATTTGAGTTGCACAGAATACAAGATATAGGTCAATGACTATCTCAGAGAGGGCAAACCTTACTTCTTCCTAAGGTAAACTGGTGTAAAGTCATAGTGGAGTACTCTTTGTTTTGTTTTATTTTCTTTAAATTTGTATTCAGTGGAGGGAGCCAGCAGGTGAGTCAGTTACTAGTGTAAGAATTTTTTAAACATTGAGGAACATCCAAATAACTTACCTGGCTGAAGGTACCAATGCTATCATGCAAAACAAGTTCAGTCTGAAATATCTATATACCTTCACACCCCTCTCCTGGCGCATGTATGCACACACATATCACTTGCTGTCACATCCCCACAGGGGCATAGAGGCTTTTCTGCAATGATTCAAAGGCTTTCATTTCCATGAGCAATCATGAAAAAGCTGTAATTATGACTTTAAAAGTTAGCTGTGTCAAGGAAATTTTCACTTAAAAATAATGTTCACTGGAGTACAAATGAGCATGACTGACAAAGTACAGAAAAGGGAGTGCTGATAATATAGTGTGGATATCCTTTTGTTATAGTGCACTTGGACCAGAGCTAAATTCATAGGTGCAGAGGAGAGAGGGAGAGAGAGAGGCAAGGGCAGTACTGATGGGCTGAGCAAGTACCAGATGATACCTATCAGATCAGCCCTGAGAGTCTGGTTCTCTCCGTAGGTCACTTTTTCCTGCCAAACAGACTCTAGAGTACTAAAGTCCAGACAGAGGGCATAATCAAAAATCAATATTAGCTAATTTGTATTTAATAAAAGATTATACCCATTCAGGACAAAACCCTTCTTTGTTACTTTCTGCATCAGTGGATGGATGTTTTGTCTGCCCTCTTGACTGCTCGGTGTTTGAACCATGTCCCATACTTTCCCTGTTTCTAAGCCCCTTATTTGAAGGGGAAACATTCATTCTGAAAAACTTTCCTGCTTTCTTTCATCCTTCAGCCTCTCTACCTGGCCATGCTAAGAAGCCAAAATTAACTAGATTCTTTGGAATTACTAGTGAAATCACTCCTAAGAGAAAATAAGGCCATGATCCATGAACATATTGTCAGTATTCAAAATATACTTTAACCAAAAATGTAAAAGCTAATAAAAGCAGTATTAATGCAAGTTCATGCCTTCTTTGGTAATTTTCTCATTGATTTCATTAACATCTCCATTGAACAAATAATTAATTTTCAAAGCTGAAAGCAATCTAGGATGCCATCAATCCAAAATGGACTAGAATTTTTAAAGATCATCTGGTATATGGAGGGAGCTTCACTGTGACTATATATTTAATCCTTCAATTCTATCATCTCAACTATTTGATATAATTTTGGTTACTGGTAAACATTTAATAATATAATAATTGTCATTTTTAAAAAAAGACTTTGTTTGTTTATTTGACAGAGAGAGAGTACAAAAGCAGGGGGAGTAGTGGCAGAGGAGAAGCAGGCTCCCCGCTGAGCAGGGCTCAATCCCAGTACCCCTCGATCATGAACTGAGCCAAAGGCAGATGCTTAAATGACTGAACTACCCAGGTGCCCTGTCATGTTTTTAATATAAGTCACCAATCATTGTTTTTCTTTTCCTTTAAAAATGCAATAGGACTCTCTCTCTCAAAATTATGGTGGAAGGAAAAGATGTCCCGACTTCCAGTTTGGTTCCCACAAGAAATTCTGAGGAATCACAAAAGACTTGGGACAATCTATTTCAATTCTATAGTCTATGTATTTTGAAATCTAAGAGTAATCTCCGTAAAGTGAGGTATTTAAAGTATAACTTGCAATTTTAGCTCATTCTAATTTCTGAATCAGTCAAGAGCACCCTATTTTAGCCTGTGACGAATTTTAGACTTTAGGGTACTTAAACTTCGGTAAAAGCTCAACATCTCATTTTAAAAAAATGATTAAAGATATGGCTCCATGGTATTTTGGAAGTCATGAGTCTTTGTCCTCTGGAGAGGAGAACGGCCAGTTCCCTAAGGACAATCCACTAACTTGCCTGTTCCTTCTTAGCAGAGAGGCTCTTCCTCTGATGGGCACCCTGCTGATGGTCTGATTCCTTATATGTACGGCTTATTCTCCTCATGAGGGAGCTGGACCCACAGGGACCAGCAGAGTGTTTTAAACATGTAGTTCTCAACCTTTGTACATATGTCCCATCCCTCTCGCCCATGCTTTCCTTGTCTGTTTTCAGAATTTTGTGCTAGAAAACAACATATCAATTGAGTATATTTTTAAAAGTTATATATGCTTTTTCTGATACCGTCCCTAACAAGTGTGTCTTCTCCCATCTCCCTGAGAACCACGGGTTTAAAGAACAAATCATGGATGAGTTTCAGACATCCTTCAGTGTCCAAGTACTGCATACTTCTTCCTTACTACGATGGAGTTCACTTTACCATGTAGGTCCTTTCTCGAATTCAAACGTAGAATTCAGGTGTTATATTCACAGCTGGTAGGCAAGGATAGTGTCTCTGCCTTGTTTGTTTGTCAACCATTATCTAGCACAGCATTTTGCATACAACAGGCTCTCAATAAATACCTGTGAGATTAATAATGATGTTTCTGAGTTTTGTCCATGGATACTCAGTAATAGATTTTTAAGGTATTACCAAAAAATATGTAAATGGGAATAAAAACAGTAGTGTATGACTCTCAGGATTGTTTTAAAGATTGAATGAGAAAATGTCTTTAGAGCTCTCAGTCTACGTCTTGGCACTTGGTAAGCACTCCAATGCCAAGTTAATTACTGTCATTATATTATTTGCCATAAAGATTGCATCCAAATGATAATGACCACCTCCTGCCAAGTGTCACATTTAGTTCATATTCCATGCCCAATCTCTGGCTGTGCTGAGAAGTTTAACAGTAGCACTACAGTCATGGATTTAATTATTAAGGGGATAGATAACTTCAGTCTTTGGTTAACTTTAGGAAAGTCTTCATTAATAATTCCAAGCACATGCTTCAAAAGTATCAGAAGTTGTTCTCAAGCAATAAGGAAAGAGCACAGAAGGGAAAATGCAAACTCATCATCATTATCATACACATACAATCCCAGCCTGAGACTTCTGAATGGTATATCCTCTTTCTTTAAAAATGACAGATTACAGAAGACACACAGATGGCCAACAGGTACATGAGAAGATGTTCCACATCACTAATCACCAGGGAAGTGAAAATCAAAACCACAATGAGATACCACCTCACACCTGTCAGAATGGCTAGAATCAAAAAGATAAGAATTAACAAGTGATGGTGAGAATGTGGAGAAAAGGGAAACTTCATGCATTGGCAGTGGGAATGTAAACTGATACAGTCACTATAGAAAACAGTATGGAGGTTCCTCAAAAAATTACAAATAGAGCTACCATATGATCCAGTAATTTCACAACAGGGTATTTATCCAAAGAAAATGAAAACACTAATTTGAAAAGACATATGCAGCCCCTAGGTTTGCTGCAGCATTATTTACAATAGCCAAGATATGGAAGCAACCCAAGTATCCCTCCATACACACATAAATGGATAAAGAAAATGTGGATAAAGAATATATATAATGAAATATTATTTAGCCATAAAAAGGATAAGATCTTGCTATTTGAGACAATATGGATGGACCGAGATGGCATTATGTTAAGTGAAGTAAGTCAGAGAAAGACAAATACGATATGATTTCTTTTATATGTATTTATATGTGGAATCTAAAAAACAAAACAAATGAAAAAATAAATAATAGACAGAAACATACTCATAAATACCGAGAACAATCTGGCGGCTGCCAGAGGGGTGGGGGTGGGGTGATGGGCAAAATGGGTGAAGGAGAGCGGGAGATATAGGCTTCCAGTTATGGAATGAATAGTCGCAGGAAGAAAAGGTCCAGCAAAGGGAATCTAGTCAGTGGTGCTGTAACAGCACCGTATGGTGACAGATGGGAGCTGCACTTGTGCTGAGCAAAGCAGCACACAGAGTTGCTGAATCACTATGTTGTACACCTGAAACTAATGCAACAATGTGTGTCAGCTACACTTCCATAAAAATGATGAATTCTTTTTAAAGATTTTATTTATTTATTTGACAGACAGAGATCACACGTAGGCAGAGACAGATGAGGAAGCAGGCTCCCCACTGAGAAAGAGAGCCCAATGTGGGGCTTGATGCCAGGACCTCGGGATCGTGACCTGAGTCTAAGGCAAAGGCTTTAACCCATTGAGCCACCCAGGCGCCCCAAAAAGATGGATTTTTTAAAAAACATTTTATCTATTTATTTGGCCAAGAGAGAGAGCACAGGTAGACAGAGAGGCAGGCAGAGGGAGAGGGAGAAGTAGGCTCCCGGTTGAGCAAGGAGCCCGATGTGGGACTCGATCCCAGAACCCTGGGATCATGACCTGAGCCAAAGACAGATGCTTAACAACAGGGACATCCAGGTGCCCCCAAAATGATAGATTATTATAAAAAGAAGAGACTAGAATCAGAAATTGGAAAGCATATACAATAACAAGTTTAACTTCAATCTGTACCTTAATTAATTCCTCTGAAATAGAGAACTTGAAGTAGAATGTTCCTTTAAATCAAGTTTTGGCTTCAAGATATAGCTTCAGATCCTTCAGCATACCTGTGACTAATTAATCTATCCCTTCTACCACGCCCTTGACTTTGGACACATTTTGTTATTGTAATTATAAGGACCTTTGGCAAAATATGCAGACAGCTTATACATACTAGTTTTAAATGAGGAAAGCTGCACAAGTTTTGCTCCAGAAAGGGAGGTGGCCAAACATCCCTTTCAAGTGGCAGCCTTGACATTTAGCATACTTTTTCCCATACCAGAGCTGCACCACATGCTTGAAACCCCAGGCTGCTGGTGCTGGTGCTCTTTTCCATGTTTGGCTCCATCTAGAGAGCAATTTTCAAAGCAGGTTCCAACTCGCTTGGGGAGACTTTCAGATATTGTATATGTAGCTTGACAAAGTCATATGCAAGGACTAATTTCTTTACCAATGTGCAAAAACAGCTTTCTCGTGAGTCATTTCATTTTGGAATTCAACAAGGTCTGCACAGAAGTCACCTGATTCTTTGTTTTTTTTTCTTCCAGAGTACGGAAATAAATTTCATTTGGCATTGATAGTTTACCTTTTATTTTCTACTTTTGGACAGGTTGAACTATTTTTGCCCAAAAGGCTTAGATAAATTATAGTGGTGTGCTAGCAGGGTGAAACGTCTGTGGACCTAGCGCATGGGGAAAGAGAAGAGGAGTTATAACAATGAAACTGAGGTACTTTACTCTATGTCAGTGACTCTTCTAAGTACTCTACACAGTAGCTCATTTAATCTTTGAAACAACTTTATGACCTAAGTACTATGATCATCCTCTTTATATTGGTAAGAAACAGACTGACTTGCCCAAAGCTCTCTAGTGCAAGAGCAGGATTCGAACCCAGAAGTTTGATATCATAGCCAGCTCTCTTAGCCAATATATTATGTTCTCACTCACCAAAGCTGACCTCGACATCAATGTGTTCCTTTTTCACTGAAAGAGTATTATTATCTAATTTAATAGGGACATGCTACATCTACCCTCCCAAAATGTAATAGGGACTCATGAAGCACCATTAGTTGTTGTCTCTCAGACCCTTTAAAATATTATACATAGTATTGCATACATCCAGGGAAGTCTTTGTTTACTGGAGGAGCCTGCATATTTTGAGGCATACATCATTCTTGGTTAAAAGGCATTATATATGCCCTTACTTGCTGCTTTTCACTGTGAACCAATGAGCAGAAAACAGTTCACAGGAGTCAATGTTTGTGGTTTCTCGTCATGGGAAGTGGGCCAGAATTCCTGATGTCCCACTGAATTGAGGGCCAAAGTACGACAGAGCACGTCAAACATTCGTCTTGCTAGTGAATTGGAGACCTAGTCAGCAGAAATGTAAAACTCAATTTCACAAAAGACAGAAGATACCAACCACTCAACAGAATACCCCCAGGGTATCCAAACTAATGTAAATATTTAAATTTATTCTACGTCCATTGAATCTCACTTGGATTGAGATTCGTCTCAATTTTCCTGCCTTCCTCCTAGACAATTTAGTTTTCTTCCTTCTTGAAAATGTTTAGCTATGGAAGTAGGGACACATGTCCCCAAACAGGCTGAGGCTTTTACATTCCCCCCCCCCCTTATATGTCATCTTTCTCTAACAGAGTAGGTTGAATACTTTTTAAACAATAAGGGGTTTTACACTATATAAGCTGTGCTTACTTTATGAGATGCCATTAAATAAAGGCTAATATTTAATTTCTTTTCAGTATATTTATCCATTCCACTTTGCAAACTGATGAAAGCTACTGTACATGTGTGTAGTCAGGGTTTTGTCTTTCTTTTAGCCTCTCTGTCTCTTTCTAGTCTGAATAGTAGTGTCTCTTGTTTTTCCTTCGAGGCAGTCTAATTGGTACATCAGTCCACACTCGTTTGCAGAGCTTTGTTGAAAATATATCAACAAAATCCAGTCCTCTCATCTATGAGATCTCAGCATCTCAGTCTATGAGAATGGTTGTCTGGAAGTACTCAGAATGCAAAGTATGGATAAAGCAGGAATTCTTAACCTAGGGTCTGCTGAGAGAATTTGGAGTGTCTATAAACTTGGATGAGGACAAATTTCTTTCTTTTATTTTCACAAAACCCAAACTGGAATTTAGCTTTTCTTCCAATTATGAACTGGAAGACTGAAAAACTGCCACCTCCCCCTGCCTCACACGCAATGGGATTAGTTGTTCCTGTGACTTTGTCACCAACAGAAACCAGACTTTTCCACAGCATATTAGAATTGATGTAGATATCACAAAATATCATTTATAATTATTCCTACTCCACAGTTTGGGGAGTTAATAAACCTACTCCAGATCACACACGATTGTGGTTTTTGTGCTATCAACATCCACAGATACTCATGGGACATCGTTGCTGGCCCCATTCAGCCACCAAACAGTAAAGTTGAAAGTTTGTACATTGCTGGCCTAGATGTGGATGTTGCTCCCCCATATTCTATCTATAATAGTTGGTGACAAGGAGATGAATCAGTTTGATGTTTTTTTTTTTTAAGATTTTATTTATTTATTTGACAAAGAGAGATCACAAGTAGGCAGAGAGGCAGGCAGAGAGAGAGAGAGAGGAAGCAGGCTCCCTGCTGAGCAAAGAGCCCGATAGGGGACTCGATCGCAGGACCCTGAGATCATGACCTGAGCCAAAGGCAGTGGGCTTAACCCACTGTGCCACCCAGGAGCCCCTGTACAGTTTAATGTTTTTATTCTAGCTAGTGATAACAATCTGCACACTGGTATCCTTACAAAATATTTAATTTATATTTACTTCCCCATATTGAAAACATTATAGTCTATTATACAATTCACTCATTTTCTATTACTATACCATAATTTTGTGTTTGGGATACCCTGATAACTAAATTGTACTATAACTGATTTCCTTTCTAATTCAATGTATCTTATTTACACATCAAAAAATATTTTTCGGGGGCACCTGGGTGGCTCAGCGGGTTAAGCCTCTGCTTTCAGCTCAGGTCATGATCTCAGGGTTCTGCGATTGAGCCCCGCATCGCATCGGGCTCTCTGCTCAGCAGGGAGCCTGCTTCCCCCCCTCCCTCTGCCTGCCTCTCTACCTGCTTGTGATCTCGCTGTCAAATAAAAAAATAAAAATCTTAAAAAAATTTTTTTCTTTCTGGGAAGTGAACCCAGGCTTCACCAGAATGCCAAAAACATCTATTAGCACAAAAAAGGCTAAGAAGCCCTATTTGAAAGGATTAAGGGGTAACAGGCTTTAGGGAATGAAATGTACCCTGAAGCCAAGAAGTCTGTGTACAAAGGGAGGGAGGAGGCAGTAGAGGAACCACGAGAGGCATGGAAGAGATTGATGACAGATGCACAGTTTGTCCAGAGAAGGGCTGTCTACCTTATCCATCACCCACTGTTAACCTCAACGTTGTAATTCCCTGGAAACTAGATGTCATCCTCTGCTTTTATTTATTTTTATTTTTATAAAAGATATATTTCGTTTTTATTTTGGTGGGAGGAGGAACAGAGGGAGAGGGAGAAGGAGAGAGAGAGAATCTCAAGTAGGCTTCCTGCTGAGCACAGAGTCCCAACAGAGGGCTTGATCCCAGGACCCTGAGACCATGACCTGAGCCAAAACCAAGAGTCAGACGCTTAACCAACTGAACCACCCAGGAGCCCACAGGGGCTTCTAAGTTTAGTAAAGAGATTGTGTACCTTTGGGTTTGGGAATAACAGTCAGACAGAGAATAGGAGTAAAAGAAACCCTGCGGGTTGTGGTTGGGCAGAAAAAGGCAATTCCATGTCAAGGAGGATACAATTAAGACAGTTTGTTCCATCACTCCTTACAAGTTGAAGGTCTTCTCCTAGCAGCAATTCTGCATTTTGTTTACACAAGGAAAGGGATCCTTAAAAATAATAGGCAGAATCCCTGTTTTACTTATAAGGGATTTTAAGGTAAAGAAATGTAAATAATGGTTTCATACATAACATCATTTGGGGTAGAAGAACTGGGAACTGTTAAGTTATGTAGGGTGTGTGTATTTGCGGGAGTGAGAGAGAGGGATACACACACACACACACATACATGCACATGCACATGGAGAGAGAAACTACCAAACAAGGAAACTTAAAACTTTGTCCCATGGCCAAAGAAGTTAAACCTCTGGAAGAAACGGAAATCTCAGGTTAGTGTTTGAGAGACTTGATGAAAGTCATCAAAGTAATGAGCATCATGAAAATAACACTTCAGCTAGTATTAAAAGAAGTATTTTTCTCAAAGGCTTCAAAACACTGGTTTACCCATCCCAGCGTTCATTTCACAACGTGAGGTGAAGCCAGAGATTTGGACTTGGTACCTCCCTCCATTTTGCAGCCAAGGGTGGGGTATTATGATAGATAATAAAGACTGTATCTGGTGTTTAGAGAAGTGACTTTTTGTGGATAACTCAGATTTTATTCAGCCTGGGGTTGGTAGGAAGGTGGGGTGCAGAGAAGTCTGAGGAGAAGGAGGACAGTAAGTGCTCTTGAGATCTGGATGTGCACCAAATTGCTCTCCACCTGACAAACACTGATTGAGCTCTGAGCCATGTGCCAAGCACAGGGGAGGCATGAAAAGGGTCCAAGTCTCCAATCACCAGTCAGTTGCGGTAGCCAAAATTCTTTCTTTTCAAGTTTAGTACCTGGATTCTCTACTGTGTGAATTACCTAATAGGTCATACTCACCTTAGAAAAACTGGGCAATATAAAGAATTTCTTTCTTCGGTGGGCAGGGAACAAGTAAAATCCTCTTTGCTGTTAGAGCTGTGGAAATGTTTAACTTCTATCACATACAAAAAGTAACTATTTTTCTTTAAGTGTTTTTCATTTGATGCTACATTTTTTACCCCATATACATTGTGTGTGTGTGTGTGTACATACACACAAACATACAAATGAAAGACAAGCAGCAACTTTCTAGGGATAATATCCTCATTCTAGGAGGCCAATAGCTGTCAAAATCTCATCATTTATGAAAATATAAGGGGAATCCTGGGAAGCAGGAATGTTTGATTTAGTCTTACTCTCGAGTTTAAACACTAAACCACAAAATATTTTTGTGTGTCTTTAATAAGACATTATTTGTGGAACCTTTCCACTTGTGACAATGGATTTGTCAAATAAGACAACAATGAAGGATCTACTTTTTTTTTAAAGGCCAACCAGTTATAGTTAATTATAGTAGATTTTATTTTCTACTATCTTGTTTCTTAAATTTTCTCTGGCTAATTGCAAACTGTTAACACTAGATAATATAGCTTAAAAAAACTTACTGGAATATAGTATTTCTTTAAGGTATCATATTTATTTGAAAGCCATAATAAAATGGCTAAATTTAAAATATTTTGCTCTCCCTCCTCTGCTTTATGATTCAACTTGACGTTGTTTACCCTGACCTGTACTGGGCAATATTGTTTCGCTTAACAAAGAGAAAGAGCTCCATGAACATTTAGGACAACCTTACAGCCTACGAAGGGATATAACTAGCATGTTATCTTCATAATCTGTTATCACAATCACGACTCTTACATTTCCCCCTCTTCAAGTCATGTCAAGACTACCACATGAAAGTCAAAGGACCTTTTTATTGAGAACACACAGCACAGAAATCTGTTGACACTTAGAGGCCACTTTTAATATTTGTAAGAATTCGGAACTCCACACAGAATATGAAAAGCAACCAGGTTAACCAAAAAGGTTAAAAAAATACCATCTCTGGCCCATTCACGTAGAAGACACAAATACAGAGACTTACAGAGCACCCAAGGGGGAGCCATGAAACAGGACTAGGATGCCTTTCCTGAATTCAGAGATTATTTTATCACAAATATCAATTTATATTCTTGATACCAGGATCAGGCATAAGTTGTTTCTTTTACTGTACCCCTTAAAACACTGTTGGCCATTTGGTTGCTGTCACATGAGCCCTACTAAATCTGAATTGCACCACTGTATTTATGTTTTATTATATTTCAAACGCCTGCCTCTAGCATACCTGACACCCTCTTGGAACTCAGAGCAGCTCCAGGCTGCCAGAGGAAATACCAGCAGGCTTTCACTGGGTAGCGCAGATTACTCCACTGACACACAGCCTTTCCAGGCCCCTCTCCAGCACAGACCAGGCCACCTGGGGCCAGAGCAGCCCCACCTCTGTCCCCTGCCCCCCTGCCGCACAACAGACCTTGCAGCTTCTGCCTGCAGCTGCTCATCACCACTGATTCCCTGACACTCAAAAGGACCTTGCTTTTCTTCTCAAGGTTAAAAAAAAAAAAAACAAAAAAACCCACACCTCTCATAAACCTTATCTAGAAATAATCAGACCAGAAACCTGAGAGGCATTAGGAAAAAAAAAAAAAAAAATTCCAGAAACGTTAAATACCAGAGGAAGGGAGATGGAAAGCATTGCCATGACGGCGATGAACTTTATCCAGCCGATGAGAGCACTCATCATCCGGGTTAATACCCGCGTCTGTGCGCTGGAGTGTTTCCCTTTTAATACCTCTCGTTCCTCCCTCCCCTTCGCGCCCCTCACCTGCCAGCCTTCTGTCTCGGGTGTTTTTCCAAATAACATCCAGGGCTCTGGCGGTGGAGTCTCTGATGTGATCGCTAAAGGACCTCCGGAGAGGGGCTCTCAGGGACCGAGCCATCACGTGGGCCTCGGGGTCCCCCATCCAGGCGCAATGGACTTCAGCGCAGCCCTGGCGCCGCGACCATGCTGGCCTCCTCCCACTGCAGATTGTCCTTGGCCGGCTGCGGGCTGGGGCTCCGCGGGGCGGCGGGGCTGCGTGAGCGCCGGGCCCGGGGGGCGAGCCGCGAGCGAGCCCTGCGCCCTCAGGATCCCGGCATTGCGGCTCGCACTGCGGCCCGGGAAGCGCCGACTGCAGGCGGCCTCCTGGATGGCCGCCAAGCGCGCGCGGCTGCCACATCTGGAAAGGCTTACAAATGAGCCCGCGACACACTCGTGCAGGGCTCGGGCTGCCTTCGTGGCTATGGAGAGGATCCTGGCTCCCTGTGTAATCCAGTAACTTGACTTGGTACAAGCTCGGCCGTCCGTCTAGTTAATAACTTGTCTCCTTCCCTGGCAATCCAGGCTAACCTTGTGCTTTTGAAGGAAAGGCAGAGCAGGGGGCAAAAAGTGAGCGAGGGAGACAAGGAGGCATGGCAGGTGGGGCTCTCTCCAACTTTCAAGGTAAATTCTCATTCATAGTTGCATTTGATTAACTCACTTGTGTTTCATTAAGCCATGGTTTGGGATTAGGCTGTTTATGACACAGAAAGTTCAAACTTTGGTTGTGGGTGAGGGAAGGAAGATACGGCTGGAGGAGAAACCTACAGGAGAACCTAGGATTCTCTCTAGGAAGTGGATACCTGAGTTTTAAAGGAAACACTAATCACCTCTTCATATTTCCCTTCTAACTATGCTCCTACTTATTTTTCAGTGGTTTAATCAAATAATTCTAGGTTTTGCCTCTAAATAAGGTTCAAATGTTCCCTGGTTTTGAGAATCTTTTAATTCCAAGTAAGCAAATTTCATCATTATAATTGTACATCAAAACCTCTCTCCTGAAGAGTAAAAGAACTGCCAAGCACCATGAAATCAAAATACGGGCCAACTGCTTCTTCAACAAGATCTGTTTTTGAGTTTCTAAACTGCCAAATAACTCTATTTCTTTGCCAATGAATTTGGCTGATTTTCTGCTTTTTAATGCAGTATTAATCCTCTCCTCTCTCACTCTCCCTTAAATGCCATCTTCTAACTTTCAAGGTTTGGCATGGAGGCTTACTATTGGCATCACAATAGTATCTAAAGGCCAGCTCATAACCTTGGTGAAATTAGAAAATGCTGTAAAAGCACTTTGACAACTTGGTTATACAAGGGGTAGCGAGACCGTGCTTACAAGTTATAACCAACACTTGTGGCACTCTACTTATTAGTAACCCGCATGACTTCAATCATACTGTTTCCAAGTTATTAAAGCCCATGAGTCTCTCCAGCTGAGAATGTGCATCTCATATTGTCTTCCTTGCCTTATCACTGGGCTGGGCATAGGTCAGGAGACAAGTACTAACTGCCGAGGCATGTGGACCTTTGTGCCCCGTGGGAGCCAATTCCGAGGGAAACTTCTTCATTAAAAAAAGTCTCTTGGGACGCCTGGGTGGCTCAGTTGGTTAAGCGGCTGCCTTCGGCTCAGGTCATGGTCCCAACGTCCTGGGATCGAGTCCCACATCGGGCTCCTTGCTCCGCAGGGAGCCTGCTTCTCCCTCTGACTCTGTCTGCCACTCTGTCTGCCTGTGCTTGCTGTCTCTCTCTCTGACAAATAAATAAATAAAATCTTAAAAAAAAAAAAAAGTCTCAAAAAATTTGATTGCCTAATACATGGCACCATTTTAAAACAAAGTACTAGAAGTCTGTGTGTGTGTGTGCGTGTGGATATGTGTATGTGCGTGTGTGTGTGCGTGCATGCATGGATGTGTTTCTCCTTCAAAGAGGTCTGCGCACCTTGAAACAGGTTGACTCATTTCTGGTCAGGTTGAACAGGACAGGTCTGTTTGTAGAGGAACAGTATGAAGTAATCATAGCGTAAGCAGTGAACCACACTCTGTGCTAGGCACAGGGAAGTTGAAGATGAATAAGACATCGACTCAGGCTTTGAGCAGAAATCCCACTGACCACAAATCATTTCAAAATAGTGTCTTAAATTCTATGACAGAAGCATGTACCAAGCACTATGGTAGCACAAAGAAGGAGAAGGAAGCCTGGATTCCGAACTCCTCTTAAGCACTGACCTCACCTAAATTTCCATTCAAGATTTATGACCTACAACCATTCCCAGAACAAATATCAACAACTGATTGTATGATTCATGCAAAGTCACTGACTGTAACAGCATGAAGCTTTCCTGTACCTATACACAGAATGGGAAACAGCATTTATGGAGTACCTATGACATACCAAAACTCTTCTAGCACTGTAGATAGACCCACATATGTACACCCCTAATAGGTATTATTATCTCCTCTTTAGAAATGAGGAAGCAGGAGCGCAGAGAGAAGAGATTTGAGAAAGGAGATAATAAATGCCAGACCTAGGATTCATACCCAGAACTATCTGCATTCAAAGCTCATTAGCCTTCCGATCAACTTGACTGCTCATAAATTAATGACAGTGATAATGACCCATTAGGGTTTATCTAGGCTCAACTGATACTAAGCTATAGGCCAAAACTCTTTAATCGTAGTCAAATAAAATCACCACTGATGGTGATGGGCTCATGGTATGAAAGAAGCCTGAGTCTCAGAGGGGTTTTAGATGACCCCAGCTATGAAAATTGAAGTGCAATGAGCCAAGAGAACAAAGGCCTAGTCAACACATATTGCTTAATGATAGGACACTCTGGTCTGATCTCCAAAGTGTTCTAAAATATCCTCCTTCTCCTCCATGACATGTTCTTTCAAAGACAATACTCCTAGTACTTCACTGTAGCTTGTCTCAGCAGGTATTACAAAAGCCTACTTATCCTAAGCACAGGTTCCATTTGGTAGACCAGTCCATAGACCTAACCTAAGAGGTATATCGAAATTTACCATCAAAATATAACTCTTAATGACAGACTATTGGAGCAGGGGAGCACAGCTATGTTTTCAAGCAAGGTGAACTTTAATTTTTGATTTTACCATATTCCAAAGTAGAGCTGGCAATTTTACCCCTCGTTTCTAAAAACTCATTAAATTCAAATTTCATTGTGAAGATATTTCAACTCCTTGTAAATGAGTCTCACCCACATATCAAAGGTATGATGTAAAAACAATACACTCTCAATTTTAAATTGTTTTTATTTTTTGCTTCCTGGCTGTATTTATTGGCCATTAAAAGAAATGTTCCATGCAGAAAAAGTGTTTTTCAAAATTCACCATTTATAGAATAATTCCTCAAATTTTATCTCCATGATTTTAAAATAATCCAAGTCTCTTTTCACTGAGAGGTGAGGACTGTATACCATAATTAATGTTATCTCAGCTTGGCAGATGGGGAAAGTGGGAATATGAGAAGTTTATTGATTTTTTTTAAGATCCTGCTGGGAATTATAAGAGAAATGAAGATAGCAATACTATGCTTTGATTGCTTTTCAGTTCCTTTTTCTTGTGATAAAGGGCTAGTTTCAGCCGTTGGTGGAGCTGCTCTCTGACCTGCGGGACTCCTATTTGTATATTAATCTGGAGACTCTCCTCAAGTATGTCCCTAATATTTTCCATGTAAGAAAACCATTCCATTTTAGTAATGTACTATAGATTTTATTTAGTTTTGTCTAATTTGTAATTTTTGTCTTTTTACTATAAATAAAATTTTAATTTTATATTGTTTCTAGGTCCCATATGCTTTGATCTAATGTTAGGGATACCTTCTCTTCCAAGCCCGTGTCACACAAATCCACTTTGATCTATTGGCACTCTTATTTGGTGATGAAACTCATTTAAGCCTCCTTTGGAGTAATTAGAACATTAGGATTAACCAAAGTGCTAGTAGGTTCTTTCAAAATAGTATGAGTAATGATGGGAAATGAAATGTTTATTAAGAGTCAACGCCATGCTTAGATCTGGGTCTTTGAAACAGGAAGGAAATTATTAAAACTCCATTTGGTTAAGCCCTGTGAGAGACCTAGCCCCTGCAACAGGACAACAGGTTAAGTGAAAGACAGTGACTATCTGGCACAATAGGTCTTCTTAAGGGCTGCCCTTTCATCAAAGGACTTCTCCATTATATTTCTACCTCTCCAAAAGCCCATGACAAAATTCGTAGTATGACGCTTCTGTGACTCTAAGGACGACTTTCTGTCTCTCCCCCGACCCCCCGAAATGGAGAATGCCTAGCATATAGGTTACATGCTGCCAATCTTTGTTTTCATTTTGGTTTTTCTTTATTTAGCATGACCATCTTGAATACATTTGCTCTGATGCAAGTGGCAATTTTATTTGCCCCTACAATTGGAACCATAAGGATTACATTCAGTTTGGTTGAGAATCTTCTTTGTGATAAATTGTTAAATATTTTCAACTGAAGGGGTCAAGGAAAAGTTGTTTACACTATCAGTTAGGTATCTATTGATGCTCGATAGACCAACAGACCACAAGGACAATTTTCTTCAAATTGGTGATCTCCAACCTGAGAGCAGACAAGAGTCTCCTTGGAAGGCGAGAAGAAAATCTCAGAATCTATGTCTATTTAGATAGCTCTTTGAGTTTTTTCTATTTTTCCAATATACAGACAATTTATGGATAAAATTTATAAATAAATGTATATATTGGGGTTGTATGCTCAGAAACTCATGGGAGTTAGCGATCAAAGATGTTCAGAGACTATTTCTCTACAACTCCTGATATATACACCAAAATCACACTATCTTTCAGGGCAAAATCAGTTTGTTGCAGGAATACTGTTGAATAATAAGCATTTTTCTTTCCTCATTTATCATAATAAGTGTGATAAGTGTGATCACTTCTTGTGATAAATGAGGAAAGTAAAAAACAAGAAGTGAATATGAGGAAAGAAAAATGTTCTTTTCTTCCTGATAAAATAATACCTTCTTTCCTTTTTAACTACTGAATCTCATTACTAACCGCTTTCTGAAACAAAGTTCTTCACTTGGGCTGAGAAGTCATCTAGCCTTTGAGAAAAGAAACTGCTCTATACTGAATGTTTGTGTTCTCCTCCAAATTCATATGTTGAAATCTAATCCCCAATGTGATGGTATTATAAAGTGGGGTCTTGGGAAAATGATTAGGTCATGAAGGTTGAGCCATCATGAAAGAGATAAGTTCCCTATAAAAGAGAACTTGGGATCTCCTTACCCTATTTCCATGTGAGGGCTCAGCAAAAAGATGGGATCTATGAACCAGGAAGTAGGTCCTCACCAGACACAGAATGTGCTGGCACCTTGATTAACCTCACAGA